>NC_087183.1:9249867-9324867 GCF_035594125.1 Scylla paramamosain
AATTAACCCTTTCACTACTATGATCTTCCTTTCTTAACACTGTAAAAAAAAAATATTCGCACTGTAATGTAAAAAAAAATGTAAAAGGAAAGAGTAGAATATGACTAAGGTATTTTCTACGCTACAAATCACAGCAACAATCACGACCTTGGCCAAACGCTACACACACACCCCGTCCCCGTCCCTGTGGAGTCGCGACCCCCGCGTGTTCCGCAGAGAGGGTGAGAAAACGACTCGCCACGCCTGTCCGTCACTCCGGTACAAGCTGGTGGCTTTGTGTGATGGTATATGCGGTGATTTGGGAGCCATTTTTGTTGTTGGTGTATTCTTTGATGTTAGTGGTGGTGGTGATGGTGGTGATGGTGGTGGTGGTGGTTGATTTGTGTTGTGTGTTTATCTTTGTGACTTTTTTTTTTTTTATTTACATGAAAGGAATGCTAACTGAACATTACAGAAAAAGAATATAAGAGCTACTACTACTTCTGCTACTACTACTACTACTACTACTACTACTACTACTACTACTAACCATCTCTTTCCACACACCAAGCGGTTTCAGAAACAAACCAAGAACAGGAAATTCAACAAAATCCAAAAACAAAATAACAATGAATAAAAAAAATAAATAAAATAAAAAAAAATAATAATCCTGATACACGAATAATTTACCGTGGTACTTTGATCTCTAACATTCACACACCTCATGTTATCACCCTTAACTTTAATCTTATCTAGTCAACTTCCTGCTACTTTTTACATCATTACCTATAATCAAAAGTCTTAACACAGCCACCCGCTATTCCATCCCACAGTGCACCTCGTCGTATAATCCCTTGTGTTATCATCCGAAAACTTAACCAACCTCTTCTTAAAACCATCCAATGTCTGTCCAGTTACTACATTACAAAACAGTTTATTCCACCCATTCACAAATTCACTTGCAAATCATTTTATGCCTATCTCATCTTCACCCACAAACTTATCTAACCTTCTCTTGAAACTAACTAATATGTGTGCATCTACCACGTTACTACCAAATTTATTCCACTCATCCACAATCCTATTTGTGAAGCAGTTTCGACTCCCTCCTTTTCAGAATCCGAGTCTACCTATTCTACAACCATTCGTAAGAGTCCTAACGTGTTCCCTGACTGAAACAACCACATGACGAGTTCCCAGGAAAGTCGTCGCCGCGAAGTAGAGCAGTACCAATTCCCTTAATCCTCAACACGCTTCCCTTCCCTCACCGGATGATTAAGCCTCCCCATCCTGTGTTTCCTTCATTAACACAATCCCTCCCTCCCTTCCCGTGGCTGAAAGGAAAGCGTTTAAGTAATTTTGGAGCTTTCAGACACACGTAAGCTACTTTGGTTATAATTGTGCTAAGCTGGAGGTGGTGATGGGTGGAGAAGAGGGAAGGAAGGGAAGAAGTAAAACAGGATCAGAGAGGAAAAATGAGAAGACGAAAGAAAGGAAAAGAAAAAAGAAAGACGCATTATCATCAACAACAATAACAACAACAGCGTGAATTCAAGAGATTTCAAACAACAACAACGGCCCTTCTTCAGACCCCTACACCACTCTACGTGCAATTGAGTATATTGCCATAAACCATACATAATAAGAAGCATAACAGAAGAGTTGAGAAGAGAAGAAGGATACAATTCACACCTTCCATTGTTTGCGAGGGATGAAATAAATGCTTGTAGATAATGGTGATAATGATAATGATGATGATGATGATTTGATTTATCCTTGAAATGTGAGTTTTTTTAATACTAACAGAAACAGGTGTCTATTACAGGTGTCTACTACAGTGAGGGAGCGAAAGGGGTCATGTCAAAGTGGTGGGAAGGTCTCACAGTAATTCTATGATGGCGTGGATAAGACACGGCGCAACACGAGGCTCTGGCGTGTTATTTTCTTATCTTGTCATTGTTACTTTTTTCTGTCTCTCTTTCTCTCTCTCCAGGATGTCACTTTGCATTGTCAGGGAAAGGTGAAATTGTGCTACGTGTTACTACTGCCATTATTACTGTTGCTGGTAATACTACTGGTGCTGTTACTACGGTCATTGCTATAACTACAACTGCTACTATTACAACTACAACCACTAATAATAATAATAATAATAATAATAATAATAATAATAATAATAACTGCTACAACTACAAATCAAAAAAATAAAAAAAATAAAAAAAAACAAAAGACACTAATGTTCACAAGATTTTTTTTTTTTTCCCCCTCTGAAGATTGACGCGCATCATTCACCCCCACCCCCACCGCATTTCTTTCCCATCCACTATAAGCAGAGGTGAAGGCAGCCCAGCCCAGCCCAGCCCAGCACAGCTCATCTTCACATTATTCTTTGAGGCACGAAATAAAAAAAAAAACATGCTTCATTTATTCCTTCACCCGAGCGTTCACTCGACGTAGGAAGAGGAGAGGGAAGGGGAAGAGGAGGGAGGGAGGCAATTCTAAGAAGCCTGTGTGTGTGTGTGTGTGTGTGTGTGTGTGTGTGTGTGTGTGTGTGTGTGTGTGTGTGTGTGTGTGTGTGTGTGTGTGTGTGTGTGTGTGTGTGTGTGTGTGTGTGTGTGTGTGTGTGTGTGTGTGTGTGTGTGTGTGTGTGTGTGTGTGTGTGTGTGTGTGTGTGTGTGTGTGTGTGTTGGTGCTTTCCTGTTTCCTCGCCTAGTGTGGACATAATATCAATTTCCTCAGTTTAACCTTCATTTCCCGAGAGAGAGAGAGAGAGAGAGAGAGAGAGAGAGAGAGAGAGAGAGAGAGAGAGAGAGAGAGAGAGAGAGAGAGAGAGAGAGAATTACGAGGTCAAAGCGGTACAGAGGAAGACCACGACGAGGACAAAAAGAACAATAGCTGCGGGCGAAGGAGAAACGAAGGAGAGACAGATAATAGAAAGAATAGAGGGCAAGATAAAAGGAGGAATGAACGAAGACACGAGCCGGATCGATGCGCAGACTCTCTCTCTCTCTCTCTCTCTCTCTCTCTCTCTCTCTCTCTCTCTCTGGATATGTAAGGAAAGACTTCTGAGAGCATGGAATGTGGAATCTAAATGGAAAGAGAGAGAGAGAGAGAGAGAGAGAGAGAGAGAGAGAGAGAGAGAGAGAGAGAGAGAGAGAGAGAGAGAGAGAGAGAGAGAGAGAGAGAGAGACGAAACTGAATAACACACATTAGTACGAAAATACGAGTCTGAAAATGCTGAGGAATTATGAAAAAAAAAATGTCTAATACTGAAATGGTTAAGCTACATTAAAGTTACATTAGGTTATAAAAAATAAAGCTTGGATAGGCAATAGTAGTAGTAGTAGTAGTAGTAGTAGTAGTAGTAGTAGTAGTAGTAGTAGTAGTAGTAGTAGTATGTTATGGAGGAGGTGTGAGATCTAACGAGAGAACAATCAACAAAAACAATAATAGCAGATTCTGTCTTCTCTCTACTGACTCAGTGAATTTTGGGAGAGGCGGGTCAGCAAATTTAGTGAAGGAGAAGGGACAGTGGATAAGAGGAGGAGGAGGAGGGAACGTTAAGGGGAGAGAGGAAAGAGATAAGGGGTTAAAGATAAATGGAAAGGATAAGACAAGTTGAGAGGAAAAGATTTAAGGAGAGGGAGAGAAGAGGTATAGGGGAGGAGTTAAGGAAGGAGAGAAAGCAAATGAGGAGAGAAAGCAGAAGGGAAAAGAATTAGGGGTAAGGGAAAGGAAGTAAGGGAAAGTGAGAGCAGGTAAGAAAGGAGAAAATAAAGGGAATAGGAGATAAAGGGAAGAAAGAACAAGCAAAGGGGAAAAAATAAGGGGGGAGAGAGAGAGAGAGAGAGAGAGAGAGAGAGAGAGAGAGAGAGAGAGAGAGAGAGAGAGAGAGAGAGAGAGAGAGAGAGGAAAAAAACAGAAAATAAATTGTGGTCAGCCTCCCTTACACGCTTAAAGAAAAAAAAACATACAATACCGAAATAAAAGTATAAACAAGGAAAGAAAAAATATACAGGGAAAAAAATAAGGAAAGGGGGAAGAGGTGAGGGAAAGAGAAAGGAGAGAAAGGTGAAGGACGGCGCAGGGAGACAGGCCGAGGCAGGGTGAGGCAGGGTGAGGCAGAGCGAGGCAGGCTACACATTTAAACAATTTCCTCAAGCGAGTAGACAGCAGCTCCGATAGAGACCAGGTGGAGTTGAAGATTGAAGAGAAACCTATTCGAATACAGAAGGAGAATAGAATAATCAGAAAATACCAAATAATGGCCTATTTCTTCCCGCCCCAAGCCCTGACTCACGAGACCTACCTACCTGGAAAAGTTGCCCTGCACAGCATACTAATTAGCAGAGTGTTTAAAGGGTAGGTAAGCACGCGTGGGTAAATTTTAAGGGTAACTATTTTTAAGCGTAGCTGGAGTGCAGTTTTTATAATGAATAGATGATGATAACAGTGGTGAAATATTGTGGATGAGAAAATGTACTTCGTGTACTTGGTGGTGGTGGTGGTGGTGGTGTAATGTTGTTGTTGTTGTTGTTGTTGTTGTTGTTGTTTATGCTGCTGTTGTTGTTGTTGTTGGTTGTTATTGTTGACATTATTATTATTGTTATTGTTGTTGTTGTTATTATTAAAGTAGCACCTGCTTCAATTATGCGGCAATTATGATGTTAACAACAATAACAACAACAACAACAACAACAACACAATAATAATAATAATAATAATAATAATAATAATAATAATAATAGTAATAACCACCACCACCAACAACAACAACAACAACAATACACCTAACCCTTCTGTTAATATCTCTGTTACTTTCCAGAACGTAAAATGTTGCCTTTAATTCACCTATGACCAATTAATTTCAGCAGTTAATTACCTGCCTCACAGCGATCGTCACGCACGAGCTGCCACGCCCCGCCAGTCTGCCACTAAGATTCCACATCCATGAGCAAAACAACAATATTGTGTCTAATTATTGCAGTAGTCTCTTCAACAAACAACCAAAGGAACCAGACTAACGAGAGGCGGGCTAATTAATGTTACTTCAGACAAATAAATGACTTTTGTATCAATTTATATTGTCTGTCATTAGCAGGAACCAGGTCACGTGTTGCTACGTCATAATATACGTAGGAATGTACAGAAATATACGTCATTTTAAGCATCGTCAAAGTATACATAAATTTTAGTCAATGTATACACTAATATGTGTCACAATATACTAGTCAAAATATGCATCCATGTGTCAGAATATACTAGCATGTCAAAATATACATGGGTGTGTAAAAAGTGTACTTAAAAACTAACAAAAATCTTGGTAAGTATACTTTTAGTACACACACACACACACACACACACACACACACACACACACACACACACAAAACACCTCCATTCAAACTGCATTAGCATTCACACCTCCGCCTTTTGCTTTTAACAACTCTCCACCTTTCCTCATTTTTCATTGCACTTTAATCCAACATTCAATCCCGCTATGCGCTTCATTACCATCGAAGTATTTAAGGGGTCAGAGCTGAAGTATAGTAAGTGAAACAGGGCATACGATGAAGGCTGAATGGTAAAGGTGTGGGTAAGGGTGCTTGCTACGGGGAGGCTGCAGCGGAGTGTGGGGTTGGGAACGTGAAGGAATGACGGTGAAGGTGAGGGGTGAGAGGAGGAAGGTGAGAGGACGAGGGACAGAAGCAGGAAAGTAAGGAGACGATGGGGAGAGAGTTGAGAGGGTGAGGATGGAGGAAGTTGATGGAGCGAGGGAGAGAAAGGCGAAGGGACAGGGGAGAGAAGAGGGTAGGGATAAGAGAATACAGGTAAGACGATGGGGGAGGTGAGGAGATGGGGCGAAAATCAAGGGGGTTGAGGGGAAGGTGGTAAGGGGCCGATGGGAGGAAAGTAGGAATAAGGACAGAATGGTAAGGGAAGGAAAAGAGGAAGGTAAGAATACAAGAGGAAGAAGGTAAGGGAACGTGGCTCAGGAACGTGTAGTGGTAAATAAATGACAGAGGAAGGAAGGAAGGGACACCGTGCACTCGTACAAGGTGAGAGGATGTTGATGAAGAAGTAGGAAGGATGTAGACTGCAGGAGAGAAAGAGGAAGTGTGACGAAAACGTAAAAACAGGGTGAGTTGGAAGAGATGTGAAGAAAGCGGTGAAGAAAGGATGTTTATAAAAGAGCAGGAAAGGGCAGGACAGGAAGGATGACAGGAAAGGGATACAAGGGATGTTGATACAAAAGTAGGAAAGGTTATTGGGGAAGAGGAAGAGGAAGGGGGGGAGAAGGTGACAGGTGACGTAGCGGTGTTGTATGGCAAAGGTGTCCTGGAGGAGGGCGTGTCAAAAGAGTGTTTATATTAGCTTGACGACAGCCAGATGAGGTCAAGGAGTTAGGGAGATGGTGCAAGTCGGTGGAATGTGAGGTGAAGGACGGACAAGGAAGAGATGGAGACACGGAAGAGGCTTAGCAGTCCCCACAAACGGAGCGTGGGGCGTGAGGAGCATGAGAATAGTAGTAGTTCAGTCCTGAGGATCACGTGGTGGCCGCTAAACACGTGATCGCGACCTACTGTACACGCCAGGCCCCGTCAGCTTCAGACCCGTATTTTGAAACGCTTTGCTCTCTCACCACGGTTGCCTTCAAAGGTAACAGAGATAATTAGCTGGGTTATCAAGAGTGTTTTCCTCTCTTAATAATGTAGAAATTTTGTTAACATATCACTAGAGCCATAACAACACCTTTAAAACCGTGTGTAACTTCAACTAGAGCCTTTCGAATGCGCAGAAATGTTGCGCAGAAATGTTGGAATGTTTCAAAATATGGTCGCCTCCCTCTGCTCCGTTTAAGTTCGGTCTATGGGCAAGACTGAAGTGTGTTCCTAACCAGTTTTTCTCATAAGAAGTGCCTTCAAAAGCCGGATATGATTAGTTGGGTTCTCATAGGGTGTGTTTTCCACTGCCGGTGTTGAATTCTTGTTAAATTGTCACTAGACTCAAGCAAACACCATTGAAAATCCCAGTAACTCCACTAGAGCCTTTTGAAATAAGTCGAGAGAGACGCCGAAACGTTTGCAAATGAGGGATTTGGAAGAACACTTGGCGTTCGCTACTCGGTACAACTTTCTCCACCTGAGCAGGCGCGAACCTCAGGCAAACGGTGACAGGCGAGCCGCGAGACCCTGACGCCCGACCTTGTGAGCGGAGCGACGGGGAGGAGTGCCGGGGAGGAGTGCGTGCGAGTAGATGTTGTGGTTATAGTAAAGGAAGTGGGCGTGTACCATGACAGAGGCTTATCAGTACTACGTGTTAAGTGTCTTCCCTCTCCCTCGCCGCAGTATATGTATGATCACACATGGCAGGAAGGAAAGAGTGGAGGAATTGAAAAGGGTGAAGTTATTTGTGACAGAGAACGCTCGCCAAGGAGAAAATTATCAACGTGTCAGGTTTTTCACTATCCCACATTCTCGCTAAGGAAAAACACACACACACACACAGACAAACATGCAGGCAAGTAAACATCTCTTATCCCAGTCCCTTAAAATACGAGTAGATTAGCAAATAAACACTAATTATGAATGAAAACGCAATTCCCTATACATCGACTTCCTAAAAGTTACAGAAGGAAACGAAACAAAGCGGAATCTACAGCTCTATTCTCTCCACCTGCTAGGAAACCCCGCTGATCATCAAACGCAAGGAGTTCTGATTCCGTTCACCCGCCTGGAGACAGCTGATGATGCGCATGGTGTTGGGAGCCAAGGCAGTCATAACAGTACGCATGGTCAAGGCTGTGGGGTGCAAACATTCACTTGCCTTAACGCTCTCACTGCTACGGCTCCTCCTCAGGGTAAATAATATTGTTAGGTGCAATTTCTAGGTTACGTTACCACTGATACCGGATCGATCCAGTAGTCAGTGCTCGAATACTTTACTCTCTCTCTCTCTCTCTCTGGCGAAGGGTAGCAAAAAAGAGCGGAAAAAATGTCTACTGAAGATGCCACTCCCAAAGAAGAATCGTCCAATAAAACTGTTCAGAGCATTGCTTAAATGATGTAATAACTTCCCTTATTGGCCGGAAAAAGATCAACCACTTCTAGCACCGATGAAAGAAAATGTATATATAATATTATAATGAACACTCAGAATCACAATACCAGGAAATTCTGGCGGACGTGAGGCTGATAGAAAAAAACCTGCCTTCCAACCGTACGAGTGAAAGCGAACCAGCAAACCAGCCTTTAATTAAGTCACAATACAAGAGAGCACAACTCGTAATCTTCCGCCAATGCTTCTCTCATTGCCTCCGCATATGCGTTCAAATTACTTATTCTAACGTGTCAGCGGCGTAAGGTCCACATATACGCAAACACTAAACACTGCAACTCACCTTTAGCAACGCAAATGTGGTCTTTCTTCTACTTCCCTGTATTTATTGCCACTCAACGCCACGCACAGGGGAGCCCAGAGCAGGTTGTAAGGGCCAGGTGGACGTGAGGAGCAAGTATGATTAGGCCACACCGGTAACATCAACGGGTAGACCACTACTAAGCCAATCTTCTCTTACCTGGTCCCAGTGCGGCTGCGTGTGGCGACATCTGGCAATCTTCCGGAGTACGTTTCATTCCCTTTTTTTTTTTTTTCTTTTTTTTTCTCGCGATCACCACAACAAATACTCGTCACTGCAGGGATACGATAAGGGATACAATACCGTGTCTCTCTCTCTCTCTCTCTCTCTCTCTCTCCTTAATGGATTTTCAACGACTGGTTCTGTGATTATCTAAAAATTATTCCCACTCATTCCCGGTGCAGATAAGAAGAGGAGAAAGTTATGCATTCAAAAATACGAGTTGTGTTGCTACTGGCCTTGATTTTTTGGCGATGGGAAAACCAAACTTACTCCTTCATTGGTATACTCGATAATTTCTTTACGCACTGCGATATGCAACACGTCACAGCACTAGGAACAACGAAATAATAAACACCGACAAGAAAGAGTATATTTAGTAGTATTTAGCCAGTAGAATGCTTAGAGACGGCTGTGGAGCAAGAAGAAAGATCTCATAATGGTTGATAAGTAGGGAAGACCTTACGAAATCCCAGGAAAAGATTAGAAAAGGCGAAAAACATTAATCTCCCTCTCACTCCTCTTGTGGATCTTTATTATAGTGTTATAAATATTGGACCACGCTCATTGCAGTGAAAATGTTAATACTGTGACTGAATGTTGTGATTTATATATAAGTGTTGAGACGAAAGCTGGCATATTTAAGGTGAGGTTGGGGTTGTGTGACGCAGTAAAGACGGGATTGACACCAACCCTGGGAGGCATTTACAAAGAAAAAGAAGAAATTCAAGGAAATGGAGAGGGAGGAGGAGGAGGAGGAGGAGGAGGAGGGTATGGACAAAGAGGGATTACGAAAGAACAAATGTGTGTGTGTGTGTGTGTGTGTGTGTGAACGTGGAAGAAGAAGAAAGAAAGAAAGAAGGAAAGAAAGAAAGAAAGAAGGAAGGAAAAAAGGAAAGAACGAAAGTAAGAAGAATGAAGAAAAAACAATGAAGGAAACAAGTAGAAAACGAATAGAAGAAAAAAAAAGTCGGTTTGTGGGGAGTAAGGAAATAATGACTAATTCAAAGAAAAAAAATGATAACAGAAATAAGAAAAAATAGATTTAGGGAACTACCAGACCTGACTCCACCACCACCACAACACTTTCATTACAACACGCGGCACCAGTAGAGTTTGGGCTGCTCCTTTGACCTTTGACCTTGATAGCATTTTAATCTTCCTGACAGAGAGAGAGAGAGAGAGAGAAAGAGAGAGAGAGAGAGAGAGAGAGAGAGAGAGAGAGAGAGAGAGAGATTCAGGCTAATTGTAGATTCCAAAAAGATACTAAATAAATAAGTAAATAAATAAGAGTAGAAAGGAATTAAAGTTCTGGTATTTCTGAGTGACAAGTCTGCTGATAAGATTCTCTCTCACTACTACTACTACTACTACTACTACTACTACTACTAATAATAATAATAATAATAATAATAATAATAACTAACATAGCAATCCCTGAGCTCACAAAATAAACATAATAATTCAATGCAAAATTTCTACTATAAATCTTGGCATCATTTGGAATTTCTAATGTAGTAAAAAAAAAAAAATGAAGCGAAAAACAAAAACAAAAAAAAAAAAACGAAAGAAAAGGTACCAGTGTCCCTCCCACAAACACTTTCGGGATTAGTTCAGAATGAATAACAATACATTAATGAGTTCACTACTATACGGTATATTTGGTCATTTAAGAGTAAGTCATTCATCGAAAGTCATACACGAAAGTCATACACGAAATTAAGTAAATGTTCTCGCCTCGCTCGCCGCTAGATTTGTTTGTTCTCGCCTCGCTCGCCGATAGTAGTGTTTGTTCTCGCCTCGCTCGCCGCTAGATTTGTTTGTTCTCGCCTCGCTCGCCGATAGTAGTGTTTGTTCTCGCCTCGCTCGCCGCTAGATTTGTTTGTTCTCGCCTCGCTCGCCGCTAGATTTGTTTGTTCTCGCCTCGCTCGCCGCTAGATTTGTTTGTTCTCGCCTCGCTCGCCGCTAGATTTGTTTGTTCTCGCCTCGCTCGCCGCTAGATTTGTTTGTTCTCGCCTCGCTCGCCGCTAGATTTGTTTGTTCTCGCATCGCTCGCCGCTAGATTTGTTTGTTCTCGCATCGCTCGCCGCTAGATTTGTTTGTTCTCGCCTCGCTCGCCGCTAGATTTGTTTGTTCTCGCATCGCTCGCCGATAGTAGTGTTTGTTCTCGCATCGCTCGCCGATAGTAGTGTTTGTTCTCGCATCGCTCGCCGATAGTAGTGTTTGTTCTCGCATCGCTCGCCGATAGTAGTGTTTGTTCTCGCATCGCTCGCCGCTAGATTTATTTGTTCTCGCCTCGCTCGCCGCTGCTGCTCGGTGCAGTGTAAAGATGATGGCACTCAGTGCATTATTGGCCTCGCTCACTGCGTGGCGGCCTCGCGCTGGTGCCACTTAACGAGCAGCACCTTCAGGCACGCGTAACAGGCCCAGACATTGGCT
The DNA here is from genome assembly GCF_035594125.1 of Scylla paramamosain. NCBI lineage: Eukaryota > Metazoa > Arthropoda > Malacostraca > Decapoda > Portunidae > Scylla > Scylla paramamosain. Next base: position 9,260,924 of record NC_087183.1, read on the forward strand.
TTTGGGCCTTCAATATGTAGTTTGGTCTTTGGCGTGCCCACCACGATGGACAGGCCGTAACGAACCCCGAGTTTGCGCAGGAAGAATTCGTCCTGCTTTGCCAGGTGCTTCAGGAACCTGGCTGGGGTGTACATGGTGCGTCGCACCATCTCCCCCACCCCTGGTGCTGGAGGCGCCGCCACCACGGGCTTGTCCTCCAGCACGGGAGCCACGTCGTTCCGGTGGACGACCCGGGCGTGGCGCTCCTCCAGGGAGGGCGCCACGCGGGCGTCGTCCACCTTCATAACAGTGACGATTTTCTTCCCCTTTGGTGGAGGAAGATCCTCGTGCACCTTGCGGCTCATTGTGGTTTGCTGTGGCCGCTTCTTGGCCTCAGCAAACTTGCGGGCCTGCTGCCTGCCCTGCTGGGCAAACTCGGCCCTGGCGCGGGCCACCCGCACCTCCTCCACGCTGTGCTCCTTCTTGCCGTACGAGAATGTTACGCCGTACATTGGGACTTTTTGTTTTGCCTTTGCTGTTTTGATTTGTTTGAAATTTGTAATCTGGTTCAAGTGACTGATTTCCTGTGTGTGAGATTCTCTCCCTCTCTCCCCTCGTCTCCTCTCCTCTCCTCTCCTCTCCTCTCCTCTCTCTCTCTCTCTCTCTCTCTCTCTCTCTCTCTCTCTACTCCCTTCAATCGTGTTAACAGCATGACAAAGTTGGACTTCCCTTTGAGATAAAGTGGATCGAAGAGCAGCTCACAACACCTTTCAGACTCGACTTTGGGAATTTGAGAATGAAATGCTCGTCTTAGGGAGGGAAAAATGAACTTGACACTCGGAAGGAAGGACAGTAAAGAAATTAAGCTACTGACTGATGGGAAAGGGACCAGGAGAGGCGAGTAATTTGCCGAATCAATATGAGTATAAGAGAAAGTATATGGAAACTCTTATCTGAAGGTGAAATGAAGTGAAATGTTAATGATTTCGCAGGAAAAAAGAAAGTGGTGATAAGTGATGATGAAATGCTAATGATTCGAAAGGAAAATAAGAAGTGATAGTAATACTGATAGTGAAGTTATGATGCTCTGACAGTTAAAATAAAAGTGGTGATAATGTAGAGAATACTAATGGTTCTACTGGCACGTCCACACCTGTCGAAAATACTGATGGTTCTACTGGCACGTCCACACCTGTCAACACCTGTATGTAGTACCTCCCCACGCACAACAACGAGGTAAATAGGTACAATGTAAGATAGACACAGGTTAGGAATGTGGCTTAACCTGTCCCCGATTCCCAAGAGAACAATGTAAGATTTTTTTTTCCATACACGTTTTTATATTTGTTTGTTCTACTTTTCATCCTCTTTATGTTGTATTAGTGTGAATATTACTCTTTATCAGTGTGTGTGTGTGTGTGTGTGTGTGTGTGTGTGTGTGTGTGTGTGTGTGTGTGTAGGAAGGAGAAGTTAATTACAGGAAGATGCGACAGGCAGCCAAGGTTACGCGGCGCCATGGTCTGAAAATAGAGGCGGTGATGCACGGTAGTAATACAGTGACGAGGGCGGCATGGGAGGCCAGGGAAGTGAGCAGAACGGATAACAGGAAGCCTTCAGCGATGTATAATGAGGTTACGTGACGCAGGAAACAAGACTTACTTAATATCTGCTGTTTGTTGGGAGAAGCAGGAAGCAAACACCCCCCTCAATAAAAAAAAAAAAAAGAAAGAAAAAACCTACCATCTAGAAAGCTGTTTGTGATAAAAACTTCAAGTCAGTTCAGTTCTGGATAATCCCTTCTTGGCTCTATTCTTTACAGATTAGCACCTTTATTGTACTTTTCCTTTTTTTCACCTTTTTTTGTATCTCAGGCCTTTTTTTCATTTTCCTTTCGCCTTTTCTTCACCTTTTCTGTATCTAAAGAGATGGTGGATAGATAGTGAAGGCGAATGTGAAGGCAACTAATGATAATAGACTAAGATGGTGAACATAATAAAGATTGTAAGATGGTGGAGGGAAGGAGGACAACCTTTCCAATCTGAATATTTCCCATAACTTCCACTACGTAAGAGAGTTTCTCAGAAGTTCACGTTTCTTGTTACAAGTTCCCCGCGGGTTTGCAAGTGGCAGGTATCTGGGACAGTGTGTTTGACTTGCAGCATATTTAAAGTTTGTAGTAGCCAATATCTTAACTTTACAAATATGGAAGGGTAACCCGCAACATTGATAGGAAGGTGCGTAGGTAAATAGATAGGTAAATAGACAAATAAATAGATAGGTAGACAGACAGACAGACAGACAGATAGCGGATAGATACCAGACAGCTAGCTAGATAGATCGATATGTAGATAGATAACAGATGGGTAGATAAATTGATACTAGTGAGAGAGAGAGAGAGAGAGAGAGAGAGAGAGAGAGAGAGAGAGAGAGAGAGAGAGAGAGAGAGAGAGAGAGAGAGAGAGAGAGAGAGAGAGAGAATGAAGAAATAAAACGAATGGAAAGAAATGCGGAAGAGTTTCATTAGGTGAGAGAGCCAGACGGATTAGAGAGAGAGAGAGGGGCTAGAATGTGAGAGAAAGAGAGAGAAAGACGAAACAGGGAAACAAACACAACTTCGAACGTGTAAAGAAAAACAAAAACAAAAAAAGAGAGAAACCAAACAATTCACAACGAACAGAGAGAGAGAGAGAGAGAGAGAGAGAGAGAGAGAGAGAGAGAGAGAGAGAGAGAGAGAGAGAGAGAGAGAGAGAGAACAAATAATACAGGAAACCAATAAAGGAATGGAGACGAGAAAAGTTTAATGTCGACACACACACACACAAACACAAACACACAAACACACACACACACACACACACACACACACACACACACACACTTCCCCACATCCAATCGAGATATTCCCCTCAGGAACACTGGTTAAGCTGACGATGCCTTTTCGTTCATTATTTTCAGAACTCACGTCTCCTCCCCTTTTCCTTTCTTCTTAGCTACCTCATCCCCTTCTTTCCTTGATAATCTCCTACTCTCTTTTCTTTCCTCTTAATAATTTTCTCTCCTTTTCGTTTCCTCTTAATCATTTTGTGTCTTCTTTTTCTCTTAATTATCCCCTTTCTTTTTTTATTTTCTCCTTAGTTTTGTATTTTCTTTCCTCTTAATCACAGTTTTCTTTTTTATCTTAACCTTCTCCTCTTTTCCTTGTCTTCTTAATCTCCTGCCATCTTTCCATTCCTCTTCACCACCTTCGCCCCTCTTCCTTCTTTCCCTTTCCTTTTAAATTTGGCCTTCTTTTCCACTGTTTTCATCTTAATCTCTTCTCTCTCTCTCTTCCTTTCTCCCTTTCCTCTTTCCTCTTGACTCCGTTCTTCCTTTTATTTAACTTTTCCCTCAGCTTTCTTTTCCACTTTCTCCCTTTCTCTTGCTTTCCTCTCTCCTCTTTCAGTTCTTTTAACCCGCTCTCCTTCCTCTTTCCTCTCAGTTCTTTCCAAATCTTTCACCTCTCCTAACTCTTTCCTCTCATTTATTTTATTTTTTTCCCTTTCCGCGTCCTTCACATCTTTTATTCTTCCTTTTAATCTTTTCTCACTCTCTAAACATCTTTATCTCTTTTTGTCTCTGCATATCACGTATATAAACACATGTCGCACCCAACCAACCACCGTTTTCTCTATTTGAGTTAAAGGATGTCGAGCTATTGGGGGAAAATTTGTATTGTTCTTTGTTCTATTTGCGTTCTGCCGCTTCATTAAGTTTCCTTCTCTAGGAAAAGTTATTCATTTGTATTTTGAACCCGCCATTTCGCTTTTCCCTTTTTTTTTTTTTCCTCGAGTTTCAAGTGTGATTTTATAGGAAGGTGTGTGTGTGTGTGTGTGTGTGTGTGTGTGTGTGTGTGTGTGTGTGTGTGTGTGTGTGTGTGTGTGTGTGTGTGTGTGTGTGTGTGTGTGTGTGTGTGTGTGTGTGTGTGTGTGTGTGTGTGTGTGTGTGTGTGTGTGTGTGTGTGTGTGTGGGAGAGGGCCTCAAAGTATCACCCAACCACACACTTCTTTTTCCCGATTCTTTGATAAACCACCTTTTCGTCTTCCTCTGGTTCTCTCTCGCTTCTGCCAACTCAATTCAGGAGCTCTTATATTCTGCTTCAACTCTTGCCTCCCACGACAAACTCACCACCACCACCACCACCGATACTGAGGTTTCCTGATTCACATCCGTCACGTCTCCCTCCCCATGTTTCCGTGTAGACAGTCTTTTTTTTTTTTTTTTCGTCAATTGCAGTTTGACAGAGTTAATAGAAGCAGATGGTGAGACTTCGTGTGTGTGAGTGTGTGTGTGTGTGTGTGTGTGTGTGTGTGTGTGTGTGTGTGTGTGTAGGCCTGACGGATTCATGAAACTTTTCTCATTTCCTTATATTTTTACGTTTCTATAGGCCTGGCCAATGTACTCAAAATACATCGAGAAAGGAAATCCAAAATAAAAAAAATACAGACAGAGATAGATAGATAGATAGACAGATAAATAGATAAATAGATGGATGAATCGATATATAAATACACAGATAGATATACAAATGAATAAATAAATAAATAAAATAAATAAGTGAACGAGTGTATAAATAAATAAGAGCGAGATAAGAAAGGCTTTGTGTGTGTGTGTGTGTGTGTGTGTGTGCGCGCGTTGCTCCATTCGGTCTTCCTTCCTTCCTTTCAATTCCTCTCTATCTGTCAGTGAGTGTATTTCTGAACCAATGCTGAAAAATAGGAAGGGCGTACAAGTCTATATTTTCGTCTCGCCTGAAGGTATTCCTGGAGTCAACATTATCACGACCCCAGCGAATAAAGGAACAGCTAAAATAGGAAACTTGCGAAGATGTTAACGATTAATCCTGAAAGCGACGGTGGTATTCAAGTCAATGCTCAAATAAATGATAAACTTTCGAGATGTCTGAACAATTTTACTGCTGTGGTAGTCCATTGTTGATATTCAGAGCACGGAAAAAAAAATTGCTGAGAGAGAGAGAGAGAGAGAGAGAGAGAGAGAGAGAGAGAGAGAGAGAGAGAGAGAGAGAGAGAGATTCATTTTACATTTTTCTAAACCACGCATTTATTTAAAAAGACTCTTATGTAAATGCCTGGCGAGTTGTGTTTATGCATACCCGTCCTTGTTAACATTCAGAGCCCTGTTAAAACTGCTCCCATGAACACGGAAAAAGAACAATAAATAATTAAAATGGAAGGTTAATTTTGTCTTCTCTAAGCTATGCGTCTGTTTAAAAAAAGACTCGTATGTAAATGTAAGTAATGTGTAAAAAGATCATGCGAAAAAGTTGTCTGGCACTGAAAATGTTAAGGACAGCGAAGTCAAGAGTGGATGAATATAAATTTTGTTTTAAATTAAGGGAATGGTACACACGAGAAGAGAATGCAAGTGGAAAGACGAAAGAAAAAAAAAAAACATATTCCCTTGAAAGTTTATAAAAGAAAAACGACGATTTTAATAGAAAATACATTCATGTTTGTTATCTTACAGCTGTTAGCATTCACAAGTATGTAAAAATGTATGTATATGTACGTGTTCTGTGTATTTACGTGTAGACAAGATAACAAAGACAGTGAACCAGACACAAGCAGATGGAATGATCATAAAACTGACTGACTGACTGATTGACGGATTGACTGCTTGACTGACTGGTTCTAGGGCCTCAAACACAGGCAGGCGTAGAGAAGTCATCAGATATACACGCACAACAAAAGCTCGAACAGTTAACATTGTGGTGTATATAATTGAAATGACAAACGCAACTAAAGTTTTGTTACACGTAAAATGCACGATTGGAATTAAATTTATCAACGCATTTAACAAAGGCGGATGTGTGTGTGTGTGTGTGTGTGTGTGTGTGTGTGTGTGTGTGTGTGTGTGTGTGTGTGTGTGTGTGTGTGTGTCAAATGTATTATTCATGAAAACTTGAATGTTACAAAAGAATAAATAAATGAAAGTAAATAAGTAAATTTCTTTGAGTTGTATAGAAATCAACAAATATCTGAGGTCTCTCTCTCTCTCTCTCTCTCTCTCTCTCTCTCTCTCTCTCTCTCTCTCTCTCTCTCTCTCTCTCTCTCTCTCTCTCTCTCTCTCTCTCTCTCTCTCTCTCTCTCTCTCTCTCTCTCTCTCTCTCTCTCTCTCTCTGCAATATACCTTTTATCTCCCTGACAGTTTTGATTCATGGATTTTCAAGTAACTGCAACTTTCTAACTGATCCACATGCACGAGATGGAAGGTGAACCCGAGACAGAAGATCCATACCTGACCAATCACAGCCATCCTCGTATGAGCCAAAAGGTGTGCTGCTGCTAGATCTTCCCTTGTGGGATCTCACCACTAGACGCATCAACACAACGCCTTCAATGAACAATGAAACAAACAAAATGATGAAATTGAACACGCTGGTCTGATTGAGTTCATGTTCCGAGCACTGTTTCGTTTGGGTTTCGAGTATCAAAGCAATATCTACGTGACACCGAGGCTGATATAGTTAGGTTTATCAGTATTGCTCTGTTTATCTGTCCATCTATAGTGAGCGAAGTACGGTGAGGTGACAGCGGTATGGTGAAAGCTGCACGGTATTGGTAGCACGGGTAGGATTACGTCTGTTAGTAGGTGAGGTATTTGAAGTTTACGGGAAAGGACGCTGGATATTATGGTTTCAGAGGCGCACTTCACGCTAGGCAGGCAGGCAGGCAGGCAGTGTTGAAAATGTTGATTATTAATAGTATTTCAAGTGTTAATACCAGAGAGTCGGACACACGATTTATCTATATTTTCTGTTCTGTTATTACCTGTGTCATTACATCTTCAGCAACACTGCAACACCCGCGCCTTTCATTTCCCTTCCTACTCTAAATTTGTTTCCGCTCCTATTTGCTGTTTCTCCTGCTCCCATTTCTTGCGTTATTTTCCCTTCCTCTCCTACGTCTGTTCCTCATTCCCTTTATTTCCCTTCTTACCCTTAACTAATTCCTCTTCCTCCTCCTCCTTCGCTTAAAATCTCCAATATCCTCCCTTCCTCTTCCTCCCCTTTGCTTACCCCCTCTTCCCTGATTCCTCCTCCTCTTATCCCATCCCCCTATTCCCTCCATTCCTCTTCCTTCCCTTAATTTACTACTTTTTCCCTTGATTCCAGTCCCTACTTCCCTTTCGCTTCCCCCTCTCCCGACATTCCCCCATTCATCTTCCTCCCTCTAGCTTCTCCCTTTTTGCACATCCCCCCATTCCTCTTCCTCCCTTCTCCCTCTGGCTCCACTGCCCTCTCCTCTCCCCTCCCAGCCTCCCTTTCAAATCGGACTATTGCGATGCGAGATGAAACGAGATTCGGAACCGAGACTGAAGCTTCAATTGTGTCCTCCGTTTTCATTTTGTAGTTTCCTGTTTTCTTTCGTCCCGTAGTTAGTGGGAGGGGGGGGGCTCTCGTATTAAAGCGCACCATTTTTTTTTTTTTTTTTTTTTATTTCCTGCCACGGAAGCGAAATGAAGGCACAGTCGCAATCAGAAATCACGTAACATGCTACAGTCTAATCCAGTGGTTCTCAAACTGGGTGCCGCGGCACCCTGGGGTGCCACGGACAGCGCCTAGGGGTGCCACAAGATTGCCATGAATTTTGTCTTGGCTAGATCGTTTCAAGGTACATTTGTAAAACAGTTTGTAGCAGTCTGCCTATAATTAAATGTCGGTGTAGGAAGTTACTTGCTCTAATATTTTACTAAAATATAGGTAGATATTTCCTTTTGCACACTTGTACTACTACTACTACTGATAGCATAATAATAATAATAATAATAATAATAATAATAATAATAATAATAATAATAATAATAATGTCAATAGAATGTAATAGTACTCCTTGCGTAACCCAATTTTCTTTGTTTATACTCGTCGGTCGTCCAGTACGTGTTCGGTACTTGTCCGATTTTTGTCAGTGAGGCACTATACATCGAGCTGTACGGGTGTATTCCTTGCTGCTTCTGATAATCTGCAGCTGTATTGAACTTAAACTCACAATGGATAAGTTTGTCATTAAGAAGAGAAAACATGGAGATAGTGGTGAGGGTGAAGAAGGAAACGAAAGTAGAAGTACGAGTGAAAAGGATTTGTCCATTTCAACAGCAAACAAATCAACTTCCAAAAAAAGCAGGAAAAATCGCTCCTATTTCGATAATTATCTAGATTTGGGATTCTTTTGGTGTGGCGATGAGGTTAATCCTACACCACTGTGTGTTATTTGTGGTGATAAATTAGCTAATGAGGCGATGGTACCCAGCAAATTAAAGAGGCATTTATCTTTGAAACATGGTCATCTTGCCAACAAGCCTCGATCCTACTTTGAAGGACTTTTAAATGAACAAAAACAACAGAGGGTGATGCTTTCTAAAACAGTCAAAGTTTCTGATAAAGCACAAGAGGCCAGCTACTTAGTTGCAGAGTTAGTCGCTAAAAGCATGAAACCTCATACAATAGCAGAGACACTAATTCTTCCGGCTTGTAGTGCCATTGTAAAAACAATGTTTGGAAGTGAAGCAGAAAAACAAGTGAAAAAAATTCCCGTCTCGGATAGTACCATCAGCAGACGGATTCGTGATATGTCAGCAGACATAGAGGAAACTGTATGTGCCTCTGTAAAGGAAAGTGAAATGTTTGCACTTCAGGTAGATGAGTCCACAGATATTGGAGGTAAGGCTCAACTATCGGCATTCATTCGGTACATTCATAATGTTAAAATAGTGGACCAGTTTTTCTGTTGTAAGGAACTTGAGGAAACAACAACAGGCGTTTGAGTACGGATAATAATTTTAAATCATTAATTAAAGTAATTCAAACAGGTACAATTTTATATCAGAAGTTAATTCATGTGAGGAGGGGTGATGGTGAAAAAGGGGTGCCACAGAAAGGATTATATAAATTCAGGGTGCCATCACTGAAAAAAGATTGAGAACCACTGGTCTAATCATTTACATTTTGTTGAGTCTCTCTCTCTCTCTCTCTCTCTCTCTCTCTCTCTCTCTCTCTCTCTCTCTCTCTCTCTCTCTCTCTCTCTCTCTCTCTCTCTCTCTCTCTCTCAAGTCGTCTGATCATCACGCGATCTCAAGTCGTCTGATCATCTGGGAAATCTTTCATGTGTCATTGTGAGGTGACTGTCAGCAGATCAACACTAAGAAATCACAAAAAAATACTAAACGAAAACAACAAAAATAAGGTCAAGCAATAAAGCAATAAATGAGATAAGGAAAACAACAAAAAAAAAATCAATGAAAGTAATGGAAAACAATAAAACAAAATAAGAGAACAATAAAAAATGTAAATATAACAATAAAACATAGTAAAAAAATGAGAAAACAACAATAAATAAGATAAAAACAGTAAAAAAAAAAAGTAAAAAATTAAGAAAACAATGGCAAACCAACATACATACATACTCAATGGGAATAATGGCAGAAACTTTCTCGATTTCTGACCACCCACTACACTGCCTTTATTTTCCACGGCGCATTATTACATTGGCATATCGACGAGGCTCACGCGGCGCACTGCAGACCAACCAACACCAGACAGCAACATGACTTCCCGATACTGCTCGTCACTGATAGACCTCTACTCCCTGTATCGTCTGTTCTAGAGTCGCATTTTAAAGCACTCCTACGCCGCATCTCCACTACATTCAAAAGCCTCTAGTTGAAGATATACGTGTTTTTGTTAAGGGTGTTTTTTATGGCTCTAGTGATAGGTTAATAAAGTTTCTATATCATTAACAGGAGAAGCTGTGTTGAGAATCCAGCTACTCGTCTCTGTGACCTTTGAAAATTAGTTGTGGCGAAGTGAAACGGGTTTTTAAGAGTGCCTTTTTATGGTTCTAGTGACAGATTAATAAAATTTATATATTATTAACCGGGGGAAATAGTCTTGAGAATCTGGCTAATCATCTCTGTGACCTTTGAAATTAGTCGTGGTGACAGCAAGCGTTTCTGAATACGGGCCCTAGAATGACGGTGCCTCGATCGAATGAAGCATATTTTTCCTTTTCTACATGTGTTTCCCCTCCGGACATTTCCTTTTCTACTGGACATTAATCCCTCGAGGACATTCTTCGTTAGGCATTTTTCTCTTCTTGATTTCCCCTCCCAACGTTTCTCCCTCTTGGGTATTTATCTACACTTCTCCCCGTGATCTGCTTTCCCAGGGTATTTTCTTTTTTACCCCTGAGTCTTTTCACTTCCGGACATTTCACCCTGACGAGTACACGTGAGACATTTCATCAAAAGTTATCAAGTTATTTTCTCCATGTACATTTTCCCTACGCACATTTCTCTATCTTACTTCATCCCATTTTTTCCCGTGTCTTACCCCTCCCCGACATTTTTCTCCCTATCTTACCTCCTATCTACATTTCCTCCCATGTCTTCCTCTGCGATGCCTTACTCTCCCTCTCCGATATTGCTATTAGTCCTCCTACTCCTCTTCCTCCTCCTCCCCTACATCTTTCCTCATGTCTTACTCCTTCCCGACATATCTCCCCGAATTTTACTTTTCCCTGACACTTCCCAACATCATTCCATCCCACCGAACATTCCTCACCTCATGTTATTCCCCCCTTCGACATTTTAATTCACCTTACTCCTTTCCTCTTTCCCGACATTTCGTCCCCTTCACTCCCCTTCACTTATTTATTTATTATTTTTTTTCTTGGGCCTTTCTACCTCCGGATATATATATGTATTTTTTTTTTCTCTCTCTCCTCTAATTTATATCCTCTAGAACCATTTCCACTTGAGCATCTGACTTCTATACTCTCTCTGTTTGCCTTTCTTCGTTACCTACCCATTAACCTAACCTGAATTGAGCCCATTAACACAGTGCTTCTAAATACACCCAGAGCGAAAGGAAAATATCAACAGGATTATGAATTTGTCAGGGAAAATGGCGGGGAAGGGAAAAAATATTGATAGAAATACGAGAGCGTGCCTTAATTAACGCAGGTGTACTGCGGGGTAGATGTGGAGCTGGTGGGAGGCCTTTGAGTCTTTTGATTCAGGTAATATTCAGTCCCCAAAGAGACTTCCACTCCCAGCACCAGCGGATTAATTCTCCGTAAAAGGAGTGATGCGCGGTGCTCCCGAACCCCGCCACTGCTCTCACCCACTCATTCCCTCACTCCCTCCCTCACTCCCATGCCCCATCACTTTGCCCCCACCCACCTACTCCACTCACTCACTCACTCACTCCACTCCGCTGCGCCTTTATCTGATTGAAAACATGGATTTATATTCTGGTTTTACTCGAGTTTGCTTTTAAAATTCTTGTACATGTGAGCCAACTCTTCCGCTCTATATTCTGCTACTACTACTACTACTACTGCTACTGCTACTACTACTATTACTACGTTTTCTTCAAAGGTGCAGTTTATAAGTTTCATCAATAATCTTACAAGCTTTCATTTTATACGAGTCTATATTCCAGCCAAAAAACTCGTACTGCTTCAGTATTATGTGATATGTGTGCAATTTGTTTATGTAATTTGAAAGACATTGATTGATTGAATTAATTAAAAGTCAACAACAACAACAACAACAACAACTACTACTACTACTACTACTACTACTACTATGAAGATATGTTAATGTGTAGAAATAATATGTGCACCCAGCATGAAATGGAAATAGCAGCATTTTATGATCATATCACCAATGCACTTATAAAGGCAAGTAAAGAGTGTATACCAAGGACAAATTGTGGGAGAGTTAAGAAAATTGTGCCAGGCTGGAATGATTGTGTTGAGGGTTATTTTCGCACTGCTTTGTTTTGGCACAGGTTATGGGTAGACAGTGAACGACCTCAGCAAGGTCTCATTGCCGAAATACGCCGTACAACACGTAAATGTTATCACCAAGCACGCAAGATGGTTATAAAGCAAGAAGAGTTAATAACTACAGAGAAATTAGCTGAGAGTTTGCAGGCTAGTGCTTCTGGTAGACAGTTTTGGAGATCTGTAAGAAACAAGGGAAAACAGAAGAAAAAAAAAAACGCCTAAGGCAGTTGATGGAAAACTTTGTCCTAAAGATATAGCTGATTTATTTAAAGGAAAGTTTGAAGAGCTTTACAACAGTACCTCATACGATACAAATGAGATGGATAGCTTAAAATCTGCCATCAACAGTGTAATTTCTTGTCAGAAAAATAGTAATGAAAGTATACTCTTGATTACGCCTGATGAGGTGCGTCAAGCACTGCGGAGAGTGAGGCCTGGAAAGGGAGAAGGTGAGGGTGACCTGATGTCTGACCATCTCATACATGCTGGTGATGTGTTATACGGACACTTGTCTGTACTGTTTTCAGCCATGTTGAGGCACGGTTTCTCTCCCCACAGCATGATGAAAGGGGTTATGATACCGCTTCCTAAAGGTCGTTGGGCAAATCTTAATACCAGTGAAAATTACAGAGCGATTACTCTTAGTAGTTTGATGAGTAAAATACTGGATAATATTGTATTGATGAGAGAAAGGGATAAACTATTGACCAATGATTTGCAGTTTGGGTTCAAAGAAGGAACATCCTCTACTATGTGTACAGCAATGGTGAGAGAAACTGTGTCTTATTATGTATCTAAAGGTACAACTGTTTATGGGTTTACGTTAGATGCAAGCAAGGCTTTCGACAGAGTTAATTATTGCAAATTATTTGATATTCTATTGAAACGTAATGTATGTCCTCTTATATGTAGATTATTGTTAAACATGTACGTAAATCAAAAACTAAGCGTAAGATGGAATGACTTACTGTCTAGTACATTTGAAGTGAGTAATGGAGTCAAACAAGGTGGTGTGATCTCTCCTATACTGTATTGTGTTTATGTAGACGGGTTACTCACGGAATTGCGAGACTCTGGCGTTGGCTGCTACATGGGTGGCACCTATGCAGGAGCCTTCGGGTTTGCTGATGACCTAAAAGGTCTAGCACCAAGTGTTTTTGCTCTCAAGAAGATGATAAGCATCTGTGTAGATTATGCATCGAGATATGACATTGTGTATAACGAAAAGAAAAGCAAATTAATAGTTTTCCACGGTAATAAAAGAAGTAATATAATTCCTAATGTAGAAATTAATGGTAAAACTATTGATATTATGGAGGAAATTGTACACCTGGGAAATGTTTTAGGAAGAAATATTTTTAAATGTGATACTTCTAAATGTGTGACTGATTTTTATCGACAATGTAATTCATTTTTATCCCGTTTTAAGGGTGGACTGTCACATGTAAGAAATACTTTGTTTTTTAAATATTGTTCTAGTTTTTATGGTAGTCAACTTTTAAATGTGTGTGATGGTAGCATGGAAGCGGTGTACCGAGCGTGGAGGGTTGCAGTGCGTCGAGTGTGGAAGCTGCCCTGGACCACACACTGTAGTCTGCTTCCTCACATTGCTAATGTTATGCCCCCAGAAATGTGGTTCGCAAAACGGGAGATTGCTTTTATAAACCAAATATTAACATCAGACAATATGGTTATAAGAACAATAGGAAGAATGGGGGTTTATGGAAGACATTCAATAATGGGCAGTAATGTAAGATATCTTTCATACAAATTTAATATGAATATTGGAGACATCAATAAGGTTTGGACGCAGCTGCAGTGTGACCAGTACGAACTTGCACGGACTGGTGCACAAATTCGTGAATTGTGTTTGATGAGGGATAGATGTGATACCACAATCTTAGATGTAAGGGAAACTAAGATGTTGATTGATGCTTTGTGCACCGAGTGACGTCGGATTCAGTATGATATTGTCTAATTTAGTATAAATTTATGTCTTTTTTTTTTTTTTTTTTTTTTTTTTTTAATAATTAAATGAAATGTTTTTCTTTCTTTTAGTTTTAGTATGTATTTTTTAGTTTGTGTACACATCTTGTGTGAATAAAGAATATTGAATTGAACTACTACTACTAGTACTACTACTACTACTATCACCATCATAGCAACAACTACTACTCCTTTAAAACTACTACGCGCATCACCACCACCACTATTACTACTATTACTACTACTACTACTACTACTGCCTCTCTTACATCACCCACTACTGTACCACTTATATCACCACTTCAAAACCTGTTATCAAAGTTTACTGTTCCGGTTCGCTCGCCTCAGTTTTTCTTAATTGACTTATAGTGCTGTTTTAATGGACATTGTGTGTACGCTTCTCTCTCTCTCTCTCTCTCTTGATCATTAACATTCGGATACGATTATCTTTTAAAATCCTTCAAAGTCTCTCTCTCTCTCTCTCTCTCTCTCTCTCTCTCTCTCTCTCTCTCTCTCTCTCTCTCATAATATTCGAAAGAGTAAAGAGATCTCCATTTGAATACTAGTGAATTAAATTATTGTTTTATATGCAATGAATAACAATTTACAAATCATATCAATGGCTATATTGCATTGTGTGTGTGTGTGTGTGTGTGTGTGTGTGTGTGTGTGTGTGTGTGTGTGTGTGTGTGTGTGTGCTAAACTACTATGGCCATGCTCTATTTCTCTAGATATTATACCTCTGGTAATTATTCCCCTAAAATTGTATTATGGGGCATAAATGTCTGTTTTCCACCCCCATTTTATTTTCTCTTTTCACTCGTCTCTCCCAGGCTGATTCACATCACGCCTCACAGGTAACCTCAATCACCTGTCCACTCATTAGGCTGGCAAAGGATACATTTAAAGGAGAGCTATATTTGCAGTTTTTCTGTACAATGTCTTTACAAAAATATTTGTAACTTTTCATATATAGCAAAGGTAAACAGCAGTACTTTGTTAGTATTAAACATTATTGTCTTACCTCCACAAATAAAAATAATGATGCATAACAGATTAACTATTACAACATAGTCCACTAATATATCAGATCCCTAGTCAGCCAAAACCAATAAAACTTTTAGAATGCACATAACAAAACTGGCACATGAGTAACACTACCCACACTGTGATTCCTTGGACGCCTCATGAACAAAACAACACCTTGTTGCCTCCTAAGTAGTACTGTTACCCTGGGAACCACATCAGGTAGAAAAGGTTATCACATCCAACTTGTAAAGCAATGAAATAAGTAAAAAATGCAAGAAACAGCTTGAAAACTTCAAATCCTCCCCATAAGGTACAAGACATATGATATGAATGTCACTTGAAATTAAACCTCAAATAGGTCAAATTGCATGAAGATTCAGAATATAGTTAACTATGAGTAAAAGTGATGCCTGAAAGGAGTTTGGGTAAAAACAGATAATTTCTAATACTGATTAAAAAGATTATTTCTAAAACTTTTACAATGCAGCAAAAAGTCCTTCCATTTACAATCAAACTGGGAAGTGGATACACTACATACATTCATTCCACTATCAGGATTAGAATTAAACTATTTTATGTCACACATTAATACTGTTTGGCTACTGGAGGCCATGAATTTTCTATTCAACTACTGGCAATTGTTGCATCTACTTCAAAATGATGATTTCTATTTGTTAAAGTTATACGTAGTGAAGTATTTTCAGCACAAATGTATATGAGCATAAATTCATTTTAGTTGAAAAATTGCTATTACTTCTTGAAGTAAACTGAACATCATGCTGTGTTGGCAATACACTTCAAGATTTCTATTAAGGTTAGTGGGGGAAATGTCACACACACACACACACACACATATATATATATATATATATATATATATATATATATATATATATATATATATATATATATATATATATATATATATATATATATATATATATATATATATATATATGAGATGTTCCCCTGTGTCTTTTGTTGCCAGAATGAAAGGACTTTTGCTTTAATGACTAGAAATTTTGTTTCTAAGAATGGAAGATAGTTACATATGCAAATAAATGCATCATTGAATCTATGCCTACTTCAAGGTCTGCAACTATGCTGCTACCAGAAAGCAAGGGAAGACTTGCCCTAAAAGACAAACTGAACTTATGTGCCATAATGACTTGCAGGACTGGATTATGGAGCGCTAAATTATGGGTTACAAATGCCTCAAGACTGGACGATTTAATGCAACGTTTCTGGGGAAGACGTATTCACTAAAGCTACAGGACGTCTGCCGCCATCACATAGCATCCACTCCACAGCCTAGGTGGCTTTACAGGAGGGCTAATTATTGCTTTACTGAGAACTTATTGTACCTGGATGAGCAATACAAGAATATCCCCTCAAAGCTGCAGTGTATGAACCAAAGAGGTGCTGCACATTATCTACTCCTGCTGCACAGCCAGAGAAGCTGCAAAACACCAGCATAATAATACCACACTGTTCCAGCTGCACAGCCTTAAAGACAGAAAAGCACAAAAGCTGCACATCTGCCACAAACTATTCCAGCTGCATTACTGCAGCAGGAGGAAAGCATGACTCTCCATGTCTGGATCTTCCACACACAGCGAAAGCAGCTTTGATAATTTGTAAAATGCGAGGGAAAATTATCATGCTGTGATTACTTTCAGTGAATGTTGTCAATCTGGCTGAATATGCATCATTACCAACCTCCACATAAAAAAACCACAAGTGGATTATTGCTTAAATAACAAAACCTTCAAGCACTTTTCACAGTAAAATCAGACAATGCCAAGAACAAAATCTTTTACAACTTCACAGGTTTCATAAATCAATATCTTTTGTAAATAATTAAGAGTTTCATCAAGCCCAATACTATCCTTTGTAAAATGATGAACAAAAAGATGATCGTCATACATTTTCAACAGTTAATACTCTCCTTTAGTCTAGGAAAATCTCAACAGAGTCAAACATAACTTAAACTACAACTTTCAACTTATAATACAATTCACAGCCTCAGTTAGAACGTTTCATCTTCATTGCATTCACCCGTCTCATGTCCAAATACTGAAATAAAGAACAGTACCAAAACCATTACTTCTAATACCCAACTAAATATACCATATATTTCCATGATATTTCATTACTTGAACTCTTGACTAAGGTGTAAAACTAAAGTACAATACTGCATTCACAGTTGGTAAGGCATGCACAATAATATTAGTTTTCTTTTTGTCTGAAGCTATATTCATCTCTCTCTCTCTCTCTCTCTCTCTCTCTCTCTCTCTCTCTCTCTCTCTCTCTCTCTCTCTCTCTCTCTCTCTCTCTCTCTCTCTCTCTCTTTTTAAATTATTAATTCCCGTAAACTATATTCTCTACAACACCAACTACTACTACTACTACTACTGCTACCCTTGCTTCATATAAGTACTATTCCAGCTACATACTATGACTACTATACTTTAAGTTTGTGGTAACATAGTGAACATAACCTTTGGATGTAATATAAGACACTGTATTCATATTATGAATACTTTTTTTCTACATATATCACTGTGATGAAGTGGCATTATAAATTTTTGACATACATAAAATTAACACTTGTTTTACTGCACACACACACACACACACACACACACACACACACACACACACACACACACACACACACACACACACGTTTTCCCTATTGCTGTATTGGTAAGTGAAATGATCTGAAGGACATGATAAATGCTAAGAGTTTTCACAAGTTTAAAGTAATGATTTACTAAATGAGATAAGGCAGGATCCCATGAATGTACCTCATATCCTGTGAGTGACAGCTAAGCAACACACACAAGTGGCTCACCTTCACATGTATCACAGTACGGCCTAACGGTGCCCCGCTGCCCATGGTGTTGTGAGGGTGGGGGGGACTCTGAGGTGGCTTGCTTGGGGCAGTCCTCAGTGTCATGAGCATCAAAACAGTCGCATATGTCACAAAACATGCGAGGAGCCACTGCACGCACCCCAGATAAGTTGATGCCATTCCTGCACAAAAATATGTCAAACAAACTAGATTACAAAGTGCTTTTTGGTTACCAATTTGAAATGGATAGTATTGATTTAAAGTGTGAAGCCAACAACTGAATGTATGGCACCAATGAAGTTATTGGTGAACTATTTGAGGCTAAGACAAAAAGGACACAGTGTTGCAAATAAAGAATGAGTAAGCAGACTACTATATCCAATTTACTGATTACCTTACTGCACTGGATCTCACTTATCTTAGTGCTATTTTTTGTATTTGTAGATCTACTGAAGCCATCACTCCTTAATCTAGTATAAAACAAAGAAAAATCTAAATCCATTCACAGCAATACAAAACAATTAACAGCACCAGAAATAATGCATGAAATATTTATAAGCATTTACAAGAAAGAAGGGGATTAAAAAGAATAGATTTTTGCAATTTCTATCCAGTTTAGATATTGGAGGTGGCTATAGAATAAGTAAAGATGTCTGATGTCTCAGAGTGATTAGTAATTATGGAAAGATGTACCAAATAGCAGTCAAAGGGTTAAACTAGCACAAAACATACACTCATTGCTACCACTCATCAGCAACTCACATGTTGGCTTTGGTATCATCTGAAACGTTTCCCATTTCAAATATCTGGATGCGAGTATTGAGCTCATCATTCTTCCGCTGCATGTCAACTATTAGTGAGTTGAGGAAGTTGACCTGTCCTTCAAGTTGGTCCTTCTCCTCCAACATCTGCTTCAAAAAGCTATCTGAAAAATGTAAAATAACACTGAAATTAATTACTTTTCATAACTTATAAATAAAACAAAACTTTTAATCAGAATAAGAGATAATGTTCTTATGCTACCTTTCCAACAACACACATGCAGTTTTTGATTAATCATTACCTGCTGGCAAAACAATCACTAATAGATTCTGTAGATGAATGAGAATTGTGTTTGGCATCATGAAGAAATTAACCAATTCATTGATCTAAGGTGCTGCAACAATGGAGTCACATGACACCTTAGGTATTTGAGACTTACCTGAATCATTATGACTAATCTCTGTTGATGCAACCTCTACCCGTAGGTCAACAATCTTGCTCTCCAGTCTTCGCTTTTCCGTCTCCAGAAGTTCCACTTTCGCACGGAGAATACCCACTTTCTCAGCCTCTGCCTCTGCTTCTGCTGCCTTTGTGTTCACGGTGACCATTTCAGTCTTGAGTGTTGCCACTTGGTCCTGCAGACTCACTACTTCCTCCACCAAACTGAACTTCTCAGTCTCAAGCTCCCCTACACGTCCCTCTTGGCTGAGAGGAAATAATTTTGTAAGTTACATGACATTTATGCATTCAAATTGTACTATTTTATTTTCACTTTTGCTTTTGTTGGATAATATTCATCACTTACAAAATATACAAAAATGAGATAGATGTACTCCACAATGATACCAGCTTTGATAATAATATTCCATAATTTGTAGAAACAATCAATTATTAAAATTAGAATCAACAAATACATGTTCTGAGCAATGTCTATTCATAAAACACAGTCCATGACAAGAATACAAAGCCTGAGCAAACCATCAGTCCTCATCCCCTCTCTCTCTTTTGCCAGTACAGCAAACACAAATCACTGTTTGGCATCACTACACTATAATTATGCTGACAAGTTTGAAGTAAATCTGTGATGATACTTTTACCAGTGAAACAATAAGCCTAAGCATTCTCAAATGGGCTTGATTCTCATCCATATCAACAAGAACCCTCAATAACCTAGTGTTCTCGACCACAAGATTCATAATCATTAAGGTAAAATCATGGCAACCCTTAAAGGGATATGATATGTCAGAAGACTAACTTCCATCAATATGAGGTTTACTCATGATATGTTTTCTGAACAAATCAATGCAACTGTAAAACTCACAACGTTAATATCACTGAAGCTTGATAAACTGTCTCCAGATGACTAAGGCTAACCCATGAAGACATCAGAGTTATCTTGTAAAATATGATGATAACAATGATGATATGGTTTTGAGTATGTCACAGGAAATATATGCAGTATCAATCTGTTATAATCATGTAACAAAGTTAACTTATACACCACACATCTGAAGCCATGTGATTTTTTACTTCACTTGTGGTTTGATAAATGGGAAGGTATCTATTGAGAAATGTGCAAGGTCTCCTGAGCCAATCAACAAAGAAACAATGACATTAGGAAAAAAAAAAAAGTTTTGTAACTGTAATAATTTATGTATGGGATAATGAAGACCCTTAGATTTAATGTGTGAAAACTGAATAATAGTTTCCATTGTTTGTACTACAACTGGAACTGATCATTGGTGACAGTTTCAACATGTATGTGCAGGGAACATGTGCATATTTCTGAAGTATGAACAGATTGCATAATACAACAAACTCTAAGAGATTTAATGGATTTTAGTTGAAAATATTTTCTTTATTGAGTAATTTGCCTTTACCTGTCTTTACTGAATACTTCACCTTTACTTGTAATTTTTCTTTGCTGAATAAGTAGCCTTTACCCATCTCTTAAAACATATTCACAGTACTTTTGAAAACATCAGAGCTGAGACACCTGTCATGAGTACTGGTGAAGCATTCTTCCTACATCACTATGCTGTGAGACATGTAGTCAGTATCACTTTTCCCCACCACATCCAACACACTATATCTTTCAAGATTATTTCAGCATAAAAATTTGGAATATATTCATTCTCAATTGTATCAAACAATGGGATTTTGAGATTTTTTGTCTTAACATCTAAAACTCCATGGCTTCTGTAATTTTGCTTCAATTTTTTGTGAGACTGACAATTTACTAAATTAATGAGGGTTCAGTAATTTGGTGATCTACCAGTACACCAGGCTGTCATCCCCCTTAGAGGAGGGTAAGCGGGACAAGCCTCTATGTGCATACACTTGCAAGCATACCCTCACATCTTAGCCTTCAAAAAAACATTAAATTCGCAATATAACAAAAAATTACTTAATACATACGATGCTGCAATCCTACATGGCCAAATAACTTTTGTAAAAATTTGTCACTTTCCTCTCTCTCACCTCTTGAAAAGTCCTAAACAGGATGACAGGAACACAATAGACAAGCTCTGGCTTGCTTTGCTTTACCACACTGCACCACCACTTGAGAGCAGCACGCAGTACACTCATCCATACCTAACAATTCCTCTTCCTCAACTCATGTGATATGCTCTATATTGTTCTACATCTGGATCATTACTGACACCTTGAAATTATACATTAATTACATAAATCCATAGTTCAGTAGAAGTTGTGTATCTCTGTCATTTGAAAGTAGATTATTACTTTTTAGTACAGAAGATAGAGGAGGGTTTGCTAAGTCAGATAAATTTTGTTGAGTTTGAAGGGGCCAGAGACCCATTAGAAGGTTAGCATGGTTAATTCATGTTAATTTGTGTGTATGATCATAATGCTCTGATCCAAAAAGAAGCTACCACACACCATGTGACAGCTCTCCGTGCATACACAGTTAATGCAGAATGAACAGGTAGTCTGGGTCTGAGGCATTGCACCATTGCCACTTTAGGAAAATCTCTGCTCTTCACTCATGACAATTAAGTTGAATATGACTGATGGCAAAGTAACTGTTGTGCATGACATGAAATTAAAGCTGAAAACCCTTGTGATGCATTGAGGACACATTTACCAATAAATCTGTGTCATACATACTAAAAAATAAAATAAAATTGTCATGACTTTCATATCTGTCTTGATCATAATTACTGAATGATGTCCACCCCAAGATAACACAACTTTTACTGTGCCGCTCAAATACCTATTGAAGATATGTTACATATATGATGATGTTAACATCTGTCAAAACTCAACCTTTCCCTCTCTCTCCATAATCAAAAACTACATCATTAAGACTAGAACACAATAAACCTTACTGGTTACAGTCATGTCACATGTACATCTATGGCAGCATAGTGGTTTGGCTATGTACATCCCCTGATTTACATGCATATGACACTTAATGCTATATAATTAGCAGTGGTGGAAATAGAAAATATACAAAAGACTGAAACATATGAGCATTTACAGAGGATAATATTTCATAAGTGATATTTGAACAGCATGGAATCTGTCCCCTCCCTTAGCTGAACTTTGTTCACTATATAATGTTTTGGTGCACTAACTTTGAATCCAATCAAATACATTTAATGCATCACCTCATATAGTGTCATATCACTATATATTGCTACTTGAGAAGGCATAATCAATGTTTACAAGCCATGAGACAAAAAGCCTTGCTGGTATCAAGTTTGCCAGGGTTATTTCATTAATGAAAAGTCTATGGTTTGAATCCTTAGCCAAGCATAAACAATTTAGGTGGATCTGCTTTCATATTATAGTCCCTGTTTGCCCAACAGAGAGTTGGTACTGATCTAAGCTGAGTTATGATTTCACAATTTAACATGGGTAGAGGACAATCACTTATGTTCTGTGTGTGTGTGTGTGTGTGTGTGTGTGTGTGTGTGTGTGTGTGTGTGTGTTCACCACACCACAAATAATTACATAATAACTATTAGTCTAGCTCCTGGAAACTCCTTCAAGCAGGTGCCCAAAGCAGAAAATTCACCATTTGCTACTGTATAAGCACCTCATTCTTGTATATTTATGAAATAAAGAACTCACTCATCTCAGAAAAAAATGTTTTTTCATAAGTTACTTTGGGGAAATTGAGAAGTTTCACATTTGGAACTACAACACTATATATATATATATATATATATATATATATATATATATATATATATATATATATATATATATATATATATATATATATATATATATATATATATATATAAATGAAGATATATTTCCACCACTGATACCTAAAAATTAACAAAAACAGTAAACAATTATATCAGCACAATAAGGCACACAGAATGCTCTGGTCCAAATATTTAACAAGTCTTACATGCTATTAATGATATGGAACTTAGTTTTGTAGACCTTAACAAAAATGTTCAACCTTAAATTCTATTTTAGGGGGAAGACTTTGATTACACAGTTTGTAGTAAATCGAAAACAATTTCTGGCCCAAGATATTGCTTTGGAGTGGAAACAAACAAGAAACAAAACCAATTAAAAACATAAGAAAGAAAAAAAAAACAGTACTAATAAGATTTAAGGGAAGTGGCTTTTAATAACTACATAATCAAGAGTTCATACAGTGCAGACCATTTCTCATGATCTTGAAGTAAGGTATCTAATTTATAATAACTAAATAAAAAAAAATCCTTTAAAAAATATATCTATCTTCATGTCATCAGGGAGATCCTTGGTGTAGGGAGGATGCTGTGTGAGGGCTTGATGCTTTGAGCCGAGTCTCTGATACTAACTTCCGCAGAGACAGAAGACTTGTCTCTATCTGGCTATAGGTGGTACAGAACAATGTTGTTAGAGAAACTCCACCTTAAAGTGCTTCCAGTATTATAATCAAAATATCTTATCTAAGCAATGTTCTAAGATTAGTATCAACAAAAATTCTTATCATTGTTTTACAAATATTGAGCTTTACATTATATAAAAATCATGATGACAGTTTTCTTTAAGTAATATACAAGAAGCAATCATCTATGTAAAGTACAACAGCTATCATAATGTACATACCATTACACATTCTCTATCCATCACAGCAACTGTACAAGAACACAAAAGCCAGACACTGTCACTGTACCTTGCATCTATAAGCAGCTCAGGCTACAATGGCAGAAAAGCAGTAGGTATAGTATTCAAAAAGCTGACAGTATCAAAATGGGTTGTACCAACTATTAACAAAACAGGTAATATCCCACAAAATATATCATCTCCCATGAACATTAACCATAAAGATCTTTTCTTCACATGCCATTTAACAACTCCCACAATTCATGGGACTGACATGAACCTACTGCACAGTGAATCCCCATAAACTATTAAATCAACTCTGCCTTCTCTGTATCATATCATTATATTCACATCACAGAAGCCAACCCCCCTCAGCTTGATGAAGCCTGGTGAGTGTCTATGACAGAGTATGACGGAGGCAATGCTTATCTGGCAAGCTATTCGCACAGCTGATGTCGATGCACTGGATTAAGACCCTTACTATACATGCTTACTATAAATATTCTATGGATAACATCATTTAATCTTTTCTATCCTTTTTTATCAATCAAAAGTAAGTCAGGAAGGTTATTCATTTGATAAGATCAAGAATATGTATATCAAGTGAGATGAGGGCATTCACAAAGCATTTTTCTTTTATGACAGCCTTATTAGTCCAGAATCTTTATACAGTGATCTGGCAAAGGTTCTATGCTGGATGTCCTTCTTGATGCAACCCTCCCCATTTATCCAGGCTTGGCACCACCACTGACTTACACTGGCTTGTGGATTCAGTGGCTGGGGACATATCAATAGAAACCCAAAATTTCAAAATTCACATTTGCCAACCTAGTTTTTGGTAAGCCCCAGACAAACATAAGATCAAGTTACAGACTTTATGATCATTTTGACATAAAGGGATTGGTATACCCTAAATTCATCTAAATCTTCAGTCTGAAAAAAAACATGAAACCTTTATGGAAGTTAAGTTACTTTATAATTGAAACTTAACTCCAAGATAATGATTTTTTTGACACAAATGTAGTATTTCTACTAAAAATCTTTGTGTTGTACAATACATACACTACTTAAGCCTCTACATAAAATAGTTTGGCCTTAATGAACCAGTGTGACATGCGGCAGCCTTCCCTTTAAGCCATACACAAGACCTACCCAACATGCCGGGCACTTCTTACCTTACACAAACAAGTCCAGAATACTGGGATCTGACTCTTGACTAGAAAAAGAAAAAAAATCAACTGGAAGTTAATAAAGTCATCAACATTACATGCCTTTGAAAGACTATGGAATTGTAACTTGTGATAATTAGGTGAAACTAATGAATTCTAAATATTTTGCTAAAAAGCATGTGGTAAAACTATTGATTAGTGTGTATTTAAGATCTATAAAAAAAATGTGAACACAAAAAGGAGCCCATATGCAGTAGTTCTGTAGGTCTTGTGGAGGCTTGTAACACCTACTTGTACTTACATTTATCTGACAAAATGGTGCTTCTAAAAATGCTATACAAATTTGGCAGTTATAAAAAGGGACTTTGTTTATATGTACAAATAATGTATCAGAGCACTTACACCAGTCTATAAAACTGTAGCTCAAAAATCTGATCACCACTGAAAAAAATATATATTTAGAAATTCTGTGGGTGGGGGAGAGCCTCAAGTCACATTGTATATTGTAACTTAAGCAAGATGCATGCATGTACAGCTTGCATCAGTTCAACTTAATATGTAGGGGAAATTTAAAGTGTGTGTGTGTGTGTGTGCATGTGTGTGTGTGTGTGTCAAGTGGTGACAACAAAATGATACAGAGCCTGTGATCAATGTACAGAGGCACATCCTTTATAAAGGAGAACCTCAACACTTTATTTATAAATAACAGATTTGGGGATGTAGAACTAGAGTAATTAAAGATCCTACAAGACACTCCCATCACTGCTGAGTGTACCTGGGAAATGGAAATGATAAATGAATAGATGTGGGTAAATGATGTTCAACAGGGGATGACTGAGGAAAGTGATGAAGTCCTGGCAGAGAAAGAGATTGCTACCTCTCCCAATAAATGACATACAAGAGTCTGACCAAAGAGAGGAAAAGAATTTCACCTCCTCATCTGTTTTATCCTTATAGACTGATGTTTAATACATGAAGAACAAGAATATAACATCTGGAGATGTAATGATATTAGATCATACAGTGTAATAGTTATGTCTGCATAGAGAACATTTGTATTTCTTGGTTTCCTGAAAGTAACACACTTCAATATCATACAGCACTTATTGCACATTTCATTCATAGCAAAACTTTTTTCCTGAACCCCATCACATTTGTTACTTAGCAACATTACCTTCTAGCACAGCCACTAGCCGATACTAATGTACAGCACTCACTACGCTTGTCACACGGAACTTCACAAATTGAATGAAACAAAAGTCTACCTTGAAAAGATAGAAATGCAAGACTGTTCTCTCATGCGATGGTGCAACATGGTTCACTGAGAAAAACAAAATCGGTAAGGAAAGTGAATGTACACATGTCCTTTTCAAATAAGCCAGCATATTTTTTGCATCACTTGAGTATGAAAAAGTGTTTACAAGATAAACTTTGTAAAAATTCATGTTCTGAAACTAGTATGGCAATGTTCTCCAGCTGAACGAAGGCAAATTTCTCCCAAGATCTGGTAATTCAAGTTTCTGCCAATCAGATCACAAAGGACTGCACCAGCATCAGGTTTTGTATGATCAATGAAATGAACATGTAGGAATTAGGCTGCCCTTACACTATCACAGAACAGATTCTCATCACTTATACCTATCCCTGAAAAATATGAGTAATTTACATACCTGAGCTTAAGTTCCTCTATGTTCTGTGTGAGAGCCAAGTTCTTTGTCTCTAAGTTCTTCTTTTCCTCCTTCACTTGCCTAAGCTCGCAAACTTCAGCTTCTAGCCTTGACTTTTCTTCCTCTATGACTTTTTTCTCATCTTGCATTGTCTTCATGGTGTTTTCAAGTCTATCTTTCACCTCTTCAAGGTTCTTCACTCCAGTGGCAGCTTCTGCTTCAAGTCGCTGAATGTCAATCATGAGTTTGTTCTTTTCTTCATGAGCAGATTTAAGATTTGAGGTTAGTCTTACATTGTCCTCTTCCACTTGTTGCTTTACTGTGACCTTCTCTTCCAAGGTCTTCATATTGGCTGCCATTTCCTCCTTTTCCTCTTTTAGTTTTTTGAGCTCTGAAGTAAGGGTGTTATTATTTTCTTGTATTTGGGTCATTTTCTTCAGTTCATTCTCAAGCCTCTCAACATCTCCTCCCAACCGACTTCTTTCCTCCTCAGACTTTTTGAGGGTCCTTATTTCTTCTTCAAGTTGAGACTTCTCGGACAGATGTTGATCCCTTTCTGTTCTTTGTGATTCAGACAGCTTTCTCACTTCTTCCTGGAGTTCACTTTTCTCTTTATTCAAAGTGATGTTTTGAGACTGGAGATTTTGAAGAGTTTTAACATCTTCTGCTAATTTGTCTCTTTCCTTGACTAGAATGAGTTTCTCTTCTTCAATACCCTGAAAATTCAGAAAATTCTTAAGCAAGCTGAAAGACTGATCAAATATATTACTGTATGAATGAAATGGTTGAAAGACCAACAAAATGTAAACTTGAAACAACTGTATGATAAAAGCATTATTGTGTTTAAAATGATAATGCATTTTTCACTTTGGGCTGATCTCATCTTTGTTTCCAGCAATTCATTAATACTTAAAGCTTAAATGAAAAAAAAACACCTAGGTTACTGGTTCTATAATGGAGACTGAAAAGTTACTGTAATCTCTCAGGACCAGTAGATTATAGTTTGAGAGAGAGAGAGAGAGAGAGAGAGAGAGAGAGAGAGAGAGAGAGAGAGAGAGAGAGAGAGAGAGAGAGAGAGAGAGAGAGAGAGAGAGAGAGAGAGAGAGAGAGAGAGAGAGAGAGAGAATAGTTTCTCTTTATGAAGGCATGTTTGCTTACAGACTGCACACAGTGAGTCCAATAACCATCCACCATCACATCATGACTGTCACTCACCTTCAGTTTCCGGATCTCCTCTTCCAACTGCTCCTTTTGTTTCAGTGCAGTAACCCTTTGTTCCTCTGTTGTGGTCAGCTGTTCCTGCAGGCCATTAAGGCGGTCCAGCTCACCCTTACTGTTGGGACAAGGTTTCCTGTACATTATATCACAAAACAATGATGGGTATAATTTTCAATGAATGTTCAAAGAATTAGTCATTCATGCAAATGAACCCTTAAAGGACTGAATGCTTTCTTGAACATTCTTAGACATGAATTCTAAGACTAACACTGAACACATAACAAGTGGGGAAATGAAGTATATAAAACAAAATATAGGCAAGGTTGAAAGATAAAAATATGAGTGATTTGCTTATCCTTCCAAAAAGAATATATAGCACAAACATGACAAAGAATCCCATATAAACACAACAAAGTATGAATATCACATACACAAAATAAATTAAATATCACAAATATCATGCTGTCAATACCAATCAAATAAGATATATAAAATAAGAATCCCTAAAGAAAAAAAAACCTACTTCCACCAAAATATAATGCAATACTGTGAAAATAATCATAAACACATGGCAAACAGTAATATAATAGTTTAATAGTAACAAGAGAAATGTGAAAACATACAAGGTTTGTTGAAATTCTGCCATGACCTCCTTGTCCTTCTGTGCCTCCACCAGCTGCTTCTGCAGGTTCTCCCGGTGTGTGTTGAAGGTGGCCATCAGCTGCTCTACTTCTGCCTTCAGCTCAGCCACCTAACAATGAAACACATCATGGTTTGACTGATATTTATGTGCCATAACAATGGGATCATAGAGTGCTGCACATCAAAAATGTGCAATGTATTTGCAATGTATTTGGAAGAAAATCCTACAGGTATGGTGAGTCAGAAAGATCAACAATAATTCCAAATGCATAAAATGATTGGAAAATTAATCGACAAAGGTATATATTAAATGCAAACAGATACATGACTTGCAAAGGTGCAGCATATGACAAGTGGCAACACTTAGTAATTCATATCACATAGTGAACTACATAAATGTTAAAACACTCACAAACTTAGCACAAATGAACAAAGCAGGCAGGTAGGTAAATAATAAGGGAACTGTTATAATCAATAAGACAAAGGTGCATACCTGGCTATCTCTCTGTGTAACCAGCAACAAGTTTTCTTCCTTCTCCATGCGTAACTTTAGGTTTTCCTTATCCATGGCCGACAATTTTTCTTCCACATCTTTCTTGCTTTTCTGAATCTGTAACAAAATAGTTGGTCCTATCACTCTTCCACATGAATGTAAACTCATAAGCAGACAGAAGAATATATCAGATACATAATAAATACCATTACATTTCTTCCAATGTGATTATGACATACTTCCTTTCAAATAATCTAATTCACCTCCTCTTTTTCCTTGCTAAGTTGATCCTTCTCTTGCCGCAGACTAGCCAGAGACTTTTCCAAGATTCCTTGTTGGTCAGCTGAAGAACTTGTCATCTCAGTCACCTGGGCCTCCAATTTCTTCACCTTATCCTGAGACACAAGATGACCACAATCAATATTTTTCACTTACCATTTATTTCATATTTTGCATTCACTGTCTACACCAATGTTCACTTTCTCTTTCCTAATATCAGGGAAGTTACCTCTAAATCAGACAGCTCTCCTTCCTTCATCATAACTTGTTCCTGCAATTCATACACTTCCAAATCCTTCTTCTTTAGTAACTCTTCTTGCTCAGCTTTGTATTGTTTCTGAACAGACAGGACTTCTTCTCCCTTTGCAGCTAAATTCTTCTCCATGTCTTGGATTTTTTTCTCAAGTTTTTCTTTCATACTTTCTTGAGTCTTCTTAACAGTTGCAACTTCCTCTGCTCTTGCTGATTTCTCCAGGGATAGCAAACTTTCTGTTTCTCGTAACTGCACTTGAATACTTTCCAGCTGCTTCCCCTTATCCTGAAGGTGATTGTTGAGAACTTCTAGCTGCTTGGAAGAATCTGAAGAGGAAGACAATGAAGCAGACACCTGCTCCTTTAGCTTTTCTCTCTCATCTTCCAGCGACTTTACAAGAGATTCTGCAGTCTTTAGCTGCCGGGCAAGCTGCTCACTTTCAGATGTCTTAACTGTAATGTTGTGTTCCTGAAGGATAAAGAAATTCCAGGATAGATCAATAAAAATCTCACAAGTACTCATAAACTGATGTATGAAAATAGCATAATGAGGAATGAACATTCTGTATCAAATTTTCTAGAAAATTTAGTAACTCATTTCATGCAGAAATATTAAGAAAATACATTAATCCATAATCTGTTCATGTTTCATTATATTTTTATATTTTTAAAACTAAAGAAAATTTTAAAATTTTATACAATAAACACTCAAACTTACCAATGTGGCAATTTTTTCTTCAACTTTCTGCAACTTGTCTTTATATTCTTTTTCTTGGTTCACTACCATGTCCTCATGTTTCTTCTTTTCTGCAGACCAACTTTCTTGTTCATTCTTCAGAGACAGTTCCATCTTTTGTAGTTTTTCCTGTTAATATAATTCACTGTTTTCAAATCCAAATTGAACAAGCCATATTTCTAAATGAAAGCCATATTTCTAAACAAATTACAAGTAACAATCAGCAGATGAGGTACAAGAGGAGTATGAAGTGGGAACAAAGACTAAACCTAATTAGTAAGTAAACAGGACACCAACATTTCTTGTACCTTTCACAACAGATTATTAAAGGACCATAAGTTAGTTTGGGAAAATACTCATGGCGAGATTATTTTAGTCCTTACTGAAACAATATGAAGTTGTTCCTCCTTTTGCTTAATAACTGTTGTTAATTCAGAAAGTTTGGTAGTGCTATCAGACATGGAGGAATTGGTGTTCTTCAGCTCTGTTTCTAGCTTGGACTTCTGAGCCTCCAAAGCAGACATCTGAAAAGAAAAGTATCCATAACAATTCCAGATTCTGCTTTCATGAATATGACAAAAAGTAAACATGAAACATCATTTCAAATTTGCTGCAACACAAGATGATGAATTTACCTCATCTTGTGATTTCTCCAATTTAGCCGATACAATCCGCAGTTCTTCTTTCAGCTTGCTGACTTCAGCAACAAGAGCTGATGATTCTGATGCTCCACTGCTGAGCTGCTGCTGGATATCTGTTCATAGAACATCAGAAATATGAAGGAATATAACAATGCTAAAAAGAATTTTTTTCAAATTTCAAGCAGTATGACTCACTCCTACAAAACTAGATCAAGTAAACCTTTGTGATCAATAATACAATAACAAACCTTTTAATCCTTTTTGCAAGGCTTCATTTTCTTTCCTTCCTCTTTCCACATCTTTGATGATATCCTGTAGTTTTTGTAAATTGTCTTCATATTCCCCAGTTTTATTTTTAAGCATGACTTGCAACTCTTTTATCTTTGCATCCTTTTCAGAAATCTCTGTTGATTTCTTCACACACAAGTCTTGATCCTCCTCTCGACTGGTTTCTAATAATTTTATCTTTTGTTCCCTTTCACTTATGTTGTTTTTCAAGAATTCATTGCTTGCCTGCATGGTCTTCAGTTCCTCAGAATTCTTTGATAATGAATTTTCAAGCTCTTCCTTTTCCTTTTCCAAATCCATTACCTGAGGAAATCCATTAATAATATCTTAAATAATTAAAATGCATGTATATTACATTGAAACTCATTCGTAACTTTAAATTATACAATCTATCAAGAACAATACAATTACAACCACTTCAGTTTGAAATAAAACTTATAGTTTGACTTACTTTCATCTGAAACTCCTCTATGCTTGCTCTAAGATTGATTTCAATTTCTTCCATTTCAAAGGCTTTATTTTCTTCCATTTTCCCTCGATCTTGTATTTTTCGTTTAGCTTCTTCCAGTTCCTTTTGCAACTTTTTTATAGTTTCTTCATCTGTTGTGCTTCGACTCTGTGGTTAAAGTTTTGTATTATTCTTTGGTCTACCCCAGGTGCTACTAATTGCATTCAAAATACAAAACTGAGAGCTAACTACTTAATTTTACAGATATCACCAATTTCTATTTCAACAAACAGTATTCTGGCTGGTGAAGCTCATTAGTCTAAACAAGCACAATGTAGACACTCCCAACAGGAAAGCATAAGATTTGAGGGGATAGATGCTCGTATGTTGAGCAATTTATATGTTTGGTGTTTTTATCCTCTACATACTTATTTATCAATTTTTTTTTTTTAATTCTGATTCTGAGTACACTGACTTTTAGAACAGGCAACAGCTATTTAATCACAAAATAATAAACTAAAATTATCATCATATCATAAGTCAAAGTCAAGAACATTTTAAGGTTAAAAGAACAGACATTAGATATTAAAAAAATTACAGCCAATTATTAGACATACATAATCAAGAAATACCCATAAATTGAAGAAGAATATTACTGAAAGAAATACATAATAATACACAGAATTAGAGACAAGCATATTACATTTCTGAAAAGAAAATAGCATAGCACTGTTCACATGAAGTCTCTGAATTTGGTATTAGAAGAAAAAAAAAAAAAAAAAAAAAAAAAAAAAAAAAAAAAAAAACATGTAAATTATATATGAGAATGATTCAAGGAAATTCACAATTGGTCAAAACAACGCACATCTTGATTTCCTATAGTATTTAATAATTTAAAAATTTCAAGTGACACAAAAAGGTAGCTTTATCCCACAGCACTGCACAATCAAGAAACAACAAGTGAACAAATTTGTTAGGATATGCTAAAGCCAACAATAATTCAAATTAATCAAAGCTGTTTTAACCAGATTACTTACTAATACTGTCTGTCCCATTTTCTGAAAGAAAACCAGTAATGTAAGTATGTAAACTCTGAAACACTAATAGACAGAAATAAAAGAAAATGGGTTGCTCATTCATCAGTTAATAATAAAGGAAAGAGGTGCAAAAATTAGTCAAAGATGCAACTTCTTACTGAATGTGTTATTTCCCAAATATATTTATTGCGTGCACTCAGGGCAGTGTATTGAAGCAATTCATGAGAAACGTTAGTTTTTACAGAATGTCTTCCATCCCTACTATACTGTGTGGACTTAAAACAGTGTATCAACATGCAATGTCAGGAAGTAAGTTTAACATAAGTGTCACAAGCCCAGGCACAACATCAATCACAGAATTTACCTCAAGGTCAGCTTTCGAGATGGACTCCTCCTCAAGTTGGAAAGACAAGTCATCCAAATCCTTTTGTTTATCTTCAAGTTTGGACAGTATCTCCTCTTTTTCTCTCTGTAGAGTTCGAATTCGTTCGCCATAGTCATGAAGTCTTTCTTCAGACTCTATTTGTAGCTGAAAATAGAAAGGATGATGTAAGATTAAGATAACACTTTCTTCCTTTAAAATTTCCCTAGTGCAAAATCTCAGGGATGGACACCATTTGTGACCTTTCTCCAGGTATTCTCATTAGATGACACCTTCCATATTGCCAAACTAACGACAATGGAATAGAAGTAAAAAGGGATAGTCACCCTGTCCAACTGCAGCTTCATATCCTGTGCTGCCCTGGTGGCCTCATCTGCCTGCGCTGCCATGCGGGCCACCTCAGACCTCTCCAAGTCACGCTCCCGCATCAGTTGATCAACATGTTGCGTTTTCTCAGTCAGAGCTTCCTGTTGGAATAACAGTATCGTTACAGAAGGTACAAAGTTACATTCAAACTGGTTCTTTAGATGTGGGAATTAAATTATTATTTTAGCATTCCACTGGACTAAGAACCAAGATGTGAATGAGTTCTTACCTTTTTAGAGGTGATTAACACTGTCAGTATTTCTAGGCAGCACACACTAGTACTTTTACTACTACTGCTACAACTACTTCTACTACTACTACTACTACAACAACAGCAAAAAAAAAAAAAAAAAAAAAAAAAAAAAAAAAAAAAAAAAAAAAAAAAAAGGGCAAACTTAAAGACATAAATCAAGATGACTACATTTAGTGAACTCTGTATATGATGACAATGTTGTTATGTAGGGGTAAATTTACAAGTATATTTTGGTTGGTTTAGTTTAATGTCAGGGGTATGACCAACTGAAAATAATAGAAATTACTAAATATATATATTAATCTCTATACAATAGTTCTTCACATTTAGTTCCAATAAATCCGTAGCCATATTCTTCATATGTGATGCATTACATCATTTAAACAACAAAAAGTCAAATGAGAACCTCACAGTAATTTCTCTGTGGTAACTTTGTCTTGGGTGGTTACAGAAAATATATTGCATGCGTCATACAACATAAAGAAAGCAAAACCCAGATCTATCTCAATAAGTGCAGGCAAGACCACCAAGGAATTACAGTACAAAGTTCATAAAATTACAACCTAGTATGATCACCTTAGGTCCTCATCCTAAAGCAAGTATAAAGCTTTGTCACTTAGCTAATGTGAACCTTGCTTGCAAAATAAATATCAGTTAACTTGATTGGAAGTAACTAATCTATTAAAATCTAGATGATCACAAGCTAGCATTCTTCAATTAAAAATAGTACATAACTTCCTAAACAAATTGTGGAGAATGTTAATCTTTATCTATTGACACCTGTGTACCTGTGCAATTATCTGCATCTCCCCAGTAAGCATGTGATGCTAATCATGACTATATTCAAACTTAAACTAGATTAGAAATATTTAAATGAAAAATTACCACAGAGAGCTATGAGACATATACAAGTTTTGCAGTAAAATAATGGCTATTCTCTTCTGTGAGATAAAAATCTTACAAGTAGTTAAAGATAAAACTACACTACTGCATATATATATATCATCTATATTCTTTATCACACTTATAACAAGAAATAACCAATATTATTTATCTCTTACAAGAATAATGTTTGACTTGAGGAGTAGTGTGAGGATGTACGATACTTTAATGGAAGACAGACTCTTCATATTAAACAAGTTACTTTCACCCACACTGTTGGCACTGTAAAAGTTGGCACTGCAACTGGAGGCCATGGCACTGTCATATTTATCTTTCCATGAGGTAGCACCAGTACTTGCATTACCTGTCATTGTAGACTAGAATTTCATTAAGCGGCCACAAAGAAATATGAAAAGGTTCACAACTGCACAATGAATTTTCCATCCATGGCACTTTTAACAGTATTAATAAGTATGATGATCCTGCACACTGACTGAGACTCATACTCTTGTAAGAGACAAATTAGCTGTGGCAGTCAAATGAAAGGATATTCTTCAGAAGCAAGACATCACTACTCTACATAATATTAAAAAATATATTAAAAAAAATCATCTACTGAAATACAAAGATGAAAGCAAGAAAAGTATGGTATATAGAATCTACTATATTACAGCTACATTCAAACTAAAACCTAAATATTCTCCCTAAATTACATATAACATAAAATAAAATAAAAGTAATTAAAGCATTCAGCCACCTGAAAATACCATCTTCAACTTTCTCTGCCTTTGCCATAAAACCATCCATGAAAAACACAGTCTTTTTAAAATCAATCTGTAACACTGCCACACTCCTAACATTGCAAAGGCATCCTCTCAGACTAGCAGTGTCAAGTCTGAGAAGTGGGAAGCAAAAATGCACGGGTGTTGCAAGTCTCAGTAAAAGCCATCTTGGTCCACCACATGCTCATCTTGTTCCTGCGCAGGGAAGATACAAAACAGCCCCCTTAGTGACAGTCCCAGTGCATCATTCATATCAAGCATCATGGTGGTGAGTAGTCCTTAAATATACTGTGCTCTCACACCATTTCTGATGTCAAGCGAGGAACATGCCAAGTGAAAACACATCAACAACAGGTTACCTCAACAAAATACTAAGGTTTGGAGGATTTTTTTTAAACTAATGAAAATATTACATTAGAAAAAAAAATGTACCAGTGTTCCTGTAAGTTCACAGTGTGGGGGAGAGTGAAAAAGAATTCTGTGGATTATTTATCTTATTGGTTGTACAGCCTTAATCTTTGCTATAAATTTCTTAATGCTTCCTCATGTTTAGAAAAGGACTAGCTGTCTATAAAAGAAACTCGATCAATAATAATGAATAAAACAATGAATAAAAAAGACATATGAACCTTCTTATACTGATGTGTAAGTTGGAGCCAACACTAAGAAAGCAAGATCTATTACAGTCACAAGTGCTGTGGTGCAAATGTTAATGAGGTGAAGTAATAATCTAAGGTATGTGCAGGTGGTGCTGTGACTAATGAATCTGTGCATCATTCTGAAAGATGTTCTCTATCCATATTCATGCAACTATTAAATTACTAATTACAATGACAAAACTCATTACAAACTTGAGGTAAAATCAAGGAATAAAAAAGAACCACATGTGACTGGTAAGTTACTTCAAGCACTTGGAGTGGCTAATTTAGCATCAAGCATAAAACTTAAGTGTGTTCTGGGCTCATACATAATTTGACAAGAAAAACCCTTTCAATAAAGTTCCTCTGATAAATCTCAAAATACTTGTATTTGTTATCCAACTTTTTTTCTTAGGGTTTATCTTTGCCACTCTTTAACACACACAGTACGTTTTTTTTGTTTTTTTCTAAGCAACAATAAAAATATTCAAAACCATAACTGTAATAAACATGCAATGTCTTCATTTCAAAACAAAGTATTCCATGTATCATAATACATACTGAACTCTTCCCATTCTTACCAGTATTTCACCACAATACATCATTATTAATGCTGCACAGAAGTGTAGAACAAATTTAAGATCCCCACAAGCACAACTGGTCTTGTAACATTTATGTTTGCTAAAATACTTATTGGTTGGCTTTGTATTATTGTTTTAATAAAGTAAAACAGAGGTACCCATTCCATTACCCAAGCATGGCATAGAATTTAGTGTGTGAATGGTGAGACTAAATGCCTGTTAGAGTTAGAAAGGGAAACCTGTTACATTTACCCCCATGCCTTGCCCTTGGCTGTTGTTTTCACTTTGAACACCAAAAATTAGTGCTTGATATGTGATGTAGAATGGTGCCCCTTAAACTAAGGCGTATTTCCCAGACAGTCAAGGAAGTAGTAGCAACACCACTATGCCTGCATAAGAATGGATGGCATGGTAATAAATATGGCAGAGGCGAGAGTATTACAAGTGCACAACATAAGAGAAAATGCCTCATTCTGAGGATTTTCTCCCTGTTTGCATTGCAATACTTTTTTAGTTGAAGTGGAGCATTTTCAGCAAAGGCTGTGATGGTAAACTCAGGATAAGATACACATCACAAACCTGAAACAGATGGCAGAGAAAAGTATATACAAGAAGAGAGAATAACCAGTTACCGTCACCACTGGTTAAAATTATCGAACATGAGTAAAAGATCAAGGATAAAATACGTATGTCATTTATGGAACCTACTCGTATTTCCAAAACAATTAACATATTATTTTAACTCAGGTTAACAAACTAATTTAACCTAGAACATTTATATATATATATATATATATATATATATATATATATATATATATATATATATATATATATATATATATATATATATATATATATATATATATATATATATATATATATATATATATATATATATATATATATATATATATATATATATATATATATATATATATATATATATATATATATATATATATATATATATATATATATATATATATATATATATATATATATATATATATATATATATATATATATATATATATATATATATATATATATATATATATATATATATGTAAAACTAGTCACAATACCTGGTTCCAAAAGACATGCATCAGTAATTTTGACAAAAATATCTAACATCTAACTAGCCTGGACCTAAGATCAAAATTACTGGTGCATGGCTGGGTCAAGAAACCCAGAGCACTGAAAAATGTTAGTTGCCAGCAGGTAACCACAAAAAGTTGTTATTTGTTTTATCAAAAAACACTTGATTTTCCTTTCAATGTATTTAGCTTTTGGTCTATAATTAAACAAATACTGTATTTGT
The DNA here is from genome assembly GCF_035594125.1 of Scylla paramamosain. NCBI lineage: Eukaryota > Metazoa > Arthropoda > Malacostraca > Decapoda > Portunidae > Scylla > Scylla paramamosain. The sequence continues at coordinate 9,298,540 of NC_087183.1, forward strand.
CCAACACGATGAAAGAGACATCCAAGTGAATGTCAAGTATGTGTTTGTACTCACACTTTTTTACTCTTGTGTAGTCTGAGAAGGAGATGCACCAGTAATTTTGACCACTAATGCATAGCCAAGCCAGAGTAAAGCCAACATGAACATTGTTAAAAAAAATTTTCAATAATAAGAATTACCCCTAGCATTTAATTTTAGCACACTGTAACCTTGACATTATGCACAATATGACACTATAAATTTAAATATATAACATGAGACTTGTTGTGATCATTCCCAAGGGAGCTCTTTGAAACATACATCAGGCATAGAAAGATATAGAACTAATAATACACTAAACCCAAAATTCTATTAGTTGAAGAACAAAGTTGGCAATAATGAAGCAAGTTCATCTTTACACATGAGAAAATGCACTGCCTGTCTTCCATGCTCTACATGAAATGAGTGTCTCAGCGTGACCTAATGTTACCCACCTGGAGGGCCTTGGTGTTGGGTACTGAGGAGGTCATGGGCCGAGTGGTGGGTCTCTGTAATGGGCCATGCAATTAGTCATTCCACAACACCCTATCACACTGACTATCATGAAAAAATTCATGCTGCAGAAGAAAAAATGTCAAGAACTCTAATTCTTCTAGTAAAACATCAATATCTTGCTTGTGGATCCAGCCACAAGTCACACACAAACATGATGTAGCCAAGACACATCACATACAGCACCCTAAAAATACATCACTAAATGCACTCCAGGGACTGAGCACAATTACTCTACTTAAAGAATCAACTTAACAGAAATTTAGATTAATTTTAAAACATTTTTAGTATTACGCTCTACAATCATTTATTATAACAAATATTCTAGGTCTAAAATATAGATTATATCACATAAGCATATAGTATATAAGCATATAGTATATACACATATATATCAGTCATAGCATTCACACTTCATGCTCAGTTATGTACAAAAGCAGGTGACTTTGTGCAGCTTAATGATATCATGCAGTAGTGAAGGAGGCAACAAAACTATGAGTTAGGCTAAACCAGAGCATCATATAGAACTCAATGATGAATGATCAATATTCACAGAATAGCATCAAACCATTACAAAGTAGATTGAGCAAGCTTTCATCTGCACTTATAATCCTCAAAATGATCATCAGCAAGGCAGTGTGTGAAAGTTCTGCCTTTTGATTCAAACATACTTTTTAAAATGGATCTTCGTTCTTCTATAAGAAATTAAATGGTCTGTGATTTAAGAGCTTGATATATGCACCTTTCAAAACATCTTCCACTCAAAACTGTACATTAACTCAAACGCAAGAAAGCCTTTCTGTTTCAATTCCTCTGTCCCTCCTCAGGACTCATTCATGCACATCAATTATGAAATGGAGACAAAATATAACTATATTACTATTAGTGCATGCTTACGATAACATTAGTTTTAATTTCTTGAAATTATATAAATTCCGTGCAACGAAAAGAGATTTTATTTTAATCTCCTATATTAGGATTTAGTCAACGTATCAATTTCTGGTCCTACCAAGTAGTATCTATAGTTAATAGTTCTGCATTCCTGTACATTATGTATCAAAAGGCAATGTCAAGGGACACAAAGTATGAGCATAAAAAAACATTATGCAATTCAAAACATATTAGTAGATCACACTTTACCTAATACCACCAGTATCATTCTATGTCAAAACATGAAATTCTTATTTATTAGACAACTTCCTTCACAAGTTCCTTCTTAAGCTACACAAGAATACAACCATAACTATGCCTTTACACAAGAAAAATTCTTCCATTAATTTCTAAGAGCTGGAAATTAAGTAAATATACTTCTCACAGACATGCATACACATTCACAACCACTCATACATGCACACATACACACATACACAACTGAGCTTGCACTCATGCATACACAGACACACAGACACTATAGCATGCAGAACCTAATTCTATTCCCAGAAATATGGACATTATAGGGGCTGAAACTATCAAGCCTCAAAGCAGATACCATACCAATACCTATCAAATTTGCTATTAAACTCATTCACACACACACACATACACACACACAGAAAACCATTCAGATGTCACATACAAGGAATCCTAAGGTACAGTATTACCATCTGCTTCATTCTTCTCAGTTGTGATCAGAAAATTTTGAAGTCTTCAAGAAGGCTGGTCTAGCTTATCCCATTTTTCTGCTGCTTTTTTACTGTGATCCTTAAAAGCAGTGGCTTTAAATGTGTATCAAATGGCAATAACATGATGCATTGGAAGACTTCAATTTTTATCATCCTCAAGCTTGGTAAATAATAACAAGCTTTACAACTGCAAGAGGAAATGCTCAAAGAAATTTATCTTGTATCATAGAGCAAAATTTTGTTGAGTTTGTCTATAAAACATATGTACATAGCTGAATACGAAGATCACAGAAAAGTATAATGCAATGCAATACTCAGCCACATTTGTGAGGTGAAAAAGAATACTGGTTATAAAGCCACTGCTGAGGACAACATTCAAGATCAACAGCAAGAAGTTGGGAGACACAGTACCTGGCCTGGAGTGAGGGAGGTGACGCCAAGTCTTACCCTGGTGCCCCTGACAGAGGAGGTGGTGGAGGAAGCCACTGATGATGCTCCCAGAGATTCCCTGCTGTTAGAGCGACGCACTGTAGCCCTCGGTGTCTGGTGAGATGAGGTTCGGCGGGCAGCCCCTGAACCAGCTGCATATTTGCTAACACGGCCAACAGGAGCAAACAGACCAAATTTGTCTTTGCACTCAAAATATCTGTAATGAACAGCTTGTTTTACTATTAGAACTAAGCTTAGTCCTCATGCAAAATATTACTGATAAGGGAACAACTCAAGGAAGTGGTATTCCAAAGGAATGTCCAGTGAAATCAGTGGTATTACTATACTTCTCTATTATATACTGGAACTTTGTAAATTCTCATTTTCTAATGCCCTAAAATAATCTTAGCTAAATCACACCACAAAATTCTTTCAAAAATATATTATTTCTATTTTCAGAATCCAACATACTAAAAAATAATGACTAACTTTTTGCCAGCCACTGAACCATCATTTTTTCCAGTTGGATCATCCAGCTCCACTCCTGCCCACACTCCATCAGCAAAGTCTGTCTTGCCCACAAAGCGCAGGATGCCATGACGCACACCTGTGGTGCTTGTAATGACCACACGGTCCCCAATCTTGGCATCAGTTGAAGAGGATGCTTTAAGAGAAACACATACATTCAATAATGTAATATAGAGTGCATCCATGCATTACTGCACCTAGCTATCTATTAGGTCAACATCCACCTAGAAGAAAAGTAACCTGGAGAAGATGCCATATATACACACTCACAATCAGGCCTACATGTATTCCTTAACATATTAACCTCTAGGCATAAGCAAAATACTGCCTGTTATAAAGATACAATACCATAGTCTGTACATTACATTCAAGGTAAAAATCTTAAACTAGAGCAGCAATGGCATGACAAAAAAATCAAGGCTTCATACCTGGTGTGGTGGTGCTGGTCTTCTTGGGAGTGGCAGCAGGAGTTGGAGAGGTCTTGACAGAGACTGTGGAGCCTGACTTGGTAAATGATGAGGTGCTGCTTGGAGTAACTTTGCGAGCTGACGCAGTGGTTGAGGTGGGTCCAGAGGTCATGCTATTGGCTGGCGTCCCATTGGTTTTGGGGGAGTCTGACCCTGCTGTTGACGATCGGCGGGACGAGAGGAGCTCGATGTCATAGTCGGTGAGTTGACTCCTAGAAAGTCTTGTCAGTCTGGAGAAAACTCCCTTCTTGGCTTCACATTGGAAGTAGCGCACTCCAGCAACACTCCCGTCATTTTTACCTGTTTGGCAGTACAAGAACAATTACTGATACAAGAAAAATAAACTGCAAGAATGTAAAAGTAATAGTTAAAATGTACATACTACATGCAGCCATAATTCTCATGCTTCATCTGATATAACTTCATATGCAATACATTCTACACATAATTTACATTTCCAATTTTGGTCAAGCAAGAAACATATAGAAAAATGAACACTTAAGATCCTAAGGGAAACTACAAGAAACACTCTGGTCTACAGTATCAGTCTCTGTCATACACATGGTACCTAACTCCCATATAAAGATGTATATAAAAAAATAATAATATAAATAATCACAGGAAAATGCAAATGACACTGCATACTGAAGAAAATTAGATAAAACCTCACACAAACATCACCTTTATAAGAAAGTTCTCATACTAACATGAATATATCCATTATCCAGGTAACAAAGACAAAAGACACTTACAAAGTTAGATACTAACATAGTTCACATACAGTACATGTCCACTATATTTCATATACACTACAACAATGTGGGTTAAATGAACAATGAAGTTACTTACCAATAGGCTCATCAAGAGTGACGCCAGCCCACTCTCCGGGAGCAAACTGCGTCTCCCCAATGTATGATATGACCCCTGGCTTGGTGCCACCCACCCACACTCGATCTCCAATGATAAAACTGTCAGTATCTTCTGTCAGCACAAGAGATGCATCTGAAAGTGAACAAAATCATCCTTAGAAGTGGAAGTCATTCATGTTAGCTTTTTTTTACACTGTAAACCATGCAAATTGTAATTTCGGTGCAAATACTGAATGTCAATACTTTCACTGATATCTAGGCACTATACTACTGGTAACCAATTCTGGTTCACCTATAACCTATTATGTAATAAAACAAAACAAATATAAATAAATAAATAAATAAATAAAATTTAACTTTTCTTCATTTAAATGTACTGACCCATGTTAAGGAACACTGAGAAACTGATCCTAAAGACAGCCATGAGAAGGAACATCTAGGGATGCAAAATGACAGAATACTCAAGGTAAACGACTCATTACCAATCGACATAATGATCACCATGCCCCTAATAATTTAGATGACCTTGACTGTCCTACCACTACACAGTAAGTGCTGTCTTCCAACCATGAGTTCCCATGTATAAAGTGAATGTGCATGTGCTTCATCTCAGCTATACAAATGAAAGTTTTTAAGCATGCACCATCCAGAATAAGTTTCACAGTGAATAAATAAATAACAAACATAATATAAAGTTCATTGCAATTGTTGATACATTCTAAGTGATCATTCTCCCTTTTAACTCTGCACTGCTCTTCTTTATCTGCAATCAGCAGTTAACAGCAGTCAAGTGGCAACAATGTAAATTCTTCGTAAATTACACTGAGCTATGTAGATAATTTCATAATGAAACATTTTTCCTAATACACTTCATTAAGTTTTAAATTAATCTGATAAGTTTCTTAGTAAAATTCAACATATGCATTTTTTTTTATAAATATGAATGAAGGCTTCTCCTCATCATGGTAGGCACACTTCACTAACCAGCATAACAGTCTCTAAACTGACCTCTACAAACTCCTAAGAGTAAACAGCTATGGCATTCAGTCAAACCTAATACCACGAACCTCACCTAAACTAACACAGCAGCAAAGACACCGAGAATGGGGTTGACTTAAACAGCACAAGCTGGTGTATGAAAGACCACAGTGATGTACAGGTGACAGGTACACTCAGAATCCAACAATTCACATTTGTGAGACATTTGGTGGTCAACCTTCACTAAAGTTATGTTTGGGAATTTCTTCACCCTGGTCAAGAAGATTGGCATCTGGTGGTACAAGATTTTCCTGAGGGGAAGGCTCAACTAAGTCATCAGCAAAAATTTAGGGAAATTTCCTAACCTAACCTAATCTTTTTGAAGTTAACCACAAACCATTAACAGATGAGGTGCAATAGTATCCAATGTATGTAACGTGGAAACATCATATAGACCAGAATGAAGTAGTTAAAGAAATACACCAACAATATTCCACATAAGAATATTTAAAAGTAAACAAAACATTTAGAAATTGTGTAAATATCAGCAATCACAGTCCCACTAATAATAAATAAATGCTGGAGAGAGAGAGAGAGAGAGAGAGAGAGAGAGAGAGAGAGAGAGAGAGAGAGAGAGAGAGAGAGAGAGAGAGAGAGAGAGAGAGAGAGAGAGAGAGAGAGAGAGAGTGACGGTTACAAATTTCCCACCAAAATGGATTCTTTCCCAGGCCTACCTAGAAAATCACAACAGAATCTTACCTGTGGCCAGCTTCTTTGCTGGAACCTTGGGGCCTGGTAAGGCAGAGGCACGGGCACCTGCACCTGTCCCTGGCCCAGCTGTTCTCTTGAGGCTGCCCATCCCTCACACCTCACAACGTATAAACCTTTGCCTGAGTCCGCTAGTCTCACCTCACATGACACTTCAAAACACTTAGTTCTCTTTGTTCTTTGTGTATCAACTCATGGACGGAGCTCTGGACGTCACAGGGCTGAATGAGCATAACGGATATCAAAGTAACGTAACAGTACACTTAATACATGATAAATGGAGTGGTTTGAGGGGACACGGTAGCGGCCCCCTCTCGGCACACACCTGACCGAGAGAACGCCAACCGACCAGCTGATTTTTCGACGTCACGCAGCAATCATCGCTATTTCGGGTTAAATTTACGGCACATTCTTGACTGTTTCGTCACTCTCGTTGGACTACTTGTGATGTGATGCGTGATATGAGGGTATACCTGCAGTTTCGATCAATATAAATTCTTTCAAGGGTTAAATTTAGAGGTGGTGGGTTAAAAATACTGCAAATACTGGAGGTATCTCACAAACCGCGGTAATTATGAACATACGTGAGTACAAGAATAGGTGAAGAGAATGAATAAAGAGAGAAAGGGTAAATATGGGCAGAGGAGGAGAATGAAATGAAAAAAAAATGAAGAAATAAATAATTCACACTATATTAGTTTGAACTACAATAAAATCATGTAAAATAATAATCCCTAGGTACTTCAGATGGATTTCTTTATCAAGTGTTTTCTTATGTTACTGATAATGGCTGGTTTTAGATCTTTATTCAACGGTGGGTAAACTACGTGCACTTTCACAACCACATCATCGTTATAATGCCTTCCTCGCGTCGACTTCAGAGAATGGAAGGTTACCTAACCATTTCCTGTGACACCCCCTGCAGCATCCAGTCCCGCTGCCCTTATATGGACTGATTGGCATACCTAGTGTACATAGAACACAACATTCTTCCAATTCATAATGTATAAGTACAAAATAAACTACTATATGATTTTCTCAGTTCACAATCTCTCTCTCTCTCTCTCTCTCTCTCTCTCTCTCTCTCTCTCTCTCTCTCTCTCTCTCTCTCTCTCTCTCTCTCTCTAGGAAGTAATATATTGTTTTATAACGAAGTAATGATGAGCGTCTATCTAAACTGAACAAATAAACATAGTACAACATAAACATCAATCTAATAAGTAAATAAATAAAACCTTGGCCACTTGGGATTCCTCAGTGACTCACTCGGCTTCCTCCTTTACTCAATAACCCCGCCCACTCTTTCCTTCCTCCCTCCCTTATAATCCCCCTCCCCCTTCCTTCCTTCCCTTCCTCCCTTATAACACCCCCCCTTCCCCTTCCTTCTCTCCACCCCTATCCCTTCCATCCCCTCCTTCATTTATTACCAAACATATTCCTTTCCTTCCTCTTTTCCTTCACTTTATAGCCTTACTCATTCTTCCTTTACACCTCTCTACTTCACTTACATTATGATCCTCTGTGAATCTTCATTTATCCTTTCTCTCACTGCGCCTCTCCTTCAATTAACTACGCACTCTTCCTTTCATTCCTTCCGTCCCTTCACTCAGTAACCCTTATTCCTTCTTTCAGTCATTCTTTCCTTCCTTCCTTCCTTCCTTCCTTCAGTCTATAATTTCTCCTACTCTTCTCTTCATTTATTTCATTCACTTATTCTATTCCTTCATCCAATATTCACACCACCCCTTTTCTCCTTATCTTTAATTCTTTCGCTCGATAATTTCACCTTATTCGTCCATTTATTTTTTTCACTGAATAACATCACTTATTCCTGTCTATTTATTTCCTTCTTTCAATTATATTAGCCAACTACTGCCTCCCTTCTTCGTTCCCTTGCGTCTCTATCATTTACTCTTCCTTTTTTCCTCTCACTACCTGCAGAGCCCCAAGGTTGCGGGGTTCATTGTCCAAATAACACGAGTAATGCGCAAAGAAACAAGGAAAACTTTACAAAGCATAACATAAACAATATTTTGTTATTTCGCTCAAATTTCTCGTTTGTTACGAAATGTTTGTGTTCAAGTCTTGGTTTACTTTCATAAGCAGTGGTCTGTTGTAAGTCCGTAAACCTACACAAAGCTTAACACGATTTGTTAAAAGTCAACAGTGCGTTAACATATCCGTTCTCTTACGGATTTCCTGACTAGTTACAGTGCGATTTAAATATAATTATTGTCATCATTATTTTGTAACTTAACAATCGTTATCTATATTGCATTGCTCATTTGATCTTAATTCATCTTATTCTTTTATTCATTTTTTATTCTTTTCTTTTTTTTTTCCTTTTTTATCTTCTATTCATTACGCATCTCTTTCATATAGATGTTTCGAGCTAAGATTAAGTTCCACTCATATTGTTGCTTTTAATCTCTTCCCCAGCATCCTTTTTCTTTTTCATGAATCACAAACGTGACTTAGCAACTCAAGCCGTACTTTCCTTGATAATCGGTGCCCTAAATACCAACCCCAATATCCATTTCGTAAACCTGTCTGCCTTGTTTATACGATTCCCTCCATTCGTATTCCACTCGCAGGATCTTCCACCGCTAAATTAGGATAATCTGAGCAAAGGTTGTTGGTGAGCCCGCCATATTATGTATAATGCATCACAGGTCGTTAGGTTTTGGCCATGGTGGGCAAGGCTGCAAAGGACTATATTCTTCTTCCACCTCCGCCGCAATATGATTCCACTGCAGGATAAAGGCCACCCCAACCTTCCCCGCAATATTCACTACCTAGTAACCCTGCGTCACTAATAATGTTCCGAAGTCACACTGCTCGTTTTTTTTTTTTTTTTTTTTTTGACAGTAAAATTAACTTATTATATTCCTAAAACTTATCCCACCTGCATAATAATCTTTCTTATCAACGTTAAACTACTGCAGTGCTGCTTGTTATCACGCACAAATATTTACCCTCCCAATGCAGCAAGACAGGGAACAGATAATAGGAATCAGTCACTTTATAACCGGCAGTGGTCTAGGCACCTTGAATGAGTGAAGCGAAGAGGATTATTAAGCACGCCTCTGGTTTAGGAGTATGAGCTGCGTGCTGACTTGCTTATCTCGTCTACACACGATTATCTGTGCATGCTGACGGAGGGCGTTCACTAGTCCCCCCCTCTGTCCTTGGCAGGGTGACGTTGCGCGCCGTGACTCACACCAGTTGCCCAACGCCAATATGTAACACAATTTGAAGCCATCCCATGACACGCACATTCACTACAGTTCACTGACGTATCCTTCACATACTTGCACACGCGCACATTACACGATAAATGAGAGAAGAGTATAAGTAAGGGTGTACACGTCTCTGTATGAGGCGTAGGGAGAAAATAACGATGTGTAAGATCTCAGTAGGCAAGACTGGTGGCCTACATCCCCTGCTCCAGCCTCTCCTCCCCCCCAACCCCAATCACCTCCCTGCGTCACGTGGACCCAGAAAACGTACTGCTGGAGACAACTACTACGAGTGGCGGTGTCCCAGAACGCGGTAACGCTTTGGTGGTAGCCTCCGTCAAGTATGCGTGTGCTACTTCCGCGTCCTCATAACGGCAGTAGTTTTTGTCCAGCATGCAAACAAAGGAATATGAAGCAAACTTTTATAAGGTAGTACATCTGACTATCTTTAGCGAGTACTAAGTATAAATAGCGGAATTCTCAAGTAAACTGATTGCGTCACATACTTCTAAGCGAGAACGATGCGCTGGTTCTTTCTCACAGCACTTGTTAAAATCATGTCACGTAGTTACATAACCAAATACTGAGGGGAGATGATAGGGATGCTATTACTCATTCCTACACCCACTCTTGACTGATAAACCCCTCCACCTCCATTCCCCAACACTTCTATGCCTCACTGATTTTCCCGCTACGTTCAGTTTTCACATATTTTTCCTTCTCAGTTCCTCGCCTTTTGCTTATTTTAACCACCGTCACCTAAGCGGCCTCCTATCCCCTGACAGGCCCCTCGTTGGTTCAGAGAGAGAGAGAGAGAGAGAGAGAGAGAGAGAGAGAGAGAGAGAGAGAGAGAGAGAGAGAGAGAGAGCACTAACGAGAAAGAGAGAAGGGTTAGAGGGACTCAGGACATCCTCTCCAAATCTCCTCCATCTTCTCGTCTCGTCTCGTCCCGTGTCACCATAACCAGAGTTCTAACATACATTCTCACGTTCACCATCACCTCATTGCAGTAATTAACCACGTTTCTGTACTGTAACGAAATTAAACTTTGTCCATTTATTCACTTTTTTTTCAATTTCAAGTTCACCATCACACGCGGGTATCACTTTAATCATTCAACTCGACATGGGCAAGATTCACTGTTATATACCACTGCCTTATGAACCACAATGGCCTCCAGTCTACACAAATCCCCGAGTGGCGAGCGGCACCTCCTCACCCACCCACTGGCAGAGCATTACTGATGGAAGTGGTGTGTGTGTGTGTGTGTGTGTGTGTGACAGAGACTCCCTTCTCGGCTCTTCTCGCTCGCGCCTCCCCGCTAGCCCGTCCCTCCCTCCTCCCGCCTTATATCTCGCACATCCTTAGTGACACCTTAACTCTTTTACTGCTAATGATGCTATGATTAGTATACTTAAACGTTTGGTTCTGCCATTAGGACTGTTTCAAATGCCACTCACAAAGTAACTCAGAAATATTTGAAAATACAGCTCTGTGAGATTTGTTATTTCGTTTGAGTAATCCTAACGATTTCAGTGAGCAAAAAATACTACTAATTGCACCTTTTTTGTTAACCTTGCATCAAACCCTTTAAAATAACCTTGCAGATAAATAGTAACTGTCAAGAAATAACCTGACAGAAATTATCAAGGTTTGTTTTCATGACGTAACTGATAAATAGTAAAGCTGGGATCTTTCACTTTGTATCGCTTGAGATTTGCTGAGGCTATCTGGTGAGGTGATTACTGTTCTTGTTTCTAGGTTGCGGTGTTAAGAGATATGTGTTATGTGTTATCGGTTGTGTAGTGGATCTGATTCCGGCTTAGTGAAATGTCAAAAGGCTGTTGGAAGTAACTTACAAGAACATTATCAACACAGATAGTAGTAGTAGTAGTAGTAGTAGTAGTAGTAGTAGTAGTAGTAGTAGTAGTAGTAGTAGTAGTAGTAGTTGTTGTTACGACAATGATGATATAAAAATAACCGTTTTTAATCAGCACATTAATTTTGTGAAATATTGAAAAATACGGTGGAGAGAGAGAGAGAGAGAGAGAGAGAGAGAGAGAGAGAGAGAGAGAGAGAGAGAGAGAGAGAGTACCAAGTAGGGAAGTCCGGATGTACTACCACAAGCATATGAAAATAGAAAGAATGAACAGGAAATTTCAACACTGGAATGCTTCGGAAACGAGCAAACGGATGCACGTGAAGGGTAGGGAGAAAACGAAAGTACACACACAAAAAGCATGAAACACACACACACACTCTCTCTCTCTCTCTCTCTCTCTCTCTCTCTCTCTCTCTCTCTCTCTCTCTCTCTCTCTCTCTCTCTCTCATTTGTCTGAAACATTTCTTTTATCTGTCATTTTCCCTGTCTTGTCACTCGGCGATGGCCTCTCCGTCCTATCTGTACACATGTCTCTCACTCACCACATCTATCACAAGACTGGCTAAAAATAAACTTAAAAGCAGCCCAGACAGTTTCTTCCTCTCTAGGACAATCTCGAGAAGAAAGAAGTTCTGTTTCAATGTAATTCCGGAGCTTCAAACGGGTCTCGATGTCTCCAACTTCCGAAAGAGTTTGCTTGAAAAGAAATCGCATAAAGGAAGGGGAAAGGAAAACAGGACAGGTGGTTGTCTCAGAGTTTTAAACAAGGAAATTGGAAAAGAAAAAAACTGCCCAACTTCTACATAAAAGCAAGGCAGGTAACATAACATATACGTAAGTAAATGAGCTATGTATTAATATTATAATCTTGTAAAATAATTAATAATGAATGGGTGTTATTTGTAAATCTTAACTGTATGCAGAATATTTGCATTTTTCAATGTCTGCCTGCTTGTGTTTACTTTTCTGTCTGTTAGTGTCTGTCATTCTGTCTGTTTACGCCCGTTTCTTTGTCCATTCGAGTCCGTCTCTGACCATCTGTGTATATCTGTGTGCCTGTCTGTCTTTCTATCTCTTTGTGTCTATCTCTTTGTGTTGGTGTCTATCTTTCCATATGTTTGTTTCTCTGTTTGTATGTCTCTGTTTTCGTCCGTCTGTCAGCCATTATGCCTCTCTGCCTACCTTCCTGTGGTTGTTCCACCCAAGATAGCCAGTACTAAAAGGCTGCACTTCTCAGATTGTAACCTCTCAAGACATCGTAACACGGTCTCTTAACAACCTTGTCCGGTGGCTACTTGTGATGTGAGGGCTACGGGTTGTGGCTGCAGAAGAGAGAGAGAACCGCTGACCTACGCCCTGTTTTATGGAGGCTGGCAGAGTGGCGGGGCCGTCCATCAGGTGAAAGAGGATCGTTCGTCTTTTGTTCGGGTAGTTAAGTATTCGATTCCTTTCCGTGTCTGTGTCCGGTTAAAAATGGGAACGTAGTTTTGCAAGTCAATGTCCGGTCTCGCAGTGCATGTCAAAGTGCAGACTGATTTTTTTTTTTTTTAGGATTAGCATAAATGTGTTTTATTCCGCACAGGTCTAAGATAATACATAAAGACTGGAATCGCTACGTCTTTGCGTCATTACCGAATTATTGTTACCACCACTAAAAATATAAGGTAACGAGACATTTCAACACAAAATTAGGAAAAGAAAAAACAAAACAAATAAAATAACTAATGATCCTCCTCTCTCCTCCTCCTCCTCCTCCCAGCGCCTGCCAAAAACCAACCCCCCCTCGAGGAAGGGTTGGCGAACCTACCAGCAGGTTTGGCGCCAGGGAGCCGAGCAGGTTTATATGTGACGTGGCACACCTACACCAGATCAGGGCAAGACTGTGGCCTGCGTGAGAGTGTGCATGAATGGGGGCTCTAGTAGTAGTAGTAGTAGTAGTAGTAGTAGTTTACAATATCAGACACATCAACGAAAACAACAACAAGAATATTCAACACTCAATAAGAATAAAAAAAATCATTACTCCACCACATCGATTAGGACGAGATAAATGAAAACTGGGAAATCATCTTGTGTTAGTCATCGGGGAAAGAAGAAAAAGAGTAGAGCTGGAGGTGGTGGTGGTGATGAAAGTGGAGGTGGTGGCTGTGGTGGATGTCTGCGTTTAGAATGGAGGTTGCGTCAGTGTTTACTATGCATGCGGGGAGGGAGGAGCATGTCAACATCTCCGCTCTAATTCGGTAGGTGTTAAATTGGCATGTAATGGAAGTTGCACCACACTGTTGGCCCCCTCATGTCACCCTCTCATGTCACTTGGACCCTCTCACCCTCTCACGCTCAAATCAAATCCTCCTTCTCCCTTCTTGGACCTTCCACGTCTCCCTCATGATCACTGTAATCAGCTGTCCCTTCTTGGCACCTCTCACTCACTCCTCATGACTTCTCAGATCAAGTTCCCGTGCACTTGGCTCATGTCACATTCCCGTCCGTCAAAACAACAACAAGGAAGCTGCTGCAAAGGTCTCCTGGTTCTTACATGGCAACATCACCACCGCCAGCAGGAGCATCAGCCACAATATAAGCAGAAGAAGTCCGCATTAACCCCCGACGTCTCTCGTTTATCTCTTCCTTATAACCTGTTTGTAAAGCCATCTTGGGCCCGCCCGTCTGCACCATCACGTGGCTTAACACACTCGATTCCCAGCCATCCCTCATCACCAAGGCGCCCTGATCCTTATCACATCCACACCTTGTTGATGTCTGAGCAACGAGGACTCTCCTGACACCTAACTTGTACCTAACTTGCGGTCTGTCTAATTTCTTCCCAAACTGGGAGTTTTTACGTCTCTAAGTTTGGCTGATTTATCGCCCTCCTTCCCGAGGTGACGCTCAACATTTGGTGCTGAGGCGTACGCACCGAAGACCCACAGGTGATGCACGTCTGCTGGACCTTGACTCTAGCAGCAGGTGGGGAGCAGCGGCCTGGTGTAGCTTGGGACGCCCTAGCAATGCGCGGTGATTTGGTGTGACTCAACAGACACTCCCAGAAATGAAGAGGCACTGGAAAGGAGGTTTTGTTTGTGTTCAGCATTGAATAGAGACAAGCCAGGGACAAGTTTTTTTTTCTCATGTCTTTGTGTTTCTGCTTCTGTTTGTTATTGCAGTCGCAAGGAGCTTCCTGTCTAGGCACTGGTATTTATTGTCGATGTGGTGGTCTTTATTAGGCGTGGAATAAACATACGCCACGCTTATAACAGTTCTTACTCTCACACTGAGGAAGGTGATGTTCTTTTTTGTTATGCATCATGTCAGAGCAGAATTATGATTACCACTAAAATAAAGATCATTATCATCGACAACAAAATTGGTAGTCTTCATCGGTGACAAATCAATTCAAATGCGACGCCTGTGATAACCTTTACTTGCTATATAAGGGAAGGCGCCATTCTTCAACATAAATTAAGTCGAAACAGAATAGAAATTATTACTAACGATAACTTTATAAACGCGAAATAATTTGATGCAAGGCATACATTTTTTTTTTTTTTTCTCGAATCAAATAAAAGTAATAAGCAAAAATAATAACACTTAACACCAGGTGACTAGTGCTGGCAGGTGGCGAGCGTCTAGTGTTTTCAGTGGGTGGTGGTCGCAGTCATGTCCCGGGGAGGAGGGAGGCACCGGCGGTTTGTCTACTACACCCCCGACCCCGGAACATCTCCCTCCCTCACCCATACATCTCCCACCCTCCCTCACCCTCACTCACCCTCTCCCTCCTCACCGGCCGTCAACATTCCTAGCGCACCACCTGCCCTCCATATAAGGCAAGGGCGACAGGTACATATGTGCAGTAGACATCGGATGGGACTCCTTTGTTTACTGTGGTTACCTAAGACCTTCCTGGTGGCTTGCAAATGACTGCGATGGGACACTGGGGCGACTCTGCCACACCCTACACGTGCTCGGGACATGCGAACCCTTGCCCAGTGCGTCTTACCGAGGCCCGTATTCAGAAACGCTTTGCTTTCTCACCACGACTATTTTCCAAGGCCACAGAGATGGTCAGCCGGGTTCTCAAGAGTGTCTCCCCTGGTAGTAATGTAGAAATGTCGCCACTCTCTCATTAGAAATATAAGAACACCTTTAAAAACTCGTGTAACTTCAATCAAAACCTTTTGAATGTAGTGAAGGTGCGACGTAAAGATTAGATTAGGTTAGGTTAGGTTACAGGTGTTTTAAAATGTGGTTCTGATTCTCCTGCATCTTCTTGTGAGATGCTTAAGACTGCCCTGAGCCACCGCTGGTAAAAAAAAAAATGAAGCCTAACACGTCATCGCTCTCCAGAAAAAAAAAAAAAAAGTGAATTGGACGTAAGATGTTAAGCTAAATAGAATGAAAGGAACCGGTGCACTTATCTCCTGCCGAAAAGCAAATGAGCTAGGATGATAAATTATAAAACCTCAAATACTGTAAAGAAATGAGAGAAGGGAATCGCCAAAGCTGAAGGCACACTAGCTAGCAAAGAAAAGAAAATAGGAAGACAAAGAGAAATAAAGAAAAAAAGAAAAGAAGGAAGACAGAAAGAATGAAAAAAAGAAAGAAACAAACAAAGAAAAAGAACAAATACACAAATAAACAATAAAAAAAAACATGCAAAATAAAAGACGATCGGTAAAGCAAAATTTGGCAAAAGCAAGTGACGCATTTTTCTTATTCACTTTTTATTTATTTATTTATTTATTTATTTATTTATTTTTATTTCCACACTACAGACAATACAGGAAGTGGGAAATAACTCCGTAGATGTAAAGCTGAGATAAAACACATTGACGTCTGATGCCGAGGGAGATACAACTTGTATGATCAAGGTGTTTTTATTTACTCCCGCACGAGGAAGGGACGAGTAAGAGAGTTAACATAAAAGTCACCATATTAAGATAGAGGAAAGGGAGTCCACGCTCAAATATGGGTAAGATTATTAAGATATCACCACATATTTCAATACACAAAGTAAGTTTCATAAGAAGTTCGATTAACTCTTTCACCGCTAAAAGTACAGCATAAACTCTTTACAAAAAACCTACAAGAAAGGGAAATGCATTAAAAGATTAGGTTTTCCATTGTATATGGAGTAGAATCTTTAACTTCGGCTGTAGAAGAAATTAAATGTCCCGGCGTGGTTTGACAATGAGGAGTCATGTGTGAAATAGCAGTGAAAGGGTTTAATTAAGAGAACGAGGATGAGGAGGTAATGCTGTTAAGACGCTTGGGAGATCCGTGTGAAAGGAGCACAATTCTGATTATCATATCAATTCTGATTATCATCGATCAGGAACAACATGTATTTCATAATGTAAAAATAACCGGAGATGACAAGACAGTACTGAAACACGCTCGTAAGATTCATAAGCAATGTCTGGTTATTACAAAAAGAAATGAAAAATAAAATATCGTTTAACCGCCACTTCTACGAAAATTAATATTAACGGACCATTAGCATTCTACGAGGAGTCGCCATTTTAGTTAAATGTGGTGTAATACAAAATGAATAAGGTTTACATCAGAACAAAACAAATTTCAAAGTGTAAAAACAATCCACTTATAAGGGTTCGGATCCGGAAGGTACAGTGCGTGCAAGAGTTCAAGGACACAAGCAACAACCACAGGGACCCGGAAGAGCACAGGTACACACATTCCACAGGTACATGCAGGTATTGTCCCTTTACCTGCTCACCTGTTGGAATGCGTTTCACCCACGGGTTATTTACATTCCGAAGCCTAAATTTATACACCCTTTGGGCTTAACCTTCAGACGCACACCTCGTTCACTTGCCACACTTACACATGTAGAAAGCCTCGCATGTTTCGTTCAGTAACCGCGAGAGGTGGAAAAAAAAAGTGTTGGCGTGGATATAAATAGGAACACAAAGAAAAAAAACTTAAGCATGAGGGGATAAAAAGTGTTGGCGTAGATGATATATAAATAAAAGCGTAGAAAAAATGTTGAGAATGAAAAAGTATAACGTAAATTATACAGCATTTATACGGTTGTCTGTCAGAGTCACGCGGTTAGGCCAACGAAAGGATTAAAAAAGTAAAGAGGGCAGATAAATATAACCTAATCAACACCAGACGTTGCCTCGCTTCATGAACCACCTCCTTCTGCGCCACCTACTGGATGTTTCAGAAGCACCAAGACTGTGAACTAAATCCTGTTTTTTCTTTTTGTGTGTGTGTGTGTGTGTTACTCCCCAAAACTGATTGTGGGTGATTAGAGAGAGAGAGAGAGAGAGAGAGAGAGAGAGAGAGAGAGAGAGAGAGAGAGAGAGAGAGAGAGAGAGAGAGAGAGAGAGAGAGAGAGAGAGAGAGAGAGAGAGAGAGAACCGTTTCGTCGCATTAGCATGAAGCATAACATCTACACTTTTTGCACATTCTGAACCTCTCCCTGTTTGCTTTTTGTTACTCTTGAGAACTGACAAGGTAAATACGAAAAAAAAAAAAAAAATGGCGTAGCAATGAAAGAGAATAATTTTGGGATATTAATATTAAACATAACCTCTTGAACTTCCCGAACCTTTCCCTTCTAAAGCCTCCTCCTCCTCCTCCTCCTCATTCCTGACGTGATGGTGAAAGAGGGACGCTTTCAGCCACACACAAGCAAACGAGGCTCAGTTGCCGGGGACGAGCGAGAGAAAGGGAGGAGAGGGAAGGACGGGACTGGGGAAGTTGTTATCATGAGGGAGATAAAAGGAAGAAGGTGAATGGACGGGAAGCCAGCGATTATCTTATCATTATAGTAATTGTTCAGTTTTTTGTGCATGCTGTGACAAAACGAATAGAGGAAAAAGAGAGAAGAGAGTGAAAAAGGTGGAGTTATTTTGATGTGTGGCCACAGATCACGCTCCTGCTCTGTCTGGTGTGAGTGACGGCCAGCATGCTAGATCTGTGGCAGCAAGGTGTGTTTGTACCTGTTCCTTCTCACACCTGGCACGTTTTTATGACAGGTATATAATTTTACTTCCGTGTCAAAGGGTCTCTTCTGTCGTAAAGGTGTGCGTGCGTGACGTCTTTCTTATTTTCTTACTTTCTTTCTTTCTTTGATGTTGAGTTTAATGGGATGAGGATTTTGTTACGCTGTGTTTGTTATCCCAGTTGCTTTATTGTTTCTATCTATCTGTCTGCCTTCTTCCATTCTTTGATGTCGAGTATGATGAAGTTAGGATTTCGTTATGTTATACGTGTTATTTATTTCTGTTTCTACCTGTTTCAGCCTGTCTGTCTGTCTGTTTGTATGTATGTATGTATATGCTTTTGATTTGGTGATTCAACTCGTGTGTAGAATTTTTGTTTGGTAGCTGGAAACTTTTGCATGTGTATTTTGTTTTGGTGTGGTCAGTTCTCTCTCTCTCTCTCTCTCTCTCTCTCTCTCTCTCTCTCTCTCTCTCTCTCTCTGATGGGGCTGAGGGAGGGATGGCCATGGAAGGCTGTGGCGATGGTGGTGGTGGTGATGATGGTGGAAGGGTTAGTCACGGTCAACACTCACGCATGACAACAAGAGGTCAGGCAAGGTCACCGCCGAATACCAGGCCCCCATTACTCGTGCATTCCGCCCGTCAGTGCAACATTACCCCGGACGCTGCGCTGAGTCGTCACGCGCGGCACGAGTCGGTTTGTTTATTTGGGCAGCGTTAGTGAGGCCTCCAGGGTCGGAGCTTCATTGGTATGCTTCACGCTGGTGCTTTTGACGAAGGTGCCGAGGAGGGATGTGTTAGCGAGTACATAATTCAAATTTATGATGGTCTAGGTTTTCTCTCATCGTTCGTATCTGGTTTGTTTTTATATTTTTGTTGTTGAAGGTGGTGTTAGTGATTATTATGTACTTTAGTGAGTTGATTAATTAAGTTGTGCGTAGTTGAGTATTTATTGTTGTGTCAAATATTAAATATGTATAAGAAAACAAAATTATGGTAGACGAAATATCTTTAAATGTGATAAGTCATAAGGACAAGATTTCAATGTACAGAAAACTACTTAAGCTTGAAAGAAAACAATAAAAATACCGTAAGAATGCCATGAATATCTGCTTAAATATCCCTTAAATCTGATAAATGTTAAAGTGTGGTGTCTTCCTTACTCCTCGTGTGACGCGAGCAGAGGGAGGTAAGTAAAAATTAAGGAAAACAAGAAATATTAGAAGGAGAGAAGGATTTAATATGAAAAAGAAAACGACGAGGTGAATGAAGGAAGGGAATAAAAGAAATAAATGCAGTGAAAAGAAAGATAAATGGCACGAAAACACACACACACACACACACACACACACACACACACACACACACACACACACACACAGGCGATGCACCAGGGGACCATAAACACAGGTCGTATCTTGGGCTTTATTACTCAGGGCGTTGCTGCGGGGCTGTGTGTCACGACTCACGACTCACGACCACACACCGGCACTGTAATCTTGGCCCGCAGTCTGCACACACACACACACACACACACACACACACACACACACACTGACAGAACGTGCAGACCTTGCCGCATTTATTTTTATCCTTCGTGAGAGTTTAGAAAGAATAAACACAAGTATGAGCATAAAGGAAGATATATACATCAGCAGACCTGTTGGCCCTTTCGAGACTGTGACTAGCACGTATATATAATTTTCTATTATTTATGTATTTTAAAGAAAAAAGTCTCCTTTGGATAACGATATTATTTTTTTTAATAAGATAAATAAAGAAGGAAGTTTTTCATTGTTAGTAATCGACGAGTAGAAAAAAAAACGTATTACTAGAAGAACAAGAGTAATTTTTTTATGTAGATTATTGAAAATACCCTGATCTCTTTGTTTCATGTACATTTCAATCAAAACTAAAACCCGAAACTTCCCTGCGAGATGATAAACACTGCTTGTATTTCAAATCTCATTCATTCCGAGGAGAGAACGTCACACCTTAACAAAGAGACACTCCAGCTTGACAATGCATGCAATTCATTCCTTTAATTCCTGCTCTCTATGCCAGCACAGGTAATGGAATGTCACGCTTGAAATTATAGGTATTGCAGTTAGGTGTACCCTTCCTCCCCACCAACACACACACACACACACACACACACACACACACACACACACACACACACACGTATGGGGAGAAATATATGTACCACGAGCGTGAATTTTTTCCTTTAGCCTCTGACCCGTAGAAAGGTTAAAGGGACGCTGCAACTTCAGTCCAGTAACAGTAAAGGGAATCAAAACCTTTAATTGGAATTAATCCCAACAGACGCTAAAACTCAGGTGAAAATTGCAAACCTTATAAAGAACACCATTAGTGAGCTGGGAGAAAATTGAATGTACAGAGGGGAAAGAGGAAAATGTAGGGGGAAAAAGAGAGAAAAGTAAATGTGCATGAAGAGAGGAAAAGTACCGGGAAATAAAAAAATTAGAGGGCAGATGTGGAAGAATATTTAAGGAGAATGAGAAAAATAAATCTGAGAAAAGAGACGGTTTAAGGAAAGGGGATGGAATTAAATGCACAAAAAAATAACAGAAAATTTACAACGAAAATATGGCAAAAAAAAAAAAAAAACATGGCAAAACTCATTTCAAAGAACGCTAAGACCAAGAAAATGTTTTAAAAGAGAACCACGATTAGAAAAAAGTTCATCACTATATTAGATTGGACAAACGTTTCAACGAGTACACGAATCAGAAAAAAAAGACACTAAAATATCTGGACTTCTATCATTTCATATACAAAGGGAGAGAAGAGATGATGATTAATTAATAGTGCAAAAAAAATATAGACTAGGGTGGTGATTTCTTCTTCCACCTCTCTCTCTCTCTCTCTCTCTCTCTCTCTCTCTCTCTCTCTCTCTCTCTCTCTCTCTCTCTCTCTCTCTCTCTCTCTCTCTCTCTCTCTCTCTCTCTCTCTGTGTGTGTGTGTGTGTGTGTGTGTGTGTGTGTGTGTGTGTGTGTGTGTGTGTAATTACATATCCTGAAGGCGAAAGGAGAAAGGAGACAGAAGGAAGAACACACACACACACACTTCACTCCTAGCAGCAGCAGAAGGTTATGCATGTACGCCCACGTTTCATTAAGTACGTGTGGGCCACTCGTGCCTCCCGCCCTACGTGTGCCTGCTGCCAAGGCCTCGCGTGGCATTTGTACTCGTGTATCTCACACAGCGTGCTGCCTCACCTCCTGCCGGCGAGGGAGCAGGAGGACACAGGGAGTAATGCATGGTGGAAATGAGTGATGAACGTAATGGAAAGATGAGACGATAAAGAAAGGATGTAATAAATAGAAAGGATAAGTAATGATGTTTTTAAATGGCGTTACTGTTTGGAAAAACGTTTTACATTAAATGGCAAGTAATCATGGATGGCGTTTCTAAAGAGCATTAGAATAAGAAAAACATTTCAAATTGAATGTCAAAAATGGAATGTAAGTATACTATTAAATTTACAGAAAAATATTAAAACGAGATGCATTACAAGAGTTTTTTTCTTTTCTTTTACAGTAAATTATTACATGTTGACTCAGGCAGCTGACTGTTAATGGATAATCAAGAAATGTGTAAAGTAAAAATGCAAAAATTAATGAAGACATCAATCCCACACTCTTACGTACAGCTCCTGGTTATAAAATCACTGTTTTGCCTTTAGCCTAACCAGCACACCCAAAACTTTAGGCGCTATTCCCTGTACGACTAAAGACGCGATTAATAAAACACACACACACACGTACACAAGCTTGTATTTAATGGAAATTACGTACCGCAGACTTAAAGAGAGTGAACAGCTGCGGGGGTGATATGCAAGTCCAGTCATGTGTGTAGGTGAGGAGGGCATGGGGTGGAGGGCGTGGGGTGAAGGGGAGGAGGATGAAGGGGAGAAGGGTGAAGGGGAAAGAGGGTGAAGGGGAAAGAGGGTGAAGGGGAAGAGGGTGAAGGGAGGAAGACACGTGACAGCTACAGTTACTGCCTGGAGAGGTTGTCAGTCAGGCCACGTGTTTGGTGAAGGGAAGCATCAGCTGATCGCCTTCCTGCACCTGCCACTACCAGTCCTCCTGAATACACTGCCGCTACGAGACCCAGTACTGTATTCTTAACACTTTTACTGCTATGGCCATCCTTCATTAACCCCCGAAGTTGAGAATTGTTTGCGTGGAGGCAGAGAAGACATGGAGACAAAAAGACAATGGGTTAATTTTGTCATTTTTTCAGACTACAAAAATATTAAGAATTTAGTACGAAAATAAGTGTACCTAAACAGTTGTTGATTAAAGGTAAAATTGTGTGTAAGTAGCGAAAGGGTTAAAACTCTTAGTCGTCTTATCTTCCACTACTTTAAGCACACTCCAGTGAAAGTTATAAAGATTTCCAGGAGTGTTTTTTTTTTTTTTTTTATGATTCTAGTGATAGATTAACAAGGATTCTACTGCATCGATGGGGAAAAAACACTCATGAGAATCGTAATGATCATCTCCATAGCTTTTAATAGACTCCAGTGAAAGTTAGAAGTTTTCAGAGGTGTTTTCATGATTCTAGCGATAGATTAAAAAAATTCTAGTGTATCAGTGAGAAAAAAAAAAAAAAAAACATGTATGAGAAATGTAGTGATAATCTATGTGACCTTTGAATATCGTCGTGATGAGAGACTGTAACTGCGCTATTAGGTAAACGCTTTGCTTTTCTTACTGTGTATTTATTAAGAAAAATAGCATTCATTACACCTGCACAGTTCACATTCATTCATTTAAACTTAACTTCTGGTATGTACGTCTCTCTTTCACTATTTACATACGTATTTACTTTTTATTGACCATGAGAATAAGATCTAGCCCCTTCTTACTTTATAACTCAGGGCCATCAAACTTCACACACACACACACACACACACACACACACACACACAAAGCGCTTCAGGGGGTGAGTACAAATCGCGAGTCACTTCTGCAGGTATATTTGCTTAGAAATCGACGGCCAGGTGAGAGAACAGGTAGGAGCGCACGAAACTCGCCCCTATGGACTCCCCCCTAGCAGTGACCCGTCCGCCAGGGGTCACTTGTTTCAGGCGACTGGCTCAGGTCACGGCTCCTGAAGGCCACTGTGAAGAGGAGAGGAGGAAGAGGAGGAGGAGGAAGGTAGCAGAATACAGAGGTGTGATGGAAGATAAAAGAGAGAAGGTTCGAAAAAGAGAAAATGAGAGGAAAGAGGAAGACAAAGAAGAAGAGAGAAAGAGAGGAGAGGAAAGGAGAGAAGAGAATGAAAAAAAGGAGGAGAAAGTACTGATGGAGAGAAGAGGAGGCAGGGAGGAAGGTAAATGAGATGGGATGGATGATGGAAAGGAAGAGGAGAGAAAGGTAACAGGAAGAGACGATGGGGGAAGGAAAGGGAAGATGGGATGGATGATGAAAAGGAAGAGGAGGGAAAGGTAGGAGGGAAGGAGAAAGGATTGTTATCATGGCCAAAAAAGTAAGCCTGTGATTGCATGTTGAGTAACGCAGAGGGGAGGCTGATGGAAGAGTGGGGCAAAGGTGACCGCAAGAGGAGGAGGAGGAGGAGGAGGAGAACGCCGCAGTTAAACCTATCATGTTCCCATACTTCCATCCTTCTCTCCTCTCCTCACCACAACATGTCCCTTGTCCTCCTGCCATCTCTACATAAAGTATACATTACACATTCATTATAAACGTACATTCACTATCATCACCACCACAAACCAATGACAACAACAACAACAACAACAACAACAACAGCAGTAGAAACACTAACACGTACGTACCCGAGACAAAAATACAAACACACACACGCTGCCTTAACAAACAAGTACTATAAAAGAAAGTTATGAAAGTTAACCTGAGCACCATATACAAGTCTCTCTCTCTCTCTCTCTCTCTCTCTCTCTCTCTCTCTCTCTCTCTCTCTCTCTCTGGTAACTGCACACCATTAATGCGCCCAGTTACTTTAATGAAATGCGCCACTTATGTCCACTACAAGCGGTGTGTTGGCGTGTTTCGTGCTGCGGATTCACTACCAAGGCTGAACACTCGCTACTACACATTTTCTCCCGTAATCACTAATACCGTTATGCAAATGAATACAAAGGAAAACATGCACGAACAATGAGGTCCTTACTAGTCCTTAACTATATCATTTATACGTAATTTCTCCCATAATCATTAATAACGTTATATAAAGATAGCAACAAATATTGAGGTCTTCACTAAGTTGTTTGTGTAACTATCCTACACGTACTAGTGGAAGAGACAGGATTGCAAAGACAGTTTTTGTGCTCGTAAATTACTGTCCCTTAATATCTCTGCAGCCTCAAAAAGACAAAATTAACTACGTATTCTTTCTTTTTTTCTCAGTGTGTGAGTGTATCCATTTATACTTTTTTTTTTTTTTTTAGAGTTCTGAGTGTTTGCAAAGCTGTAACACAACTGTAAAAGGGTTAAATCAGCGTTCACTGACCCCACACACTGTACATCTGCCACACCACAACGTGCCGCTCAATACACACTGAACGACATCGATCAGAGAGCCTCAAGGACGTTCTCCATATAAAAAATATCACAAATCAGAATAAATGGCTTAAAATGCACTTAAAAGCAATACAGCTCACTAAAGAACACAAAGAAAGACTTAAAAAATACCTCGCAAATAATAAATGGAAGAAAAAATAAATAAATCAGATGAATCTTAAAATTAATTGAGGTAACAAAACTCATTATACATAACAAGGGGAAATTTAAACCCACTTAAAACAACAAGAGCTCGCTAGAAAAAAAAAAAAACCTGCACTTACACCATCAATCACACTGATATACATTTCTTTTTTATCGTTTGTTTTTGATGGTCTCAGTTTCACTTTATAAACCATTAACTCTCCCGATACACGCGTCCTGACTGTATATTTTGCTTTACTTGTACTTCTAAACTCACCACACAGATCATCAATTAATCAGCCACACGTGTTCTGACTCTTCTGTTTATCATGGATTTTAGCCCCAAACTCACATCCTCTCATGAATGCAAAGTATTATGCCTCCCACACCTCAACTGTCAGAGGAAAGCGAGCTGTTTACATCACCGCAGAACAGCCCAGAGACAAGTACAGCTCAGACTGCTCGCCTCACAAGCCCCTCTGTTGCCGCCTGTTTATGTGTGTTTAGAGAAGTGACTCGGGAGGGTTAGGGTTACGAGAGGAGGTCAAGGTTAATAGCTAATTTAATGCCGCTCTCACCTCCTTCCCTCTAACACCTGCACCTGCTCCCTCACCTTCACTGAAACGATCAAAGGAGCGAGTATTGCCTGAGGGAGTCGAGGGAATGCATCAGTGGCAGCAGTGTGAGTGATCAAGCAAGATGTGAAGGCGGACATGTTTCTTTTTAATAGGCAGACCACACGTGTCACTTGATCTAATTGCTGTGCTGCTGTCGTCTAAACTATCCAAGTCTCTGAAGAGCGTGTACGTATTACCTTGTGAACTTTTAATCCTTTCATTGTTATTCGGCACACCTTTCATTGATTACTAACCACTCGGAGACGTCTTTTCTTCCTCTACAACCACCTCCAAACATTGTACTGGCTTGATATTGCATACTGTATCCTTTTATTGTCCCATTTTTTATTGTAGATGCTTATAAAAATACCATATATTGCTTTTGGTGCTACGAACCGTTACGAATCGCAATGGAACGGTTAAATTTGGTAATGGTGATAAGGTTTCTTTCAATTTCACTATCTATTGACTTGTACCACAGCAGCGACAAGAAAAGAACACCCACTGAGAACGAGAGAAAGCACTGCCTCTCCAACCAACAAAACAACCGTGACTCTGGACTTCGTAACGATATTTCTGTGTTATTGATTCATGATGCAGCAGCAATAACGTCACAAGGCGCCACCTGAGACTACCAGAAAGCGCCACTCCTACCAGCGAACCACCTAAAACCAGAATTGAACTCGCAGTAACTTAAACTCTATGTTGTGT
>NC_087183.1:9329867-9339867 GCF_035594125.1 Scylla paramamosain
TCTACTTCTCTGTCTGCCTTTCTGTCTGTCCACTTGTCCTTTTCTCTGTTTGTTTCATGTCCCTGTCTGTCTGTCTGTCTGCATGTCTGCCGTGTTCCTGTCTACTGCTCTGTCTGACTGTCCTTTTCTTTGTCTGTCTGTCTGTCTGTCTGTGTAGTTTCCTCGTCTGCTACACTCTTTATCACTTTAAGTCAACACGCCGGGCCGCCTCAGCCTCCTGCCCCGCCTTCCCGCATTCCTGTGCATGTGCTTTTCCCTTGCTATCTTGATGGTGTGTGTGTGTGTGTGTGTGTGTGTGTGTGTGTGTGTGTGTTCCCTTAGCTGTTTGTTTTCCTTTCCTACTCGTATCTTAGTGGGCGTGTACACTTCAGTAGGCGTGTTTATGTGCGTATGAGCGTGTGTGTATATGAGTTATGTACGTAGAAGCAAATATCCCTTCCACACACACACACACACACACACACACACACACACACACGGAGAACCACACTATACGTAAACAAAAACCCACAAAACACATCCTTTTCTCAAACCCAAAATAAACGAGAGGAATACAAATAACAACTAACAGGACTCCAGGTGGTTACGTCACATCCACCTTGTTGTTATGAGAAGCCAATGATGTCATGGTGACGTAATGCTAATAAACACGTGGGTGGTGAGGGAGGGAGGGAGGGAGGGAGGGGGGAGAAGGAGTGTTGACAGACAAGTGGAAGCGATGAGAGAGAGAGAGAGAGAGAGAGAGAGAGAGAGAGAGAGAGAGAGAGAGAGAGAGAGAGAGAGATGTAAACGTACTCTCTTTAGTCTTGATTTCTAATAACCCCAAAAAAATAAAGTAAAAAAACAAAATGAATGAAACGATAAAAAAAAAAAATGTTAAAGGTAATAATTAAAAGAAAAAAAATCATGCTATTATAACGCAGCTAAAAGATCTTCGGGTCCTTACTAGCTTGCTTGATTAAAAATTATTATACCAGAGAGAGGGAGAGAGGGAGAGAGATGCGTGGAGGACAAGGAGAAGACGGCAGATGAGAATGGCAAAGAATGACGAATAGGGAGAGAACGAGGAGGAGAAGGAGGAGGGGGGAGGGACGAGGAGGACGAAAGGTGAAGGAGAAGAGAGTGACGGATTTATAAGGCCATGGGAGGAGAGGAGAAAGGGAAGGTAGGCGAGGAGGAGGAGAAGGAGGAGGGGGAGGATGAGGGAGGGGCGGCAGTATCCCGTGAGTGGCGATGAGGCGTTGGTGAAGGAATGCAGTGAGTGACCTCATAACCTCTCACTCCTTCTCGAGAATAATAAACAAAAATAGAATGACCGAGTGACAGAAATAACTATCACAAGAAAAAAAAAAAAAAGAAAAAAAAAACGACGTCATAGAAAACGGTCGATAAAAACAAATAATGAAGTGTGACAACTGAAAATAATCATAGAGAAGAAAGAGGTTGATGATAAAATGATTAGTAATGAAAACGAAGTGATATACGAAATAAAAGAGGAGAAAACGTCAATTCATAAAAAAAAAGTTATAGATATAGACAAGGAAAAAAAAAACTGAAACTAGATAAATAGGAAAGTTTGTGCTGATAACTTATAACGATAATAAAAACAAGACATAAGAGTGATAGAAGACTGAAACATACTCAACAACCAAGCTTTCAGTGACGAATCAACAGGGAGACTTAAAAAAAAATTAGACTAGACAAACTTATGAAGAGGAATGATAGATGGATTTTATAAGAACACTAGATAACATTTACGGATAGGGATGAGAGGTGAATATCAGATACGTTTTATACAAGGACTGATTAACTGTGTACTAAAATGAATGTAAACTTATTGTATTTTTTGCTGTTTTCTTTATGCTATGTTACCTAAGCTCACCTACTAATGACTATGTGTAGGGAGGTGAATATGAGTTTATGGGTGAATGGAGAGGTGGATGAAACTTTGCATGTGATCAGTTTCCAGTTCAGACTACTATAAGTGGAGTCTGAGTAACACGGGGGCCACAGAGGGAAGACACTGACCCTGCCCTTGTGGTGGTGGTGCCTCGCTATGCATGGCGGCCACTAATAAGATACAGGAGTGAATGTAAATAAGCGTAAGTGAATACACGTGAATCTCAAACAAGGTCTGTGTTCTCACTAGGCTGTCAGACTGACGGCCATATTCAGAAACGCTTAGCTCTCTCACCATGACTATTTTCAAAGGCCACAGAGATGATCACCATGCTTCTAAAGACCGTTTCGCCTTTTAATAATGCAAAAATCTTGTTAATCTATCACTAGAACCGCAGGACATGTTTAAAATCAATGTACCTTCAAGCAGAGCCTTTTGAAAGTAGTGGAGGTGCTGCGCATAAGTGTTTATGACCCTGAGCCACACCACGCTAGCTACAGTATTGAGGGAGGGACTCGATACATTATAGGGGGATTAGTAGATGAAAGTAAGGTGTATGATGAATGGTGGCTTATAAATTATATATACGATGAACTGGAGTAAAAAGAAAAAAATGAAAAGGAAGAGAAAGAAAATGTGAAAATTTGAAAAAAGAACTTTGTCAATACTTTTTCTATGCTTTCAGTCTACTGGAAAGTTGAATGATAAATAATCGCTGATAGATAAGAGATGCAATGTAATTAAAGAAAGAGGAAGTGCAAATATGAAGTCTTTCGTAAAGCCCAAATATGTGAAAAAAGACATATCAAATTATAACTCTCCCTTTTAAACAATAGCTAATGAAAAAAAAAAAAAACATACGACAAACTAAAAATAAAAAGATAATAAAAATGAAACAAAGACGAAAAAACGAATAAAAACCACACGCATCAACTTATCAAAACTTTCTCTTCGTCTATTTTTTCTTCTCCCCCCCCCTCTCTCTCTCTCTCTCTCTCTCTCTCTCTCTCTCTCTCTCTCTCTCTCTCTCTCTCTCTCTCTCTCTCTCTCGGAACAGAGGTCAGTGTAAAGGGTGGGGGGGATGGGTCGGGGGAGGGGGACATGGGTGACAGGTGAAAACAGGTGAGCGAGCTGAGGAATGACGGTGTGAAAAGGTGGTAAAAAAAAAAGATACAATGGCAGAACGAAAGGTCAAAGGTCATGATAGGTGTTGTTGTTGCTGTAGGTGGTGGTGGTGGTGGTGGTGGTGGTGGTGGTGGTGGTGGTGGTGGTGGTGGTGGTGGTGGTGGTGGTGGTGGTGGTAGTAGTAGTAGTAGTAGTAGTAGTAGTAGTAGTAGTAGTAGTAGTAGTAGTAGTAGTAGTAGTAGTAGTAGTAGTAGTAGTAATAACAATAGCAGAAGAAAAGAAAAGAAAACAGGAAAGGGAGAAAAGAAAACGAAGAAAACAGTCAAGTATTGTAGTAGGAGTAGTAGTAGTAGTAGTAGTAGTAGTAGTAGTAGTAGTAGTAGTAGTAGTAGTAAGTGGCTCTATTGCCTTACCTTCAACAGAACCCTCACAAACTTTTCATTAAATTCAACCATTTCACCTATTTTTCTTTCTCAAACCTCCTAACAATATATAACATTCTTTCAATTCCCAGCCATTTGCGCAATTTTTTCCTTGAAGTTCGCATACTTTTTACAATGATTTTTCTTACATTTTATTTTCTTTCTATTTTGGTGCTGGCATTAACACGCATAACACGAGTGAAAAGAAAACAACCACACGGTCTGAAAAGGTAAACACTGACCGTGACCTGACATATATGAGGCCGGAAAAATGTCTGCTCTCTCTCTCTCTCTCTCTCTCTCTCTCTCTCTCTCTCTCTCTCTCTCTCTCTCTCTCTCTCTCTCTCTCTCTCAATAATACGTTCCCACACACTTGAGTTTCACCTGCAAATCACGTACACACACACACACACACACACACACACACACACACACACACACACACACACACACGTATTTTTTTTTCCTCCTCTTTAGTTTATGCCTTAGTTCTCCCTTTCATAATTAGGCAACAGTACAACCTCTTTATAATTCATGCTACGTGTTGCCTTATTCCCTCTCACCTGTGGCAGTAGACAAAACAACCTCAGCGTTCGAGCAGATTTAATAGACGGAAAAAAAAAAAAGATGATTAATTGATGACTTCGCCACGACAAGGAAAAATAGTTACTATAAAAAAAATGATGACAACAAAAAATAGCTGACCAACCTTGACACGATGTAGAGAGAGAGAGAGAGAGAGAGAGAGAGAGAGAGAGAGAGAGAGAGAGAGAGAGAGAGAGAGAGAGAGAGAGAGAGGGGCATGTAAGTTAACCCATAACACTCACCTTTCACCTCATCACCGCCACATCACACGCCCCCCCGTCACTCCTTCCCTCCCTCCATCACCTGCCGGGTCTCACACAGGTAAGGGGCGGCCACTTACCTGAGAGGCGGCGCACTCCGGCTTCCGAGAGGCGGCGGTGGTGCTTGAACACGTCCTCCATCACTCCACTCGTGTCTACAGGGAGGGACAGGGGGGCTTAGCAGGGGAGGGGCCAGGAGAGCATAGGGGAATAGGAATACTGGCAGGGATAAGAATAAAGGAGATTCTAGGGACACTGGCAGGGGTGTAGGTTTGGGTAAGGGAGATTTTATGGACGCTAGGTAGGGGAACAGGATGCAGGGTTGATTTGTACTTGATTGAACTGTGGTGTGACAGGTGTGTAACTTTGCAGGTGTCTCAGTGAAGGTGGGAATGCATTTGTTGGGATGTCTTAGGTAACTACATAATATTACGTTTATCTCTCTAATCAAATGAGAAACTAGACAAAAAAAAAA
Organism: Scylla paramamosain; assembly: GCF_035594125.1. Taxonomy (NCBI): domain Eukaryota; kingdom Metazoa; phylum Arthropoda; class Malacostraca; order Decapoda; family Portunidae; genus Scylla; species Scylla paramamosain. The sequence continues at coordinate 9,334,635 of NC_087183.1, forward strand.
TAATAAACTTTGCTAGGATAATCGAAATAAAAAATAAAGGAACTCAAACTTATTATTACTCTACGTTCAAAAAAGTTCTAATCTAAAGGACTGAGTTGCAAGGTCTATTTTAAAGGATCATGCATCAATTCTCTTACAAAAGATACGCTAGGGATACTTAAGTTACAACACATACTTATGGGAAAAGGTTATAAATGAAAAGAATAAAAGTTTTGGACTGAACGTGTAAGCAGAAGAAAAAAAAAAGCCAAAAGAAAAAGAAAATAGAAAATAAAAGTGTGGGCGATAGGCTCACAAAGAAGGAGGAGGAAGAAGAGGAGGAGGAGGAGGAGGAGGAGGAGGAGGAGGAGGAGGAGGAGGAGGAGGAGAAGGAGGAAACTAAGTAAAGGGGATAAGATGAAGCACTACCGTCATAAGGATGAACTAAGGAAATCATGGACCAGGGGAGACCAAAGCAGAAAAGGAGTCATAGAAAACGAGGCGGATGGTGGAGAGTGAAAGGCAGACTGAACCAGACTGGGAGGCTCAGAGTGGCAAGGACTTACCGAGGGATTTCTTTCGTACATCCTCGCTGAACCGCCTTCTGGCCATCACTTCGTCCTCGTGAAGGGTAGCTGGTAAGCAGAGACGACGATGAGGAGGCAAATGGAGACACAAACATTAATGATATGGTAATTGGCAAATTTATACAGTACATAATAAAATTTTTCAACTTTACGAATGTATTTGTATGGTGTATTGAATGTATATTAAACATAACTATATGGATATAAGTAACGTTATGGTTTCGTTTTAAGAATACGGTGTCACTAGAATTACAAGTATTGGTGTGAGAATACGACCTGAACTGGTATTAAAAGTAAAACATAAGAAAAAAAAAGTATGTCAGGTGTTTTAGCGGAGGAAGCAAGAAGAATTAACTTATCTGTTCAACTTAACGCACTATATCAATACCGTCATAGTATCACAGCAATGCACACACACACACACACACAAAAAAAATAGATATAGACTAGACAAAGACAGCCTGTGTAGACCTACTAGTTTAATGCGGCTTCCCTAATGGCATTATCCCCTTACGTTTACGAGTAGCAGCTTACAGTATTAAGACCAAGAGGAGGAGGAGGAGGAGAAGGACCTAAGCACTCACCCAGAGGTCTGCGGAAGTTGACATCCTCACTGAAGCGCCTTTGGGCCGGCATCTTGTAGGAGGGGAGGTCAGGGAAGGTAAAGGGAAGGAAGGGATCGTTCTGTGTGCCCTTCTTTTCAATCAGGGGCGAATGGGACACGCCGTTCTCTCTCAGCGGGGACTTGGCGCGCTTATAGTACAACTTGCAGCCTGGTTGATGCTCGATGACCCCGTTGGTGAGAGGGGAGCTGCCGGGGCTGTGGCTGTGGCCGTTAGTGAGGTTGTTGTTGTGGTGGTTGTTGTGGTTGACCGCGTTGTAGTCGTTGTTGTTGTGATTGTGGTTGTTGTTGATGCCGTGGCCGTTGTAGTAGCCGTTGGTCTCAGGCTTGTACTTGGCGAGGAGCGGCACGGGTCTTGGCGGCGGGGAGAGACTCTTGCTCTTTGGGCTGGCGTGGCCGTTCAGCTGGGCGAAGTCTGGTGGTGGGCCGCGGGAAGGAGGGAGGGCGTTACTCACTGGACTGGCTGGCACCTTGCGCGTACACACACACACACACACACACACACACACACACACACACACACACACACACACACAGCTGGGAGAGGAGCTATTCCGGAAGAGGAGGGAGAGGAAAAGAGAAAGGGAGAGAAAGGGAGACAAGACAAAGTAGAGTAGGTAAAGTTATGAGAGGAGTGGGAGAGAGGGAAAAGGGGGGGGGAGATGTAAGAACACACACACACACACACAGACACTTATGTTCAACTCTCTCTCTCTCTCTCTCTCTCTCTCTCTCTCTCTCTCTCTCTCTCTCTCTCTCTCTCTCTCTCTCTCTCTCTCTCTCTCTCTCTCTCTCTCACCTTTCTTGTTGAACTCCTCACTAAGGCGCCGCAGCTTCTCGATTTCAATGTCGACTCGATCACCGTCTACAGGGAAACAAAGGGTGTACAGGTGAGCAGGTGTACTGTAGACCAGGGGCACTCTACAGTCTACATCAACACTACTAAGGATATACAGGGATAGCATACCATAGCAATACAGTTTATGAATTAGTGTATATGTATAGATTAACCTTATGAGTGCTGTGAGTTCTGTTTCATCATTTTATTTATTTATTTTTTTTTATGTAAGAGGGACACTGGCCAGGGGAAACAAAAGGGAAGAAGTAAAAGACCGACTGAGATGCCAGAATAAGATGTTTCAATAGACGCCACTGTCAGACAAAGGAATAAATAACAGCGCGGCTCAAATCTTCTGCTACACCTTGCTTTATTTTGGGGTCCATAAATTGAGAAAGGTTACGGAAATAAAGTCAAAATTCTCTCACCAGCAGTCATAGAGTTAATAAGAGAACAAATTAGAAGCTCAGTTCCTTAAGTTTATTAGGTACAGGAATCGAAGTGTGTGTCAAGTCATAAAGTTAATAAATGAATAAATCAACATCCCATTTTCAAGTCTACAGGATCGTTGTACCTCCGTGTGTCTTTGCAAGTCTAAAATATACATAAGTAGGATTTCACATCGTCGTCATCGTAAAATTCAGAACCTGTAGGATTAGATGAGGATACCGAAGGAGACGCAAAATGACGTCACAAACACCAGATGAACACAAACACCAGATGAAAAAAAATAACAATAAAAAAATATTGATAATGATAAAAAGAAATCAAACGAAAACCAGCAACAAAGGAAAGCGAATACCTACAACGAAAGAAAACGTTAATTGGATAAATAGACTGAAAGAAAACGTAAAAAAAGAAAGAAAACAAAAAAAAAGACCAGAGAGAGAGAGAGAGAGAGAGAGAGAGAGAGAGAGAGAGAGAGAGAGAGAGAGAGAGAGAGAGAGAGAGAACAAACTAATACCTTCCATCTCACCCATCAAGATGAGAAGACGAGGAGAGAACAATTTCTAGGAAGACATTGACCAGACAGACACACAGACATACAGACACCAGGCACATCCCTCAATAAACGAGGCTTTCGCTACAGTTCAACGTAAATGTCAATATAAATCCTTCTGCTCCTAATATGTCTGTGGCTGAGGAGGCGACAGGGCGCAGGTGAGAGGAGGAGGAAGGAAGATAAAGGGAAAGGAGGGAAGGGGGAAGAAGAAGGAGGGTGATAGGAAGACAGGGAAATAGGAGGAAGGTAATAAGAAAGAAGGGAAGGGTGGAAGAGGAAAGTAATAGATTGGTAAAGAAATGGAAAAGAAGGAAATAGACAGAAAGAGAAGAGTGAAGTGGATGATAACAGGGAGGAATGGAAGGAGAGACAGGTGAGGTGGATTGATCAGGAAGAAGGTAAGAAATAGTTAAAGGAATAAAGGGAAGAAAAAAAAAGGAAAAGCAAAGGGGATGGGGGAGAAGATATGGTGAAATAAGATGGCTGGGAGAAGGAAAGGAGAAGGAAGGGTAGATGTAACAAGAGACGAGATGGGAAAGAGAGATGAATGAGGTGGATGAGTGAACGAGGTAAGAATGAAGGATGAGTTAAAAGAAAGAAATAGTAGAGGGAGAGAACATACGGTTAAATAAGGAGGAAAGGAGGAGGAAGGGAAATGGAAGAGGAGGCGAAAGAGGAGACGGAAAGGGAGAGAGGACATGAAAAAAGAAAAGTAGATAAGATAAAACAGGAAGATTGGTGAGAAGGAAAAGAGATGGGAGGGGAGATAGGAGAGACGGAATGGGAGAAAGGACATAAGAAGGAGCATAAATAAAGTACGGAGACAGGAATGGAAGAGAATGAAAGGAGGGAGAGAGGAAGAGAAAAGATGTAAAGGCAGAAAGCACCAAATATAGGATAAGGGAACAAGAGTAAGGCAAATAAAGGAGAATAAGAGAAATTAAATGAATCTACGCCAAGGGACAATAAAAAAATAAGTTAAAGAAATGGTAGAATAAGTTAATAATAATGAAATAAAAAAAGTAGTAGTAGTAGTAGTAGTAGTAGTAGTAGTAGTAGTAGTAGTAGTAGTAGTAGTAGTAGTAGTAGTAGTAGTAGTAGTAGTAGTAGTAGTAGTAGTAGTAGTAGTAGTAGTAGTAGTAGTAGTAGTAGTAGTAGTAGTAGGAGAGAGAGAGAGAGAGAGAGAGAGAGAGAGAGAGAGAGAGAGAGAGAGAGAGAGAGAGAGGGGTACGAAAGGAAGGCAGGAGGATGAGAAAAAGTAAAAGGAGGAGGAGGAGGAGGAGGAGGAGGAGGAGGAGGAGGAGATGATGCAGCTTCTCCTCCACCTCTCATTAATGAGTCATACTGACGATACCAAACATGTTATCTCTCTCTCTCTCTCTCTCTCTCTCTCTCTCTCTCTCTCTCTCTCTCTCTCTCTCTCTCTCTCTCTCTCTCTCTCTCTCTCTCTCTCTCATTACACATTCCACTCAGCCTCACAGTGGAAGCCTTACACTCCACCGCTGCCTCGTACTTATTCCGTCACTTTCTCCAGGCGGCCAGAGCACCAGGGTGGATGACTCGAGAGACAGTGATCTCCGCCTCCACCTGCCTCAGCCACTCCACTCCACGGCTAATCTTTGTTCTCTTACACATTTCGGCTCCTTATCTCAACTAACCTAACCTAACTTTACCTAAACTAACTTAACTAATCTAATCTAAGCTAACTTAACCTAACTTAACCTAACCTAACTTTACCTAACCAAATCTAACTTAACCTAACCTAACCTAACCTAACCTAACCTAATCTAACCTAACTTACCCTAACTTTACCTAATTCAAGAAGCCTAACCTAAACTTAATCTAACGTAACTAACTTTCGTAATCTTTAACATTTATTAAATTCATAAAGGAGAATGGCATAAAGACACAGAGAAAATAAGAAAGAAATGAAGACGAAGGAAGAAGGAAAGAAAAAGAAAGTAAAGAAAAGAAAAAAAAAAAGAAAAGAACGAAGGAAGAAAGAAAAGAAAGAAAAAAGGAAAGAAAACTTTAAACTATCGCTCCACAGAAAATGAGATAGAGAAAATTATCCCTTAGTCATTATTGTTATTATTGTTCTTATTCTTATACCACTGTTCTCATCACACGTCTAGAAGCACAGTGACAAAGACTCGTGTATAGGCGGAGTGAGCCAGACGCCCTTCAAAGCCAGACAGCTCCTC
>NC_087183.1:9344867-9359867 GCF_035594125.1 Scylla paramamosain
AATACTTATAATAGTTTCTCTCTCTCTCTCTCTCTCTCTCTCTCTCTCTCTCTCTCTCTCTCTCTTATTCTCTCTCTCTCTTATTCTCTCTCTCTCTCTCTCTCTCTCTCTCTCTCTCTCTCTCTCTCTCTCTCTCTCTCTCTCTCTCTCTCTCTCTCTTATAAGTGCAACCAATCATTCATTTTAGAGGTACAGAGTTCATTGCAAGTTAAAATACAAAACACAAAACACGGGCCCTCTGTTGTACCCTGCTTTTATACTGTACTGTGCTCGACTGTAAATAAAAATATCGACCATATTTTTGTTTTGCGAGAATCTAGACAATCAAAAAGGAAAAGGAAACAAACAAAAATCAAACACACACACACACACACACACACACACACACACACAAACACACACACACACACACACACAAACACAGGTAAATGAGGTAAGTCATGGCTACGTGGCAACATCCTTTTAGTCAAGCTGGCCAGATTTGGGACAAAGCTTAATCTTGTGACATTTGATCTGCAAAACATGATGCATCGCTCCTCCATTGCCAGGATTCAATGCCACTTAAGGCAAGGTTGAGATGTTGCCTTTGTTGTTGTTGTTGTTGTTGTTGTTGTTATTGTTGTTGTTGCTCCTGATGATGATGATGTTATCCTTCTCTTTTTTTCTTTTTTATTTCTTCATCTTTTTTGTTCTTTTTCCTTTTGTACTTTCTTTTTCTTTCTTCTTTCGTTTTTTTCTTCTTTTTCTTCTTCTTTTCTTCTCATTCTTCTTCTCTTTCTTAGTTCTTCTTGATTGTTCCTAATTTTCTTTTTCTTCTTTTCCTCCTTCTCCTCCATTATTCCTCCTCCTGCCCTTGTTTTTATCTGCCCTCATATGCATTTCTTTTTTTTTTCATATGGGCGTGGGTGCATTTTTTTCGGTTGATGTGCTCTCTCTCTCTCTCTCTCTCTCTCTCTCTCTCTCTCTCTCTCTCTCTCTCTCTCTCTCTCTCTCTCTCTCTCTCTCTCTCTCTCTCTCTCTCTCTCTCTCATAAAAGCCAAGCCTTTGTCTTTTTCCATTTCCCTCTTAAAACAAAGACAAATGCAACTTAATCAAATTTCAACAAGCAGGAGAAATGTGCGTATTTTTCGAGTCACGGTACAAAAGGTGCTCCATTTTCTGTTTAAAATTTCAGGCCCACTTTATCAAACTAATCAGAATTATAAACAATCATAAACACTCTTATTTTCACCTTCCCTTACGTTTACTTTAACACCTTTATCATACATCAAAGTAAAGACACTTCATTTTTTTTTTTCATTTTTTTTTCAGCACCAAACAAACCCTTTCCATTTTCTGAAGATCAATGTCGCATACAAAATCACAAAAACGAAGAGGTGATTCTCCCTTTACAGATTATGAGATAAGAGGAAAATGAAGTTGATAATTTAACCTCTTCCTGTCTTTATTAATTTTATCCTCTCCTTTGGCGGGGATTATGGAGGCAAAAACACAGGTGAGTTAATTAAAGGTAAACCGATGTTCGTTGACTCAAGTTACGAACATTTTCCTTCATTTTCTTTGACTTGTGTTTCTCATGCACCGAAAAAGGGGATTGGGAGGTCCACTCATGCAACCACATTCCGTCCACTTACTTGGCAAGGAGGCAGGTGGAGCAGGGTGGAGGGGAGATGGAAATATAAGGCAGTTTGAGATGGTGGATGAAGCGAGAAAGGAAAGAGTGGAGAGAATAAGTGTGGATGAGTAAGTCGAGGAGAGAGAGAGAGAGAGAGAGAGAGAGAGAGAGAGAGAGAGAGAGAGAGAGAGAGAGAGAGAGAGAGAGAGAAGAGAAGAAGAATGGAGGGAAGAGAAGTAGATGTGAGTGTGAAGGAGAACGAAGGAAGGAGAAAATGAGAGACAGAATGCGAATAGGTGAGAAAAGAACAGGAAAACAGATTGGAAACAAATAAAAAAGGAAGAAAAACCAAGAAAAAGGAAAAAAAGCAACACAATGCAATCCAAAATTAAAAAGAACAAAAAAAAATCAAGAAAAGGAGAATGAGAAAAAGAAAAACATTAGGAAGGGGAGAGAGAGGAAGAGAAGAGGAAACAAGAATAAACAATGAAGGTGAGTAAGTGTTGGAAGGAGAGGAAAGGGGAAATCATCCGCCTCTGTATGGTGTTCCCTGGAATGACTCAACACAATGAGACGATTCGAGGAAGGGCGGCTGGTACAGTAAGAAGTTTCCAGTATCTCTCTCTCTCTCTCTCTCTCTCTCTCTCTCTCTCTCTCTCTCTCTCTCTCTCTCTCTCTCGTATTCTTGGAGAGGAAGGGAATAAATTTAAGTTTATCTCTTGAAATCTGACGTTCCAGGCAAAACAGGAGGGAGAGGAGGAAGAGGAAGAGGAAAAAATTAGGAAAAGGAAGATGAGGAGGAAGAGGATGGGGAAGGGGAAGAGGAAGAGCAAGAGGAGGATGGGGAGGAAGAACAAGAAAGGAAAAAGAGCAGAAACAAATCAAATTAGCAATGAGTCACTTTATTACGTTTGTAAGTCTTTTTTTTTTCAAAATTAAAGAAGCTAAGAAGGAGGAAGAGGAGGAAGACAAGGAGGAGGAGGAGGAGGAGGAGGAAGACGAAAAGGACAGCAAGAAGAAAGAAGAGCTAAAGTACGAGAGCGGACAAGATTGAGACATGAAAATGGAGACTTGTGACAGTCGAGATGCGCATCAGAACAAGACAATACTCAATTAACAGCGACTTCACTCACTCCTCTTAAATTTGGCAACTTATCTTCCCTGGCAGGTCTACAGCTACACTTTTTCCTCCACACACAAATAAGTTCACACGGGTCACACTAGTCCATCACCTCGCCTCCCTGCCCCTCTCCTCTCAGCCTAAATATGTACTGCAATTCATCAGTGCCTTTATAATTAACCCAATGACTACCCAATTGACTCTTACGTCTAATAATAACTTTCTCTTCATAAGTCCTGAGCTTTTATATTTTATACTTTTTTTAATTTGAGATATAACCTATTCTATTTACTTTTACCATCCATTTTAATATTGCTAGTATTCTTTATAGAGTTATTTATTTATTTATTCATTTTTATATCGGCGCCACATGACCGTAGTTGTTGTGGCGTCACCCAAGATATTATCAACCACTTCTCTTTATAATTTCCAAGGCCTATATGCAAGAACGCCAACTATGAATGAATATGATAATGGCTTTCACTTTATTTGTACGGCCTACATATGCCAATTCTGATTAATTAAAGAAAGATTAAGCGCTGATACAACTACCTCAGATATTAGTTTGTGTAGAAATTGTATTCTTTCCAGCATGAGAGGAATATTTGCAGTGGTATTATTTTTCTTTATCACTCACATAAGCCCCAAGTCTTGGCTCTTCTGGAATCTTATGAAGCCTGCTGAATTCCCGCCACACCCGACTATTTCCGTCCGGCCAGAGCCTTAGAAACACACACACACACACACACACACACAATATAAAGGAGAAGAATGTGATATCAGCTTTTCTCCTCCTCCTCTTCCTCCTTCTCCTCCTCCTCCTTCCCCTCAGCATCACTATAAACTTCACTTTCCATATTTAAGGTGGTGGAAGAAAATGAATAAGTAACTAAATAGATTCGAGGGCACTATCACTAGCAGTACAATCAATCTCTCTCTCTCTCTCTCTCTCTCTCTCTCTCTCTCTCTCTCTCTCTCTCTCTCTCTCTCTCTCTCTCTCTCTCTCTCTCTAACATGACACATGACACAAGATTACATTCATTTGTCATACTACCGCAACACACACACACAGACACACACACACACACACACACACACACACACACACACACACACACACACACACACACACACACACACAACCATCTTTCACGTCCACCTCATCATTGTCATTTTTTACGTAGTGATATTCGGCCTGCCTTTGTTTTTTCACGTCTGTTTTTGTCATACCTTCCCAAAACACACACACACACACACACACACACACACACACACACACACACACACACACACACACAGCACCAACATAATCAAACAGAAAAACCACGTAGGCAAAAATAACAAGTAGCAATCACCTGTATGTTCAAGCAATTAATCCTTAACACACCTTTCCTAAACTTCACCTCACCTGTCTACCTTCCCTTTTTAAACACAAGATTACGTCACTAAATCACCAATACTCACATACTAAAAACCCACACCTTAGACGTGACCAGGCAACTCTTTACTTAATCTCACCTGACCCAAGACTCACAGAACCACTTTTTCACCTGTGCTTTACCTGTCTGCTTCTCGATACAAACACGGGTGAAGGATTAACTAGTACTCATTATGGAAAGCGGACCATGAATCAGCCAGGCCTAGCTAGACAGGTGGACAGGTAACGCAGGCCTTAGTCTCAGCCTCACCTGGCACACTGATTGACTGGGGAGATAATGACCACTCCAAAAGGTATGCCAGTAAAACTTTCTATTACAAAAAGAAAAAAAAAGAACGATGAAAAAAGAAAAAGAAAAATTGTGGTAAATAAAAGGCTGACATACTACTGACGGGATTTATAAATGAACTATATTTAAATGAATGAAAAAAAAAGGAGTGAAAGTAGCGATAAAAAACTCGATAAACTAATATGAGATACTAATAAAATAACAAAAAGAATAAGAAATAAAAACAACGGTACTACTGACGGATTCTATGAATGAACTATAATTAAAAGATGAAAAAGAAGTGATGCCAGTGATAAAATAAAGCCGGATAAAGTAATAAGGGACACTAATAAAAGGAGCGACCCAAGAAAATAAGGGGGAAACAATAGTAAATAAAAGTTAGATATACCACTGATAGATTCTAGAAAACTACACGTATAAAACAAGTGAAAAAGAAGTGAACGCAGTGATAAAATAAAGCCTGATAAAGTAATAGAGGATACTAACTAAAATATCAACCAGAGAATATGAAAAACTGTAAATAAACGGTGGCATTATATTCTGACAGACTGCCACGTAAGATTCCAGTGTGTATAAAGGAAACATAAACAACTCAAGTTTCAGTATTTATGGCCAATTTGCAACTTTATAGCCTGGCTTGTAGACTTTATGAACTTTTAAAACCACCACCACCATCACCACCAATCACAACAACAACAATACCACCACCACCACCACCACCACCACCACCACCAACAACAACAACAACCAGAGAGAGAGAGAGAGAGAGAGAGAGAGAGAGAGAGAGAGAGAGAGAGAGAGAGAGAGAGAGAGAGAGAGAGAGAGAGAGAGAGAGAGAGAGAGAGAGAGAGAGAGAGAGAGAGGAACAAGACTCTAATGGAGCAGTAGTGGTGGTTGTGGGTAATGAGGTTTGTCTATATAAAGAATGGGAAGCGAGTGGTGGGGCAGCAGGTAACCAGGACAGGTGAGCCTACCCCCTGATGAGGCCTGACAGGTGTGCATGGGAGGGGAGGACAGTTTATCTACCTGTTTATTGCGTTGTGCTGTTTTCATCATATATTTATTATCTATCTTTTATATTTATTTATTTATACTATGTGTGGGTACGTGAAGGGATTCAGAGAGAGAGAGAGAGAGAGAGAGAGAGAGAGAGAGAGAGAGAGAGAGAGAGAGAGAGAGAGAGAGAGAGAGAGAGAGAGAGCGAGAGACTGTTCCTGCCTTTCCTCTTTCCTTTTCCATGCAAGCTGACAAAGGAGGAGGAGGAGGAGGATGAGGAGGGAGGAAAGGGAGATGGAGAAAAAGACAAGGAGAAGAAGAGGTAACAAGAAAAATCACGAATCAGGAACGAATTCTAAAAAAAGTAGGAAAAAGAACAACGTAAAAATGAAAATAAGGTCACACAGTCATAGGAAATCCAGGAGAAAATGTATTTAGGTGAGAAAAAAGGGCGTGTGTGGGAAGAAACTGAATGTGGGTGACGGAGTGAAAGAAGAGGTGGGGCAAGAAAATGTCTGAAAGGAGGAGGATGTTTTTTTCTTTAAACAGATAAAACTCATATTCTTTGTAACATTTCTTTCAACACACACACACACACACACACACACACACACACACACACACACACAAAGGAAAAAAATCAATAAACGGAATGGAGCATATAATTCTAGGAAAACTCTCTCTCTCTCTCTCTCTCTCTCTCTCTCTCTCTCTCTCTCTCTCTCTCTCTCTCTCTCTCTCTCTCTCTGGTGACGCATTCCCTGCTGATCCAGTGGTGACGTCACAGTCTCTACGAGTGGTGACGAAGGAGGGGGAGAGAGAGGGAGGAAGGGGGTGATGATAGAGGAGGAGATGGGGGAAGAAGAGGTGGGAGAAGGGGACTAAGGAGAGTGGGAGGACTGGGAAGAGGGTGGATGGAGGTGAGGAGGAATGCTGGCAACGCCCACGCTAACTCAGGAGGAGGAGGAGGAAGAGGAGGAGGAGGAGATTCTGCTCCGCCCACCTGAGTCACGTCTTTACCCCCCACTTGCTCTCTCTCTCTCTCTCTCTCTCTCTCTCTCTCTCTCTCTCTCTCTCTCTCTCTCTCTCTCTCTCTCTCTCTCTCTCTCTCAGGCAAGATAAGGATTCCTCACGAGATATTTTGGGTAATTCATAGTTTTTCGTTCACTTTTCCTTGACATTAACACGAAGGAGGCTCACACAACTACAATAATCACGAAAGTAAACAAAGAATAAAAAACAAACAATATTAGCTCGACATTTCACTTATAATGGTAGTAATGATAGAAGAAACTAATAATTATCTTTGGGAATACTAATACGCTGTTTAGTATTATGATAACGTTCACGAGGGATGTTAAGATAGAGAAATATACGTAGAAATAGGAAGAATAGCATAAAAAAAATAGAAAAATGTACATGAAAAAGCAGAAAAAGATCATAATAAAGTAGAGAATGTACATGAATATAGAAAAAAAAGCATAATTAAGTACAAAATATATAAAGAAAATAGAAAAGACCACAATAATGCAAAAAAAAAAAAAGTACATGAAAAAAAAAACGAAAAAAAAAGCAAAATGAAGGAACAAAATAAGAGAATAACAATGAAAATAACAGACCAATAAAATAACAAGAAAATAGAAACGAATCGAAATACACAAATAAATAAACAAATAAAAGGCTTCTACAATCTAACAATATTTTACGGTAAGCCTTTTTTTTTCTTGTATGTAGTCCCAGTTTTACCTTACGCCACTCGCCTCCCTCCCACGCTGATTATATACAGTAACTTTCTTCCCTAACTCACAACACCGCACACTCTGACTCATAAATATACAAATAAACATATAAATAAGTGTGGCATATTAGGTGAGGTGAAGTTACCTTATATTTTTGTCCTTCCTCCTTCTCTCTCGTGTGGTTTTGGTTAACACACACACACACACACACACACACACACACACACACACACACACACACGGAAGGAGGAAAGGAGGGATAAGAAAGAAGAGAAAAAAAAGGAAAATTACTTAAAAATTGAGAGAATCAAGAAAGGAAGGAAGGGAAGAAACAGAAACTACTAAATGAAAAAGAAAATTAATAAATAGTGTATATAATATTTCCAGAGAGAGAGAGAGAGAGAGAGAGAGAGAGAGAGAGAGAGAGAGAGAGAGAGAGAGAGAGAGAGAGAGAGAGAGAGAGAGAGAGAGAAAAGGGTGCGGTATGATGTGATGTCATGTTCTCCTAAGGCGCGAGTGAATAGGAAGATGAAGGGTGAAGGTGAACAAGAGTGGGGAGGAGGAGGAGGAGGAGGAGGAGGAGGAGCAGGATGGGGAAGAGGATGCGTACCGTTCTGTCCACCAATACACACATTTACAAACAAAATTAATTGGAAAAGAAAAGAAAAACGCACGATCGTATAATTGAAATAAAGAAGTTTAAGAAATAGAAAAAGAAAAGAAAAGAAAAGAAAAGAAAAGAAAAGAAAAGAAGAAGAAGAAAATTACGAAAACACAAGCATGAGATCCATTAACTGGAAACAACAACAACAACAACAACAAAAACAACAACAACAATAATAACGACAACAGCAACAATAACTACTACTACCGCTACTACTACTACTACAGCATCAACAATCTGGGCCAATCCTTCAAGGGGCACCTCACCTGACAGGAACACGACATCCTTACGAGATACGATCAGGATTTCCACACATCACAGGAGGGGAGGAGAGTAGAGGAGAGGAGAGGAGAGGAGAGGAGAGGAGAGGAGAGGAGAGGAAAAGAGAAGAGAGGAAAGGAGGGGAGGAAGTGAGTAAAGAAGAAAGTAACAAGGAAAGAAAAATCGTACTAATTCATAAAACAGAACAGAATAATTCATCAAAACAGAACTGAATAGGTGAATAAGAAATAGTAATCTTTTTTTTTAACTAACCTCTCTCGTAATTGTTCTCCTCCTCCTCCTCTTCCTCTTCCTCCTCCTCCTCCTCCTCCTCCTCCTCCTCCTCCTCCTCCTCCAACACGAATCGCAAAAAAGGCGCGAAACATTCATAATCAGAAACAAAAGGAGATGCCAGGAAAAGGAGAAATAGGTTAATGGGATATGTCACGCTTTCTAATAGTTTGCATAATGAGAGGGTGCTGGTGGAGGCATGGCAGAGGAGCTGAGTGGTGGAGGTAGATGGAGTGGATGTGTGGGAGATGTAGTAGAGTTAAAAGACAGGTTAGCAGTGTGAGGAAATGCAAAATGGCGACGAAGGGAGAGAGGAGGAAGGAGATCTGTGATAAAGGAGGAGAAAGGGATGGAAGGAGAGAAGAGGTAAGGGTGAGTGAGAGAGGGTGGTGAAATAAAGTGCAAGAATAAGGGAGGAGAGATTGTGTGAGTGGCTAACATACCCACCTCTCCACCCACACACTTAACCCACCACCTCTCCACCCACCCACTTAGCCAACCACCCAGAGAGGCAACGCAGGTGAGTGAAATTAGTGAATAACTAGTACTATTATTACCAAAACTAGCCCTGTACTTGAGAATCACAAAAAAAGAGCAAGTAGCATGTGTGTTGGGTCTTACAAAGTTATTATTATTTATAGTAATTAAGACACGTAAGATAAAAGAAGATAGTTAAGTTAAAAGCTTCTGTACGCCTCCTCCTCCTCCTCTCTCTCTCTCTCTCTCTCTCTCTCTCTCTCTCTCTCTCTCTCTCTCTCTCTCTCTCTCTCTCTCTCTCTCTCTCTCTCTCTCTCTCTCTCTCTCTCTCTCTCTCTCTCTCTCTCTCTCTCTCTCTCTCTCTCTCTCTCTCTCTCTCTCTCTCTCTCTCTCTCTCTCTCTCTCTCTCTCTCTCTCTCTCTCTCTCTCTCTCTCTCTCTCTCTCTCTCTCTCTCTCTCTCTCTCTCTCTCTCTCTCTCTCTCTCTCTCTCTCTCTCTCTCTCTCTCTCTCTCTCTCTCTCTCTCTCTCTCTCTCTCTCTCTCTCTCTCTCTCTCATTTTTATCACCACCACCGCCCGCACTACCACAACCACCACCACCTCCGCCACTACCACCACCACCACCTCGGCAACACCAACACTATCAGGGTCAAATTTCACATGTTTCTTTTATTAACTCTCTCTCTCTCTCTCTCTCTCTCTCTCTTGCAAGACTCGAAACGAGATACCTTGCTTTCTTATTTATTATTTATCTTATTGTTACTATTATTATTACTTTTTTTTATAACAGCTTCTGAATGTTAAGGATTATCAAGACGGCAAGAAACGTGTGGTCTTAATTATAGTGAAGGTCAGTGAACGTTCTGTATTGGTTTTGTGAGTTTGCTGAGAAGTAAACCAACATGCCCACCCACTCACGCGCACCCAGCTAACCATACCCACCTGCCCCTACACCAACACACAGATCCACCTACTCTCATTCACCCTCCCATCCATACACCCATACGCACCCATACCAACAAACAAACTCACCTACCCACCTTTTCTCTCCCATCCACTCACCCAACACCAACACAGACCCACCCACATCTCCATCCACCTTAACCAAGCTACCCACACACCCACACAAGGAACTTTAAACGCTACGGTGCACACGAAATGGAATTGTTTACGTGTACACAGGTAGTTGGCTTTCAGAGTACATATGCCTGGCTGGGGTCGAGGCCAAATATGAGCAAGTTGCCTTTTCATCTCTGTTGACTGATTCTCTCGGAAAGCCAAGCAATTCAGGCTGGGAATAAGACTGACTCAGACTCACTGGAATGTGGCGTGTGTGTGTGTGTGTGTGTGTGTGTGTGTGTGTGTGTGTGAGAGAGAGAGAGAGAGAGAGAGAGAGAGAGAGAGAGAGAGAGAGAGAGAGAGAGAGAGAGAGAGAGAGAGAGAGAGAGAGAGAGAGAGAGAGAGAGAGAGAGAGAGAGAGAGAGAGAGAGAGAGAGAGAGAGAGAGAGAGAGAGAGAGAGAGAGAGAGAGAGAGAGAGAGAGAGAGAGAGAGAGAGAGAGAGAGAGAGAGAGAGAGAGAGAGAGAGAGAGAGAGAGAATGTCATAAGTGCTGGGTGTTAAACAAGAATTAAATAATCCAGTCACGTCTTCTTGTTAAGTCAGTTCCTCTTTGGAGCTTATTTTTCTATGTTTTTTTTTTCTCTTTTTCAGTGTGTTTACCTATTGCAACGTTTGACTATTCTTATTATAATCTCTCACTTTCAGTCCATGTTTCTTTAATTTCGCGCCATTTCTTCTCTCGTTCGTGTTTCTTTCAACATATCCTCCGTGTTTTTTTTGTTTTTTTTTTTCTTTCTTTTCATTAATCTTCATGTAACTTTCAACTATCATTTTTCATTCTCCCCCCATAACCCCCCTCTCTCTCTCTCTCTCTCTCTCTCTCTCTCTCTCTCTCTCTCTCTCTCTCTCTCTCTCTCTCTCTCTCTCTCTCTCTCTCTCTCTCTCTCTTAATCGTTTTGTATATATTCATCTGTTTCCATTCCTGTGAGCAGTGACTGAAGACAAGTTGAAAGAAAGAGGAAGAAGAGATTCTGTGAAGTGAGGAATTGGAGGAAGGCGGAGAAGAAGTAAAGGAATATAGATAAGACAGAAAAGTGAAAGCAAGGACGTGAATGAAGGAAAAACAAGGATGAAAACTGAGAAGGAAGGAGAAATCCGGGAAGGCAAAAATTTAGAAGAGGAAGAAAAATACAAAAAAGGAAAGTAATAAAACAGAAGATAACAAGGAAAAGAATGCAGGAAGATAAGAACAACGGAGAAAATACGGGAACTGAACACAATGGATGAAAAAAAGAGTCAAGAAATAAACATGAAATTAAGAAAGGAGATGGAACATGATAATAAAAGAAGAAAATACGGGAAAACGTGAGAAAATACATACAAGAAGTAGGAAATAATGAATAAGAGAACTATTAAAATACACAGAGAAAAGAAAACAAGAAAAACGAAATATGAAGAACAGAAAATACGAATAAAATTAATAGAATAGAAAAAAATACGAGTAAATTAACTATTGAAATTAGAGAGAAAAAAAAAGAAAGACTAAAAATTATGCTCATTTTTTCTGCACATTTCAATAGTTATTATGTTCATTGTTTTCTATCTCTCGTGGACTAAAAATTATGTTCATTTTTTCTGCACATTTCAATAGTTATTATGTTCATTGTTTTCTATCTCTCGTGGTTCTTTTCTCGTGTTTTCCAGCATTTAGTCTTTATTTACCAGATAACGAGTAGAAAAGTAACTGAATTAATTGATCGAGCTAACGGCGCCACAACCAGATCATATGGCGCCGAGTGGATTTATCAGAGGGCAGGGAGGGCAGTGGGACGATCACCTGCAGGAGCCTGGTGTAATGGGGGACAGGTGAGACAGGTAAACCTCCCAGGAACCTGCCGGGGAGCAAGGTGAGCGGCGCTATCATGTGTCAAGTTCCTCCCACTGATGCCTGGCTCCTATTACCCCGGGGACCATAGCAACCAAAACAATGGGAACGGGGGAAAGGGGGAACGGAGGAACGGAACACACACACACACACACACACACACACACACACACACACACACACACACACACACACACACACACACGTCATAAGTATTGTTATTTTTCTCACGCATTTTGTTATTGTCTATTTTTTTTTACCTGATAATATTTTGCCTCCGTTTTATTTTGCCTCCGTTTTATGTGCGTTTTTTGTCATACTTCCCCAGCACACACACACACACACACAAGTAAATTCCATTCACAAAGATTCCATCACGAAGACCTCACGTAATACTGCCCCCAGTGATAAATTCCTTCACCCTAACCTGATCCACCTTTGGGTACAGTTCATTTAAAGGGAATGTTCGCGAGGAGAATTTAAGTAGGAGACACTTACGGTGCGTCACACGGTACACAGAAGACAAGACAACATATGATGCACGAGGGAAGGCTTGTGGAACGAAAAGGCAGTACCAAGGAAGGCGGTACGAAATATGAATGTGTGGAGTGTGCATAAAACAAAACACAACTTAAGATATGGATTTCTTAAAGACATAAAGCAACATAGACGTGACAGACTCAGGATAACACCACAGAGATAAGCTCACGACGCAACACAGGCGTAGACACACTGCAACACAAGACATGACGACTCAAAAAAAAAAATTAATAAGGCACAATGCGACACAGCAACACATGAAACAAAAGTCTATCACGATGCAACACAAGAAGTAGGCACAGTATAATGTAAGGACTCAATACAGTGTTACTTTCTTAAGACTCAGCACCTCAGGAGAACACAAGCGTGACAGCAACACTAACCAGTCACAACACATGAATAGCGGCAAAGGATTTGAAACACATCCGGTCAAAACAGCACAACACACAGTACCTAACAACAATAATCACAATAACAACAACAACACAACGAAACAAGAAGCAGCACCACATCAGAGTATAAGAATCACAACAAACTGGCCAAGAACACACACATACACACAAACACCCATAAAAACACAAACAAACACCAAGAAAACACGCAGAAAACTACTCACCAAAAGATTACTCGCTACTCTCGCATTGAAATTTCCAGACTTCCAATCTTCCAGACGTTAATCTTCACTTCAGGTAAAAATCAGTTTCGAAGAACAACACTCGGCCTTCGTGAAAGCTCTCAAGGGACGCGCGATGGTAGGCAGGCTGAGGCGTTGCGCTGTGTAACTGCCAACCCTGCAGCGGCACCCAGACGACTGAGTAGAGGCGAGGAGTCACAGCGCAGCGCCCCGACCAGTTCAGCTTAGCGGGGGCGGGACGCGGGGTCACGCAGTTGTTGGCGGTGCTGGTAGTGGTGGTGGTGGAGGTGGCGGTGGGTGTGAGAGTGGACGAGGAGTGTATGGGTACGAGTGTGCCTGAGGTGTAGTGTGAAAGTGTATAGTGTTTGTATAGAAAAGTGTGCGAGGGTGTGTAGTAGTGTGTGAAGAGTATCTTAAGATGGATACGAGTGCCTAAGGTGTAGTGCGTAAGGAAGTATTGTTAGACTAGAACAGAGTGTAAGGAAGGTCTATAGAATGTGAAGCGTAAGTGCAGTGCAAAGACTAAGTACTAGTGTTAATAGGAAATGATCGACCTAACGAGAGTGAATAAAAAAAATAAATACTTGTTAATATAACTGTAAAGTACGGAGAATGAGGGTGAGGATGTGAGAAATTACTGCCAATGTTTACGAATGTACTGATGTGGGGGAAGTGAGGGAAGGATGATGAGCTGCGGTGTGGAGGGAGTGAGGAAGGTTAAGGTCTGAGTAGGGATGTGAGGAATGCAGTGGCGGGAGATGTGGGATGGTGTGGGATGTTGTGGGAGTGGTGTGGGTGATGATGGGGGCATGATGAGGCATAGGAGAACCGAGTTGTGGGGAAAATAGAAGATGGAACTACAACAAAGTGGAAACAGAAGATAAGAAACAAATATGATAAATGAAAGAACATAAAGAAAAAGATATAACATAACAAGTATAAGGATAAAAGAATGATAAAATAACAAAAAGGAAATAGAGAAAAAGAGAGGATTAGATGCAGACGAAGAGAAGATGAGACAGCATAAAGACAGGAACAAGAGATATGAAGTAAAAAGAGTAAATACAGGAACACAGGCAGGGATAATAATGAGATGAGACAGCAAAAGATGATAATAGACTAACAAAAGGAGGAATGCAGGGAAAGGAGAGGGACATGACTGGAAAAAAAAACAGGAAGGGAGAGAGAGAGAGAGAGAGAGAGAGAGAGAGAGAGAGAGAGAGAGAGAGAGAGAGAGAGAGAGAGAGAGAGAGAGAGAGAGAGAGAGAGAGAGAGAGAGAGAGAGAGAAAGGGCGAGAACAAACAACATGGGGACATCACAGGAATGGTCAGGTGCTCAGGTCATCAAATCGCGCAGAGCAAAAAACATGACCAAAATTAATAAATACGTACACGAAAAATTGCGCAAATGGACGATGAGCGAAATACGAAACACCGATAAATAAAATATACATCACTGTACTAGCAATGCTCCTCACTACGTAAAAGGAGGAACAAGAGAGAAGATTGGTAGTAAATAATAATAAATGTTAGGGAAATGTGCGTGATAAGGGGAGGACAAAAACAAGGGTATAGAATATTAAAATAGTGTAAGGTTTCCAAGGGTGTGTCTGGAGAGAGAGAGAGAGAGAGAGAGAGAGAGAGAGAGAGAGAGAGAGAGAGAGAGAGAGAGAGAGAGAGAGAGAGAGAGAGAGAGAGAGAGAGAGAGAGAGAGAGAGAGAGAGAGAGAGAGAGAGAGAGAGAGAGAGAGAGACGAACAGAAAACTCATTGATTAGAAAGAAATGAGTGAAAAGACTAGAAAGAAAAAAGATAGTGAAGGAAAAGAAGAATTAAACAATATGACACACACACACACACACACACACACACACACACACACAGACCAACCAGCAGTGTGCAACAAGTAAAGTTCAAGTGTTTTCCTGCTTTCCTTCCTAATTCAAGAGTGGCGTGACTTTTATGGCGCAAGTAATGTGTTGCCAAAGATCAGAC
>NC_087183.1:9364867-9372367 GCF_035594125.1 Scylla paramamosain
TCCTTGTGTCCTTGACCGGTCTCCTTCACGGTAAAAAAAAAAAAATAATAGATAAAATACACATTAAAACAAAGAGCAAAAAAAAAAAAAAATTATATAATACCTCTATATGTCAGGGAGACAAAACACAAGGGAGGAAAAAAAGAAAAAAGAAAAAAGAAACACACACACACATACACACACACAAAATGGTGTTCCTAAAAGACCCAGAAGTAGTGAAATAAAAAAGGGAAGCTAATTGAGTTTTCAAGACATGACGCTCCTCTCTTTTCTCAACACCTCTTCACCTTCAACACCATTAACAAAACAACGAGTAGTAAAACGCATCCAATACCACACGAATATTCTCCTTCGAACCAGAATACCCTGGAAAGGCGAGCAGCACTCCTAAAAGTCCTATCTCGCCGCGTAAAGATAGGAAGAACAACACAACAACACAAGAACAACGCATCAGCTGTCATCGCAACCACGTAAGCTAAAAACAAACACTTCTTGCACTCAATTTTGCGACGAAAACACAAGCAAACTCACAATCCCTCACTATGACCTTGTAAAGAAACTACGCACAGGTATGTCAGGTATGTGTAGAGGTGGAGGCAGTGGTAGTGGAGGTTGGTGGGGGTATGTGGAGTGTGGGAGGAAGTTGGCAGCCGTGTAGGGGAGAAGAGACAGTGGGAAAGAAGTGAGGCTGTGGGCGTGGGTGTGTGTGGGTGTGTGAGGTGAGTGGGAGCGTTGGGGACAGTGTAGGTGTGTGTGTGTGTGTGTGTGTGTGTGTGTGTGTGTGTGTGTGTGTGTGTGTGGTTCAACGTACATAAGATGGGTACACACACACACACACACACACATAGAAGGGATGGACACGGGTTGGTAGTTACTCGTGGTGATAGTAGTGATAAGGATGGTGTCAGCAGTGATGATGGTGATAATGGTGGTGGTAATACTAGTGATGGCTGTGAAAATGTATCCTTTTTTCTCCTCTAAAACTATCATCTTCCCATTTTTGTGTGTTTATCATTATTGTTTTGTCTTTGCTTTTTGCCTCCCTTTACCCATTAATTATCTAACCTAACCTAACCTAACCTAACTTAACCAAACCTAACTTAACCTAATCTAACCTAACCTAACCTAACCTAACCAAACCTAACCTAACCAAACCTAACCTAACCTAACCAAACCTAACCTAACCTAACCTGACAATTAAACCGATGAAATGTCCTGCACTCAAAAATAAAAGGGAGAAAGAGAGAATGATGCTATTTTCACGTTAATTTTGATCATATTCCTTTATTCTCTGGTAAACGAACTTCCAGGTATACTAATAAAAACACCACAAGAAATCTAAAAAAAATGACAAATTCCACGTTTTCTTCTTTTAACTGATACAAGACAACAAGACGTAATGCTTAGAAAAATTAGTTATCATAATTCTAATAACAACATTTCATCGTATTTCTCATCTTATCAACACATGAATTTTACTACTAAGTTATTTAAACATTTGGCGCCACAACAACGAGATCTTTATAACACCCCCCCCAAAAAAAAGTAACCATCAATTTAATAACCTAACATCACAATGAACGTGCAAAGCTGAAGAGTAAAGGTGAAAATAGAACTTAAACACAACTCAGCGGGGGACGAACTTGATCTTGGTGTGCGGCTTCGAGTCTCACCTGTCTACCTGTCCGCCGCATTATAAAAGGCTCGTGGTTTGGTGGCTTAGAGAGTCGACACGTAACGGACGGGCACGGGTTAGATCCCCTGTGTGTGTGTGTGTGTGTGTGTGTGTGTGTGTGTGTGTGTGTGTGTGTGTGTGTGTGTGTGTGTGTTTAGGCACCTTCTTCTCCTTCTCCTTCTCCTTCTCCTCCTCTCCTCCTCCTCCTCCTCCTCCTCCTCCTCCTCCTTTTCCTACTACTACTACTATTACTACTACTACTACTACTACTACTACTACTACTACTACTACTACTACTACTCAGATAATAATGAAAATAATAATAAAAAAAATAATAAATAAAAGTATACATTGTAAGTATAAGGCAAGGAGAAACTGAGGAGGAGGAGGAGGAGGAGGAGGAGGAGGAGGAGGAGGAGAACGAAGACGAGAACAAGGAAAGAACACTAGAACACCAGCGTGGGAAGCCGAGGAGGAGGAGGAGGAGGAGGAGGAGGAGGCGAAGATAGAGCGAAGGAAGGGGGCGATGGCAGGGAGCGTGGGAAGATTTGGGGGAGAGGGGACAGGACAGGGAGGTGGAGGGGGAGAGGGAGAGGAAGGGGGAGGGAGACAGGTGGGGGCCGCGGAGGTGTGGGCATGGAGGGCGTGTCCCAAAACATAAAACCGGACCAGGTTAGCCTCCTCCCCTCCTTGTATTTGTATGAGCTGCTATTGCGTAATTTATTTCCTAACGCGACCTCTAATCGATTCGCTCGCAACACCAGCTAAAAAAAATTGACAGGAGGAGAATATGTAACAGTGGAATTAAAAGGTGATTAATCTATTATCTTGTTCCTTTTTCATTTGCCTTTTTTTTTTATCTAGGGTTTTTGCTGAGGTGTAGGAAAGGTGTTTAATTACTTTGCCTAATCGTGACATGATTCTTTATTCAAGGATGATGAGAAGACATGTATAAGGGTAACGAAGAGGAGAACGAGGTGTAACAGGGGGAAGAAGGGAGAAGGATGATAAAAAAGAAAAGAAGGTGGAAGAGGTAAAAAAGAAGCAAGTGGATGCGTAGGTGAGGGAAATGGACACGAGTGTTGACATACAGGTGAGGTGAGCAGGTGAAGTACGCAGGTGACGCAAGGGTGGAGTTGGATGGAGGTGTGGATACGCGGACTGACAAGTGGATGGGTGATGGTGGACTTTTTACTGACAGGTGGAAGAGGTGGACCATGAATGTTGTTTTATTAGTTTACGAAAAGTGGCTTTATATTTTTTACAGATTTGTGGAGAGTAAAATACTTATCTATCTTTCTATCTCTTTATCTATTTATCTACCTATCAGTTTGTTTATCTGCTTATCTGTCTATCTATCTATCTATCTATCTATCTGTCTATCTACCTGTCTGTATATTTATCTATTAATCTGTCTAACTTCAAATCTATTTATTTCTCTATCTATCCACTTATTTATCAATCTATTTATGTATCTTTTTATGTACGTAGCTACCAACCTACTTATTTATCTATCCAACCATCTATCTATCCATCTGTCTATCTATATCTGTCTGTGTCTGTCTGTCTGCCTATATACGTAAGCGTGTGAAGACTGACAGGTGAGTGACAGGTGAATACAGGTATGGGTGTGATGGGTAACAGGTGCGTGATCAAGTGTGAGTGAAAAATATGTAAACTTCTTCGTTTCTTTCTTATTTTCCTTCCTTTGGCGTCTTGTAAGATGGCAGGATGTCCCCAGAGAGAGAGAGAGAGAGAGAGAGAGGAGAGAGAGAGAGAGAGAGAGAGAGAGAGAGAGAGGAGAGAGAGAGAGAGATTATGAACCATCTTCCATTTTAGGTGAAAAATCGCTAGTTTGAAAGAGAATATATGAAATTCTATAGATTCCCTTACTTTCCTACTTCAAGAAAACGAGAAATAACAATAACTGACATTTTGAAAGAAAAAAATGAAGTTAAAATTTCATATATTCCTTCACGTCTCACTTCTCTCACTCTCCTTCCTCGCTCATCCACACAGCACGGCAGGATCTCAAAATCTCTTCAATTAGTTCCCTCTCTCATCCCTTGCCTGTCTCATTTCACCCCCTTATCCTCGTATCTCTTAAACCTCCCCCTTCCTTTTTCATCAACACAACACGGCAAAATCTCAGGACCTCTTCAATTAATTTCCTCTCCCGTCCCCTGTCCGTCCTTGCCCTGCCTCTAGGATATTCATATAAAAAAAAAGTAAGGAGACCAGGTAAGCAAACTAGTGCGAAGTGAAGGTGGATGGCCGTACCACAAGGTCACCCTTAGGAACTCCCCTCAGCTTGGTCCTCCTTCGTCAGCCCACGGGAAGCTAAAGGAAGCAAGACAAGAAGGCAAAACCCACCCCAAACATACAAAACTGACGGGTGAATAAACAAATGACTCTCTTTTTTCATGAGTTAGAAAAAAAAATTTTTTGTGAAAGTCATTGTTTTTAGCTTAGTTATGTCATAGATTTTTTGGGAAGTGAGCGTAGTGGAGGTGGAGAAGGAAGAGGAGGAAGAGGAGGAATGAAGTAAGAGGAAGAGAAGGAGAATGACAATGATATATGCGAGGATATAACCAGCAATGAATGCTAAAATAGAGAAGAAAGAGAAGAAGAAGAGAGAAGAGGAAGATAAGGAGTGGAAGAAGGAAAACGAGAAAGACAAGAAAGAGAAGTAACATGAGTGTAAAGAGGAGGAGGAAAAAGAATAGGAGAAGCAAAACAGGAAGGACGGGAAGGAGGAAGATAAGAAGTGGAAGAAACATGATGAGAAAGAGGAGAAGAAAAATAAGAATAGAAAGAAGACGAGGAGGAGGAGAAGAAAAAAGAATAAGAGTGGAAGGAGAAAGATAACATGAGGAAGAGGAGGAGAAAAACGAAAAATAAAAATGAGAAAAGGAAGACGAGAAGAAGAAGAAAAAGAAGAAAAACGAAAATGAGAAGCAACATGTAGAAGCATCAGTGAAAACGTAAACAACGAAAGAGAAGAGAGGAGGAGGAGGAGGAGGAGGAGGAGGAGGAGAAAGAATGGCGGAGGCGTGAGTGAAGCACCTGGGTAGACTAGGAGAAGCCCTCTGGCAGCTTAAAAGGAGGGCGGCGCACCGGACAGTATCGAAACGTATCTCATCAGGATGTTTTGAGAGAGAGAGAGAGAGAGAGAGAGAGAGAGAGAGAGAGAGAGAGAGAGAGAGAGAGAGAGAGAAACTACGCATCAAATATATTGCTCCTCTTCCTCCTCGCTGTACCAACTTCGCTTCTTTCCTAGACGCATAAACTTCATAATTTATTTGTTATTTATACGCAATGACGAATTAAAGTGATAATTCCTTGGACACACACACACACACACACACACACAAGAAGAAGAATGACATTGACGTTTGCGACGATATAAATAACAGTGAACGCTAAAATGAAATAGAAAGAAGAGGAGAAAACAGAGATAAAAAGTGGAAGAGGGAACACACACACACACACACACACACACACACACACACACACACACACACACACACACACACACAATAACCTTTTACTTATTACAGTAGCTACATGATTTTCTGTCCTCGTCTTCATTCTCACACATGCATAAGATATAGTAAATTGCAAAGTAAATAGAGACTGCCATATACTCGTACGCTTTTCCTTATAAGTAAATGCATACAAGTAAAACGTACGAGAATTTTCCGCTTTGTTCTTGCACTTCCTATCCTTTTTTCACTTAGTTATACAAATAAAAACAAAGGAAATACTTCAGTGTGTAGTACTTTCTTCCACTCTTAGTCTCGAAGGTAAGAATAACAATACTAACCTCAGTAATCTCAGTTTCATGACAAATGGAAGATGAAAAAGCCCCGAAAAATAAACAAAGACAGGAGCTACAATACAAATTTGGATCCAACGACAAAAATAAGGAAAAAAAGTATGAAAAATAAAGAAACTAAGATACCAAAACGAATACAAAGTGTAATTTAATAAGAAAAACTACATGAAATTAAAGAAACAAAGATAGCAGTAACAATACAAACCCCAATCAAACAAAAAAAAAAAAAAATCTGTGAAAATAAAGAAACAAATAAAAGTAAGTCCCAATCTAACGACAAAAACAAGAAAAAAGAAAAAAAAAAAACCAGAATCCAACAACAAAAGCAAGAAGGAAATAAACTACGAAAGAACAAAGACACAATCAATCAAGAACCAAATGAAAATAACAAAAATCCCACAATCTAACGAAAAAAAAACGAAAAAAAACAAAGATAAAAAAAAAACAATCTTAAAACAAAAACAAGAAATAAAAATAAGAAAAAAATAGACACAATCAATCTTGACCCAACCAGACTAATTCTCCAATCACTCTGAAGCAGAAAATCGTGGAGAACCTAAACACAAATGACCTTTTGATGAAACTCGAACTTATCTCAAACAAGCTGGATAAAAGAGGAATATTAACAAGCTGTGACAGGCAGAAAGTGGACTCTTCTGTATTTGGAGATGAAGTGAAGGAGTGGACGAGTCGAGTGGAGAGAGTAGAGGAGGAGGAGGAATGAAGGAGTGAAAGAGGTGGAGTTGGGTGGAAGGAGATAGTGTGTGTGTACATACGTGTGGGAGGAAAGAATATGAGGAGAGAGGAGAGTGAGTAGGAGAAAAGATGCAAGAGAAGGGATAACTGGAAGGAAATTAAAACAAAGAAGGGAGTGAGTAGAAGAGATGTAAGAAAAGGAATAACTAGAATAAAATAAATCAAATGAAAAAAAATCAAGGATAAGAAATAACAAGAAAAAAAAGTGAAGATGATAAGACGAACATGAGAAAATCACGTAAATACAATAAAAAAGAAACAAGAAAACAAAAAACAAACAGATGGAAACATGAAATGAAGAAAAAATAAATCAGATAAAAATGGATCAGAAAAATCAAAACAACAACAACAACAACACACACAAGATAAAAAAAAAAAAGAAAAAGAAACCATATAAAAGAAAAATAAACAAAGAAATCATGAAAGCTCACGTGAAAATTTGACAAGAAAGTCGCGGAGGAGAAGGAGAAGAAGAAGAAGAAGAAGGTAACAGGTAAAAGGCACCTTACCTAAAAAAAATGAAAAAAAAAAGAGAAAATAAACATAAATAAAAAAATACAAGTCCAGAAACTCTCGTAGGAGGAGGAGGAGGAGGAGGAGGAGAAGGAGGTAGTGGACAGGTAAAAGCCTCCTCACCTACACCCGATTAACCAGGTGAGTGCCCTTGGCCAGCCGCAGGTGAGAACAGGTGTGAACTGGTCTGCGGCACACGGGCAGGTGATAACAAAACAAGCCGTAAAGGAGAAATTAAAACACCCACCTGTGAAATCGTTACACACACACACACACACACACGCACACACACACACACAGAGGGAAGTGAAGATGAAGGGAAGAGTGGATGTAGAGGTGATGTCATGGTGAATGATGGTGACGCTGCAATGATACGTAGTAGTGATAAGCTGTGGTGGTGGTGGTGGTGGTGGTGGTGGTGGCATATCTCTTTGACATGAACAGTGGAAGCGTATGTTCGTATGTCGAATGATAAGCACTTTCCTCATAACTCACACTCAAGAGAACAACTGACATTAATAATCCATCACAAACTTATCAACAAACACGAGAACGTTAAAGAGTTAAAGACAGGAACAATCATTAAGCCTAACGGGCCGTGAATTTATGCAGACTAAAACTTAACTGTTATCATTACCATTATTTCTCTGCTTTTATTATTACAAGTAGGAGTAGAAGGAGTAGGATGGGAAGGCGAGGGTGCGGCTGCCTGCTGTGT
>NC_087183.1:9377367-9387367 GCF_035594125.1 Scylla paramamosain
AGGGAGGGAAGGAGTAGGTGAGGGATATGGAGGGGAGAAAGAAGGATAGGAGAGGAGAAAGTAAGGAAGAAAGAAGGATAGGAGAGGAGAAAGTAAGGAAGAAAGAAGGATAGACATAAAGAGGTAGGAAGGAGGAAGTGGGGGAATGAGAAAGGCAGAAATATGAAAAAGGAGGTAAGGAAAGAGGAAAGGTGTGAGAGACAGAAGAGAAGCAAGGTGCAGATAAATGACAAAGGAAATGGGGAGAAGTTTAAAGGAAAAATGAGAAGGTAAGGAGGGAAGTTTAGAAAAAAAGGGGAAATGGAAGGAAGAGAGACAAAATACAGAAAAAGAAAACAAATGAGTAATAAGATGAATAAAAATAACAGATATTGAGCTTTTGTTACTAAAAGATAATTTCCTCCACACTTTAAGCAGTCAACAGATGTTACTCGGAAAAATACAAATATAAAATAGATGAGTAATTAAATTCTTTTTTTACATTACAAAAAATAAATAAATAAATAAATAAAATATAATTGTAAACTTTGTAAAATTTCTATTGGTGTTAAGATAATAAAAAGATGCCACGGTACTTAAGAAATTAAAGAAGAAAGAACACTTAGAAAAGAAAAAGGGACTAAAATTATTTTCTTCGTAAGTATTAACACGTACGTACATCACTTTCTATTACACGCTTGGGACACTTGGATGACAGCCTTTCTATTGCATCAGAAGGATCACTATATTTAGTAAAACCCACCAAGTGACCTTTAACTGAGTACTACTGCCCCCTTCCCCAGTCACGTCAAGGCCTACCTGCCGACACGCTAATCCTGTGTGGAAGCTCATTGGACAAGCGGCTGACGATAGAGGCAAGTGTTATTCTATTTATATCTATCTTATTTATTCGTTTTCTTGATTTTATTTCTTTCTTATTTCTTTAAGTGACTATACATTCCTTTCACACATACCTAGTCATCTACAGTATACATCCTTACCAATCACCTTAGGGTTAGCACACTACTACCTTCATAACACCGACAAAAGTACCTTCATCATCACCAGACAGCTACACCAACATCAGCACCAGCATCATCACTTTCCCGAGACGCACGATAGACAATGACATCACCATCTTTTCAACACCAAGTACACGAGAGTTACATCACTATGATATTCACCTTCCCAAGTCCCACATCACACGAGTAACATCACTACCTTCACCAGACTTGCTAGGATAGAGAAACATCACCATACTTTTCACCTTCCTAAAGCTTAATACACATCACTATCATCACCACATGAAGTAACATCACCATAAAGCAACTACAATATTTTAAAAGGACTGCCAACAAATTTTCCCTCCTCTTTTTGTGTACTTTCCAAATTTTACTTTTTTTTTACTTTCTTCTCCTTTTCTCCCAACCCAAACAAGGGAAATATGAAGCCACAACACCACCACAACACCACCACCACCGCCACCACCACGATCATCACCACCACAGTATATCCTTACCTCCCTCACCGCCACCAGTATCAACACCACAACCACAGCCACACAGATGGTTAACACGACTCTCTCTCTCTCTCTCTCTCTCTCTCTCTCTCTCTCTCTCTCTCTCTCTCTCTCTCTCTCAAGGTAAACAAATAAAACGTGCTAAAATATAAGTCCTCTTCTTCCTTTAGGCCTCTCTCTCTCCCCTCTCCCCTCTCCCTGACCTTTCCTTCCCCTCTCCCTCCCCTTTCCCACAACGCTCCTTCCCTCTCTCTCTCTCCCTTCGAACTCTACCTAATCCTTCTCTCCTTTCCCTCTCTCTCTCTCTCTCTCTCTCTCTCTCTCTCTCTCTCTCTCTCTCTCTCTCTCTCTCTCTCTCTCTCTCTCTCTCTCTCTAGATCCTTCCATTTTCCCCCCATACAATTCTCCATCTCGCTCCTCCTCCCCTTCCTCCTCCTCCTCCTCCTCCTCCTCCTCCTCCTCCTCCTCCTCCTCCTCCTCCTCCTCCTCCCGTGGCACGTGTGGGCGGTGAGTGAGGCGCCGCCCTGCCGACCCTCACACGGGCGGCGGCCTACACCAGGCAGGCCACTTACGCTGCTGGAGGAGGAGGAGGAGGAGGAGGAGGAGGAGGAGAGAGGAAAGAAACTGGAGGTAAGTGTTTACGAATGAGCAGAGAGATGGTAGGAATAATGGAAGAGGAAGAAGAGGAGAGAAGGGAAGAGAAGGGAGAAAATAGGAGGAGGATACAGAGGAGGAAGGAATATGAGAGCTCAGAATATGCAAACGAATATTGTGGCAGGAAGAAGGAAGAGAATAGAGAGGAAAAGAGGAAGAGAGGGAGGAGAGAAAAAAGAGGAAGAGGAAGGAAAATGAGGGGATGAAAATATGCAAAAGAATATTGTGGTAGGGAGAAGGAAGAAGAAAAAGGGGAGAGAAGAAGAGAGATGAAAGGAGAGAGAGTAAGAAAGAAGAAAATGAAAGATGAGAATATGCAAAGTGGAGATATGGAGTTAGAAAACAAAAGAGGAGAGAGAGACCTACAACTGGAGGAGGAGGAGGAGGAGGAGGAGGAGGAGGAGGAGGAGGAGAAGGAGGAGGAGGCGGCCTGCTTTTAAAGTTAGACGGAGGAGGAGGAGGAGGAGGAAGGAGAGTTTAGATGCGGATGTAGTTATGAAGGGGAGAGGGGAGGGAGGGGAACGGGAGGGGGAGGAGGAGGGGGAAACAGGTAGGCTGATCAGTAGGAGAAAACCAACAGCAGAAATGGAAAAAAAAGATAAAAAAAAAATAAAAAGATACAAGAAGATAATATGAAAATCTAAATGTGGATGACAGAAAAAAAAAGAAAAAAAGAAAGTTAAGGAGGAAAGAAGTCAAATGAAACTAGAACAAATATGTAAAAGATAAATAAACATAATAAGATGAGAAGAATGAAAGGAAAACGAGGCACGGAGATCAAAGCCACACACACACACACACACACACACACACACACACACACAGACACACACACACACACACAAACACGAGTCAATGGACGAAATATGAGAAACAGATAATGTTAAGAATGCAGAGAGATAAAAAAGAAAGAAAAAAAACAAAGAATGAAAGAAAGGTTATGTGAAAGAATGGATGAAAGATTAAAAAAAAAGGAAAGGAAAAGAAAGGAATAAAGTAAGAATGGACGAATGTATGAATGAGTAAGGTAAACAAATATGAAGAGGTAACAAAAGGAACAACAAAACCACCACCACCACCACCACAACAACAACAAGCCTCAACATACAACCACTTTTTATGATAGCCGTCTCCCCTCCCCCCCCGTGACACCTCTGCAAGACACCCCCACCCACCCTTTGTTGGCACGCCCCATTTAGGAACCCCACTGATACCCCTTTATGGTCCTCCCTTTTGTGGCTTATTATTATGGGACCCCCTATTGGGACCCTTGGGACCTAACTCTATGGATCTAATTATTAAGCCTTATTATTTGGTCTTTAGGTCCTTTCTTGGGGCTCATTATCAAATGGTTCCTTTTGAAAACTTCCCCTTTGGTTATTCTTTAAAGGCACTTCCTCCTTGGACCGCTTCTGGGTGTCGAGCTTAAGGATTCTTGACTTTTGTAAATCCTGGAACTCCTTGCCTGCTTCTGTAATTCCTCCTTCCGATGACTTGACCTCCTTCGACAGGGAGATTTCAAAACACTTACCCTTCAATTATGGAAGCTCGTTTTGACTTTTCGTTTAGGATTGGCACCTTAGTGGGCCCTTTCCTTCGTTCTTTTTGTTGGCCAGTGCCCCTCTCATATTAATAAATAAATAAATAAGTAAAATAAATAAACTTTTCCTTGGGACTCATGTTGGGACTTTCCTTTTCTCCGGCTACGTCTCTTTAGGACTCTACTTCATTGGGACCCTTTAAGACTCTCCTCTTGGGACCATCCTACACTGAACTCTATTAAGGACTTCCCACTCTTTTTTGGGACCCTCGTTTTGGGAGCTTGCTTTTCTCTGCCTACTTCCCTTTACGACTCTTTGGGACTCTCCTCTTGGGACCATCCTACACCTAACTCTCTTAATTAAAGGACTTTCCACTGATATCTAGGATTCTTCTTTTGGTATTCACTCCTAACCTAATCCTTTTTCTGATCCTCTGTTCTCAGTTTTTCATTATCCCTAGTTGTGTGAATCCTTATCTACGTCTATATTTCTTAAGGACTTCCAATAATTGTCTGGTATTAATCTTCTTACTGATTCTCTCTCTCCAGTCCTTCATTATCCTTCGTAGTGTGAATCCTTATCCCGTATCCTTCACTCCTTAACACATTTGCAACACCATGAATCACGTTGCTCTGGGGCTGTTCGGGTCCCTATCGCCCTCTCTCAAGGCTGCCATTGCCTCCTTAGGTCATGTCGCTCCTGCAGGTGACACCAAGGCCCACTTCATAAGGACAGGTGAGGGTTGTTGTTGTTGTTGTTGTTTGTTTTCCTTGCTGTTGTTGATGTTGTTGTTTTTGTTGTTGTTGTTGTTGTTTTCCCTGTTGTTGTTGTTGTTGTTCTTGTTTTCCTTGCTGTTGTTGTTGTTTTTCCTTGCTGTTGTTGATGTTGATGTTTTCCCTGATGTTGTTGTTGTTTTCCTTGTTGTTGTTTTCCCTGTTGTTGTTGTTTTCCTTGTTGTAGTTGTTGTTGTTGTTGTTGTTTTCCTTGTTGTAGTTGTTGTTTTCCTTGATGTAGTTGTAGTTTTTGTTGTTGCTGCTGCTGTTGTTGTTGTTGCTGCTGCTGTTGTTGTTGTGATCGTCACATTTTTTTCTTTTTACCGTTGCTGTCGTTGCTATTCTCTCACTTTACACTAATCAGGATAGAAATTTCAAACAACAGAGGATCGAACCCACAACACCAAGGTCACGAGTCCAGAGCGTCACCAGTGCGCCATGGCAATCTGTGAGGGCATGGGGACGAGGGGATGGGTAATCAAGGCTGGGGAACCACCACACACAAATTCGACGCCCTCACACGCCTCCCCCGCGCAGGTAAGGCAGTGGTGAGGGGGGGGGGGTGAGGGGAAAACGAGCCAGGTGGTGTTGTGCGTCGTGGGGATGCATGAGAAGGCTGGAGAAGGTTGGGGAAAAGGGAAGTGAGGAGGGGAAAGGACATGCTGGGGAGAGATGGGGTAGAGGGGGATTTAATACGTAGGAATAAGATGCGCAGGAGAGGAGAAGAGGAGGAGGAGGATGTGGGGGAAGAAAGGTCTGGAATATGAAGGGAGAGTGGAAAATGGATAAGAGGAAAGAGTAAGAAGTGAATAAAAGTTGAGAATAAGAAAGAAAATAGAAAATAGAGGGGAAGAGGAGGAGGATGCGAGGGAAGAAAGGTCTAGAATAAGAAGGAAAAGAGAAAAAGGGTAAGAGGAAAGGAGAAGATGTGAGTAAAGGTCTATAATACGAAGAAAAAAAATGAAGAGGAAAGAAGTGGATGTAAAAGAAAAACTCTAGAATAGCAAGGAAAAAAGAGAAAAAAAGGATAAGAGGAAAGAGGAGAACGTGAACAGAGGGGTGAGAGGAGGATGAGGAAGAGGTAAGGGGATAAGGATGAGTTGCGGGAGAGAGAGAAGGGAGCAGATGTTTTATGAGGCAATATAAGAGTGTTGGGGAAGAATGGGGGAAGCGTGGGGTGCCATGTACATGTGAGCAGGGTTAAGGGGGCGTGGGAGGAGCTGCCTGCCCCGGGGCGCCGTACAAGGGCCTGTGGCGGGGCAAGGCAAGGTGTAGGCGATACAATTTCACAAGTTGATTATTATTCTTGATCCCAGTGACCTGCTTGCTTCCCTGCACACACACACACACACACACACACACACACACACACACACACACACATGTAAAGACGGATCCCTACTTGAAGCAGTTTTCCTACCTATATTTCTGACAAAAGCGGCATGTCATCCTTTCTTCATGGCATCAGTCACTGGCTAGAGGTGCCTCTGACGTTTATCTTAGGTCGCCTTCTTCCTCTTCGCCAATATGTCCCCCTTCCGTCCCTCTTCCCCAACCACATGATTCGCATTCCTCCTCCTCCTCCTCCTCCTCCTCCTCCTCCTCCTCCTCCTTTTACCAAACAGCCTTGCAAGGACCAAAAGGTCTGTTGCTGTTTGGCTTTCCTTTGTATTCCTTTGTATTCCTCCTCCTCCTCCTCCTCCTCCTCCTCCTCCTCTCCCTCCCTCCCTCCCTCCCTCCCTCCCTCCCTCTCTCTCTCTCTCTCTCTCTCTCTCTCTCTCTCTCTCTCTCTCTCTCTCTCTCTCTCTCTCTCTCTCTCTCTCTCTCTCTCTCTCTCTCTTTCTTTCTTTCTGTCTTAATCTGCACATTCAAGAAGGTATATAACACACACACACACACACACACACACACACACACACACACACACACACACACACACACACACACACACACACACACACACACACACACACTGCTGCGCAGACTCAGGTCGCTGGGGACGCCGACAGATGAGTTAAGGGGGGTGTACCTTACCTTCATCCTCCCCAAACTCATGTACGCCTCCCCAGCGTGGTCCTCCTCCCTCACACACACTCAACAGCTACAGCTAGAGAGTGTGCAGAAAAGGGCGTGCAGGGTCATCCTTGGCCCTGCATACACCACCTATGAAGAAGCCCTGACCACCCTGAGTCTGTCCAGAATATCCACCAGGCACCGAGAGGCTCTGGAGAAGTTTGGGAGGGGACTACTGCATCATCCACGTCTCAGAAACATGCTGCCGCCCGACGCGCCTCGCCCGGTCCGTGCCACCAGACACCACAACAAAATAACGCCCCTGAAGGCGCCGCGCACGGACCGGTACAGACTCAGTGCGATTCCCACCATGGTGCGAGCCATCAATCAATAGTATTTCCCTCCTAGATTAGACTTACCTTTAGGATTAATGTTAAGTTTTTCCCCATCCCCTGTGTACATTTTCAGTTTGTCAACTGCCTAAATAATAAACCGTTTATTATTATTGTTATTATTATTACACACACACACACACACACACACACACACACACACAAACAGAGAGAGAGAGAGAGAGAGAGAGAGAGAGAGAGAGAGAGAGAGAGAGAGAGAGAGAGAGAGAGAAAGGAGAGTTTAGATAGAGGTGGTAGAGAGGGGATATGAGAAATGTTGAAACAAAGAGGGAGTGGGGATGGGGAGGCGGACATGGAGTGGGGTTGAGAAGGTTAACTTAATTATCACGTCCGTATTTCTGGCCTATGATATTTACCTATTAAAATCCCTTGATCTCTTGATAAAAAATAAAGGTAGGAAGGCTGATTCATGAAAAAGATAGCCGTAAGAGTACATGCACTAAGCTAAGCGCACATACATGCATACATATAGGGTAGGAAGGCTTATTTTCCAAGTAGGAGCCGTCCGTACATAGTAGTAGTAGTAGTAGTAGTAGTAGTAGTAGTAGTAGTAGTAGTAGTAGTAGTAGTAGTAGTAGTAGTAGTGCCAGTAGCATTAGAAGTAGTAGTAGTAATAGTAGCAGTAGTAGCAGTAGTAGTAGTAGTAGTCATTGTTGTTGTTGTTGTTGTTGTTGTTGTTGTTGTTGTTGCAGAGAGTATCAGACAGCAATTGATGATTATTCACTTGATATAAACACTGGACTGATATACACGTGCATAACTTTGCGCATAACACATCTCCACAAATTACATTATAATTCATTCACTACACGCAAATAATGAACTCGTGTAAATATCCCTTTTCTTAAGTCACCCATGCAAATTTCATTTTTTATCCCTAACCTTATGAAGAAAACGAAATTTTCTTGGTATACTCATACAAAATAATGATGTGGTAATACTCAAGAACTGAAAGTGTACAACGTGAATTTGCTCAGTAGAAATGCATATATTTAGTTCAAAGTTATAGACAAAACTGAAAATAGAGTTCTAAAGCATTACTTTGCAACTAACAACATATCAACCTCAAGAATGAAGAAGCGAAAGAAAACGGATATAGGAGGAACTATAATGATTGTACCGTACCACAAATTATGATTTAAACTGTGGGAAGTCTGTTAGATACGTAAACAAAATTACACTTATGGCTCAAAATTTAAAGTGTGGGCTGTAATCATCCACATTTTGTTTATGCATTTCCTTGTCTTGTGTTTTACGTCCCTGCATGTATGTCTGTACGTCTGTCTGGTGGTAACAAAGGTTAAGTCACACCCTCTTTTTTTCACCACCTGTCTGAGTTCTGTCGAGGCGAATACTTATGTTTACTACTATAATTATGCAAACGTGTGTGTGTGTGTGTGTGTGTGTGTGTGTGTTTCTCCCTAATTATATACGCAACGAAGGCCACCGCACCTAACTTGTCTCGGGCGCCACACACATGATGGAGAACAGGAATTGATAGAGAAGTGTAGGACGGAATCAGTACAAGAAAGAAAGGAAATTAAAAAGAAAACATTTATTACGCTGAAGTAAATAATGTAATATGACGAAGAATAAAAAAAAAAATCAATAAATAAAAAGACAGGACGATTATCATGCTTGAAACATACGAGAGAGAGAGAGAGAGAGAGAGAGAGAGAGAGAGAGAGAGAGAGAGAGAGAGAGAGAGAGAGAGAGAGAGAGAGAGAGAGAGACTGCAATACTTATAAAAAAAAATTAGAAACCACGAAAGAAAAGATAATGTGAACCTTTTCTTCTACAGGACACAAACGAAAACAAAGGAAGACCAAACAGCAGCAGACTGGTTCATCCTTACCAAGCTGTTTGTTTGTGCTAAGCTACTCTGTTTATGGCAACCTACACTGTGATACCCTTTACTAATGTGTCTGTGATAGCCTACACTAATCAAGAGAGAGAGAGAGAGAGAGAGAGAGAGAGAGAGAGAGAGAGAGAGAGAGAGAAAGGGAGGCAGAGATAGCAAAGACAAACCACTACATTATAACCATCCTGTACTTACCAGCTCCTGCAGAAGGCGAGGGCGTAGAGAGAGGAGCAAACTTGTAGGGCTTGCCAGAGGGCGGGGTCTTGAGGAAGTCATATTTAGCGTCAGGACTAGAGAACTGACGGCCGAACCTGACGGGGATGTCCACTGTGAGGGGTTCCGAGAATTGGCGGCTGATGCGGAGAGGGGCACGGAGACCTGAGGGCTTGAGGGCATCCATGGCTGTGGCTGGCTGCTGAAGGAGGCGCAGAAGGCACAGAAGAGAGCGCTAAAGAAGTCGCAGAAGAGGTCAAAGGTTCAGGGCGTGAAGGGGATTGTCCTGGGGTTCAAAGGGCGTGTGGATCCAAGGGCGAGTCCTACCAATGTATGGAGGACAAAGAAGGCGTTCTTCAAGGCAGTATAAAGAACCGGTTGTGTTTGTAACTTCTACAGTTCGTAATTCGCTCGATTTTTTGTAATTTTTCTTATTTTTCACTTTTTTTTTCGTCCTGGCAACTTGGAGTTTTTTTTTCTTCAGTTCGATAATTCACGTTTACAATTTTTTTTTTTTTTTTTTTTCGTTACAGTTTCAAGTCGAATTCATGCACCGGTCGTGGCCGTGGGATGCGTCGCCGGTGGTCGGTCGGGGGCGCGGCGTGGGCGTGTTGGCTTATGGTAATCTTGTCTTATCAGATGCTGCGGCGGTGTCGAGCTTGTCTGCCTGTCCACCGTACGTTCTGAGGACAACACAAGGCTTAGTTAGTTACGTTGATACCTCGGGAGGAAAACAATCACTGTAACTCTTCTACCTTTTATTATTACTGGTACTGTTACTATGTTATCACTTGGGGAAGAAACACTTATTTCAATTCATTCTTTTCTTACTACTACTACTACTACTACTATTACTACTACTACTATTACTACTACACTGTTACTTTAGGAGAAGATATTTGTTTCAACCACTTCTCTTCCTACTACTACTACTACTACTACTACTACTACTACTACTACTACTACACAATTCACACCACTGGCACCTTAGTGGGCATTTCTTATTGGGGTGGGTTGTGGGTTTTTGTTACCCT
>NC_087183.1:9392367-9399867 GCF_035594125.1 Scylla paramamosain
TATTTATTTACCTATACATCTTTATCCTTTTATTATTCATCTATCATTCATCAGGTCCTCTCTTCTTCTTCTCTACTCCATCTTCCTCTTCCATCTCTTCCTCCATTCCTCTTTCCCTTCCCTTCAGTTTCTTTATGTATGTGTCTTCCATTTAAGTTCTTCACTCCTCCTCCTCCTCCTCCTCCTCCTCCTCCTCCTCCTCCTCCTCCTCCTCCTCCTCCTCCTCTTCTTCTCTGGTATGCAATGCAGTTTAAATGTAGGTTTTGTTTATTTACTTAACATTGATTTTTGTTTGTTTGTACGTCTGTTGGTTAATTTTCTGCGCATTGAGGGAGCCTTACTACGACCTAGATTACAAAGAGAGAGAGAGAGAGAGAGAGAGAGAGAGAGAGAGAGAGAGAGAGAGAGAGAGAGAGAGAGCGGTAATCTTTTCTCTACTGTGGAGGTTGTATGTTTGCTACTACTACTACTACTACTACTACTACTATTATTACTACTACTATGTGTGTTTAGTCTCTCCTTTCCTCCTCCGTATATAGATTTGTGTACATTACATTACCTCCATTATCTCTCTCTCTCTCTCTCTCTCTCTCTCTCTCTCTCTCTCTCTCTCTCTCTCTCTCTCTCTCTCTCTCTCTCTCTCTCTCTCTCTCTCTCTCTCTCTCTCTCTCTGTGTGTGTGTGTGTGTGTGTGTGTGTGTGTGTTATATTTCGAGCACAGTATGTCTTATAAGTGGTGGATCAGATAATTTAAGTGCCTAGAGAGAGAGAGAGAGAGAGAGAGAGAGAGAGAGAGAGAGAGAGAGAGAGAGAATCACGTTTGTCTGGTTGTACCTAAGTGCGTTAAGTGACTAGATGGCTTTCTTCAGGGTTTAAAGAGCTCTGTGTGTGTGTGTGTGTGTGTGTGTGTGTGTGTGTGTGTGTGTGTGTGTGTATGGAACGAGATTAACGATACAAAACATCACACACACACACACACACACACACACACACACACACGCCAAACCCAGGACGTACCAAGAGGGCAAAGCACTGGCTTCACCTTCGCCTCAGGTCGCCATCTTGCCACTCCATATTAGGCCATTTGGCATTAGCATAAACTTAACTACCTTGACCTGCAAAGTACACGTGGCGAGGAGGAGGAGGAGGAGGAGGAGGAGGAGGAGGTGATAGATATAGTAGTGATGGTAGTGGTGTTGTTGTTCAAGGTAATGTGTGATGTTGCAATAAAAACAACGACAACAACGACAGCAACAACAACAACAACAGCGGATCAGAGAGAGAGAGAGAGAGAGAGAGAGAGAGAGAGAGAGAGAGAGAGAGAGAGAGAGAGAGAGAGAGAGAGAGAGAGAAGAGATCTAGTTTGAGAATTAATATATGATGATAATTCTGATGATACCAAAATGAGTGATGCGGGAGACAAAGAAGGAGGAGGAGGAGAAGGAGGAGGAGGAGGAGGAGGAAAGAAGGATGTGATGGAACCAAAGGCGAAACGTATTCAACATTAAAAAAAAAAAAGAGAAAAAAGAGTAAGACAAATGTGGTGAAAGCCTCTCTCTCTCTCTCTCTCTCTCTCTCTCTCTCTCTCTCTCTCTCTCTCTCTCTCTCTCTCTCTCTCTCTCTCTCTCTCTAAATGGAGGTGTGATGAGCTACGCGAGCAGTAACTCACGCAGGTTTGCTTACTCTCTTCCTTACTTTCCCTTCTTCAGGCGCTACACGTGGGCGCGACACTCAAGAGGCCTGTACTCTGAAACGCTTTGCTCTCTCACTATTTTCCAAGACCACAGAGGTAATTAGCCGGGCTCTCAATACTGTTCCTCTTACTAAGAATGTGGAAATCTCGTTCATGTGTCACTAGAACCGTAAAAACACTAAAAAAGAAAAAAAAAAGAAAAGAAAAAAGCGTGTACTTTTATCTACAGTGTTTTGAAAGTAGTCGGAGTGCAGAAGCGTCCCAGAGTACCAGAGTATGGTTCTTACATATGCTACCATTAATTTTCTAAGTTCTCACAGCCGCCAGCAAGTGACCATCGAGTAAATAAAGACATACTCGTGATAAATAAGACAACAAACCCTTCACTTTAAAAAATACACACCTGGTAATGAATGTAATCTAGTACAGTATGAAATTAAACTAATGTCTTACTACTGAAGGGATCAGGGGACCAAGAGAGAGAGAGAGAGAGAGAGAGAGAGAGAGAGAGAGAGAGAGAGAGAGAGAGTGAGAGAAACGCAACAATTTTACTCAAAGATGAACCAACAAAAACATCCATACAATTATCTCTCTCTCTCTCTCTCTCTCTCTCTCTCTCTCTCTCTCTCTCTCTCTCTCTCTCTCTCTCTCTCTCTCTCTCTCTCTCTCTCTCTCTCTCTCACCCACGAAAGGAAGCAGCCACGTCACTTAGCGAGAACTGACTCCGTGATGGATGGCGACGGGCGGGGAGTGTGAGTGATGAGATTGCGTGAAGGGAGAGAAAAGGGAGATGGGGAGGCGGGATAGGATGGGAGAGGGAAGGGAGATGGGGAGGCGGGAAAGGATAAGAGGTGATGGAAGTGCATAGGAAGGACAGAGAGGGAAGGAGACCAGGGAATGCGAGGAGGAAAATTATATTAGCGAATTATAACAAGGAATTTAGCCATTAGAGAAGTATTTGGCTTCGTATGAATATTTTGCCAGAGAGAGAGAAAGAGACAGACAGACAGACAGAGAAAACATTGAAAGATAAAGACGAAAACAAAAAATACACAATATGAAGAGGCGAATAAGAGGAAAAGACTGGTAAAAAAAAAAAAAGGAGGGAAAGAGAGTGAGAGGTGGAGAAGGAAGAGTGTGATTATATAATGGGATAAAGAGGGAAAAATTAAGGCCACTGAATGTGTGTGTGTGTTCTGGCGACCTCAGAATGGAAGCGATTACAGGAATTGTGGTAATTAGGATGAATGAACGTGGGATAATGACACAGAGGAGGAGGAGGAGGAGGATGAGGTGAAAGACAAGGGCAAAAGGAAATACAAATGTAAATAGAAGTTAAAGATAAAAAAAAAATACAACAAAGAAAAAAGGAGGAGGAGTAGGAGGAGGAGGAGGGGAGTAAAATGGACAATGAAGAAAAGAGAGGGAGACGTGAATGCAAACAAGAACAAATGGCTAAAACAAAGAAAGAATGGCGATAAACCAACAAGGAGAGATGCAGAGTCGGTGGAGAAGGAGGAGGAGGAGGAGGAGGAGGAGGAGGAGGAGGAGGAGGAGGAGGAGGAGGAGGAGGAGGAGGAGGAGGAGGATCTGCAGAACGTGACATACACAAGAGCACAATATCACACACTCCATCCCTACGCCTCAACTCCCCAACCTACTCCCCTCTAACCCACCCAAGTACCACCCCACCAAGAGAGACAGCAGCAGCAAGGACACAAGCACACACGCAGGGCTGCACAGAAGCGAGGTATTGTCACGGTCTGGGGAAGAGCAACACGCAATTCTTCCAGTACGATAAAAAAAAAAAAAATATATAGTAACAAAAGTAATGCATGAA
This sequence comes from Scylla paramamosain, assembly GCF_035594125.1. Taxonomy (NCBI): domain Eukaryota; kingdom Metazoa; phylum Arthropoda; class Malacostraca; order Decapoda; family Portunidae; genus Scylla; species Scylla paramamosain. Next base: position 9,395,900 of record NC_087183.1, read on the forward strand.
AAGAGTAGATTTTGCAATTTCTACTTAGTTTAAAGGTTGGAAGAGGCTGTAGAATAAGTAAAGATGTCTCAGAGGGATTGGTAATTAAGGAAAGATGTACTAAATAGAAGTCTAAGGGTTAATATTTTCTCTCAACCTTTATTAGTCTGGTCATATGAGAGTCTCTGCGTGAACCTGCCAAGTGGTGGATGTTTAGCAGAGCAGAGGAATTGGAATTGAGGGACAGAATTAGATTACAGTGGAAGAAAATTTGGTATGGTTACTAGGTACTTAACAGATGAGAGAGAGAGAGAGAGAGAGAGAGAGAGAGAGAGAGAGAGAGAGAGAGAGAGAGAGAGAGAGAGAGAGAGAGAGAGAGAGAGAGAGAGACTACAGACCACAGTGAAAATTAGTGTTTTGAATTACTAAAACTTCCTATTTAGCAGTTGGAAGGATAGAATTAGAATAAAGTGGAACTGAATGTGATAGAGCTACTAGATTCTTTTAGCAGAGGAGAAGTCTTAGAATAGAGAGAAAACGACATAGCACTGTGTAAATCATTGTGTTGTAATTGCCAGAACTCCCTGCCTGCTTCTGTATTTCCTCCTTCCTGTGCCTTAAGCTTTTTAAATTAGGAAGTTTCAAGACACTTATCCTACAATGTTTGACGATCGTTTCTGACCGGAACCCAGAGACCACGAAAAAGAGATCGAAAAAGAGACCAATCATGAACCAAAGAACCGGAGAAACGAACCAGCAGGTGGAGGGAAGGAAGGAAAGAAGTAAGGAAGGAAGGAAGGAAGGGACAGAAGAAGGCACAGGTGGGAAGGAGTGAGGTGGACGAACTGGAGGAAGAGTAAGGGAAGGGGGCGGAGTTAAGGGCGATGACAGGGTGCTCCGGGCGGTGGCAGGACGTGGGCGGGGGCGTGGGCGGTAACAGGGCGCGGGCGTGGCGGTCATGGCACCCAGCAGGACGGTTCAGATCCTCGTGATATTACTGCGCGGCCTTACAATTTGCGAGAGAGAGAGAGAGAGAGAGAGAGAGAGAGAGAGAGAGAGAGAGAGAGAGAGAGAGAGAGAGAGAGAGAGAGAGAGAGATGCCCTAGTCTTCATTCCTCGCAGATACACACACACACACACACACACTCCTCCTCCTCCTCCTCCTCCTCCTCCTCCTCCTCCTCCTCCTCCTCCTCCTCCTCCTCCTCCTCCTCCATTTCTGCCTTTCCCCACCCACACACGTCTTCCATTATGGTCACGGAGGAGGAGGAGGGTGGGGGGAGAGAGAGAGAGAGAGAGAGAGAGAGAGAGAGAGAGAGAGAGAGAGAGAGAGAGAGAGGCGGTGGTCAGAGGTGGGGCGTCAAAATGCAAATAAATATTACAATACTATGTGGTGTTGATGTTTATGGAGGAGGAGGAGGAGGAGGAGGAGGAGGAGGAGGAGGAAGAGGAAGGAGGAAGAGGAAGAGGAAGAGGAAGAGGAAGAGGAAGAGGAAGAGGAGGAGGAGAGGAAGACAAAGAAAAAGGAAGAAAGAAAAGAGAAAGGAAGGAAGAAAAGAAAAACAAGAATAAAAGAAGAAAAGAAGAAAAAAGAAAAGAAGAAGAAGAAGAAGAAGAAGAAGAAGAAGAATTAAATCAGGACATAATCTCATCATTAAAATAAACAAATAAAACAAAACTAATTAAGCTATCTCGAGAGATAAACGAGAAATAAACAAGTATTACAACTCTCTCTCTCTCTCTCTCTCTCTCTCTCTCTCTCTCTCTCTCTCTCTCTCTCTCTCTCTCTCTCTCTCTCTCTCTCTCTCATCAACATCAGAACATCGGAAAAATAATTTAAACCTTAACGAAAAAGAATGAAAAGAAATAAATGAAAGAAAGAGCCAGTGAGAGATGCGAGAGGGAAGAAGAGAGAAAGCTGGCACGAGGAGAGGGCGAGAAGAGGATGGAAAAGGCCTCGGGTAAGCTGGGAGAGGCTGGGAGAGGCTGGGAGAGGCTGGGAGAGACTGGAAGAGTGCCGAAGTAAACAAGAGAGAACAGAACAGGAGACAAAGGAAAGACTAGCTAATAAAAATGATAAAAACACAAAAAAAAATAAAATAGATGAAAAAAGAGAGGAAGTAAAAAAAAGAAAATTAAGAAAACTGAGTAATAACAAGTAGTCATGCAACGAGGAGGTCATATAGCGCCATTTAGTGTTAAGAGAGAAAGAGCTGCCTCTCCCGCACAGAAACTCCCATGAACTAAGATTGAACTCGCAAATTTTAAGCCACAAACTAAACACTGAATCACAGAACCACCAGAGAGAGAGAGAGAGAGAGAGAGAGAGAGAGAGAGCAGGCATTGTGAGTGACCGCTAGGGTAGGGAGCCACAAGGAGGAAGGCGGGACAATGTCAGAGAGGTGGACGTGCCAAAATAACCCCACAGCAGCGGTGTTGTCAGAGATGGAGTGGTGCGCCTGTCACCATGTCACTCTAAGGGGACCCCACATAAGCTCAGCAAGGGCGTGGGCGTGACAAAGGGCCTCCACCTGGGCATGACTGGGGGATTACGTGAAAGGAGTAATCCCAGGTAAGCTAAGAATGAAATAAAGGAAATCGTGCCAAAAATATTGAACAAAGCTTATGTTTAATTATGCGGAAGGTACATTTGTATAAGTGCACAAATTGTCTTTGGCGTGACTGGAAGCTGAAATGAAAACGCGATCAGAAAGGTAATGAATAACGCCAATTTTAAGATAATGAAGTGAAAACTGAAAGAAAACGTTAATTTGTAGGTAATGAAAACGTTTTCTATATGGAAACAAAATCCTTAAACCGTAATTGTAAGTCACTGAAGAAAAAAAAATACGTTCAATAAAAAAAATAATACCAAGGTTATGATAGATTTGCAATAAAATTAATAGATAAAAAAAGATATTACTACACCAATCCTAAGGTAATGAAACAACGGAATAAAACATCGATCCTAATACAAAAAATATATATGCAATGAGCTATAACCTATCAAAATGTAATCAATGATGAGTGAAGGTGCGAATTAGGTAAAGAAATGGAGAGATAAAGGGATGCTAGGTAAGTGAAAGGGAGATAAAGGGGAAGAGAGGTGGAAATCCGAGGAGGCGAAGGACGGAAGGGGAGGAAAGTGACTGAGAGATTAAGAGGAAGAGGAGGTAAGGTGGAAGGAAAGAAGAGGGAAGGAAAGATGAGAAGAGTGTAGCTGGTTAGATTAAAGGAGAGGAGAAGGGAGAGGAGGGGTGAGGGGAATGGAAGAGGGGTGGAGGAGGGGCGTCGGTCTGACATGACTTGTACCACGTGTGTATGTGTGTGTGTGTGTGTGTGTGTGTGTGTGTGTGTGTGTGTGTGTGTGTGTGTGTGTGTACGAGTATTTCGCAATGATATTTCACCATAAGTCACTACATGATATTTCCCATCTCTCTCTCTCTCTCTCTCTCTCTCTCTCTCTCTCTCTCTCTCTCTCTCTCTCTCTCTCTCTCTCTCTCTCTCTCTCTCTCTCTCTCTCTCTCTCTCTCTCTCTCTCTCTCTCTCTCTCTCTCTCTCTCTCTCTCTCTCTCTCTCTCTCTCTCTCTCTCTCTCTCACCTCCTTCCTTATTTCTACACACATCCTCCACACTCGTCTCACATTTAATCTCTTCTTTTTTTTTCTTTTTATCTTTCCTTTTTAACACAACCCCCTCCACCGTTACGTTCCTTTAGTGACACAAGAAACGCGCAATAGCAGATGGCAAGGGTTATTGGACATTTCTCCGCTGCACAGTTTCTCCCGGTCACCTGTAACCCTTTAGACACCTTTGTACCTGTGTCCTGAGTTGATATGTAGGCTAGAAAATTAATTAATCTCCGATTCTCTTTTGTGTTAGTGTTTTTTTTTTTTTTTTTTTAGTGGAATGAAAATTGACGAAAGATAACCACAGCAATGAAAATGTTAATTTTTTTTTTTTTTGTTATTCTGGAGAAACCTTTTTTTA
>NC_087183.1:9404867-9427367 GCF_035594125.1 Scylla paramamosain
GATTCATCCCTACTACGTCGTGTTATCCCCTCTTCCTCTCCCATAAACACACACCATCATCATCATCATCATCATCCTTACTGGGAATATCAAAGATGTACTTTTTCTTTTCTTTTTGGTGATAGATAAGTTACAGAAGAAAAGAGGAGGAAAGAAGAAAGTAAAGACAGAAGAACGTAGCCTTCCTCAGCAACAACATTTATAATAATAATAATAATAATAATAATAATAATAATAATAATAATAATAATAATAATAATGATAAGATAAAAGATAAGAAAAGAAGAAAAGAAAAGAAAAAAGAAAAAATAAGAACAAGAAGAACAAGAACAGGAACAACAAGAACGAGAACAAGAACAAGAACAAAACCAAGACCAACAACAACAACAACAACAACAAGTCGTAAGCTGTATTCCCTCCTTCCCTCCTTCCATCTTTCTCCCTTCTTACAACCCTCCCTCCCTCCCTCAACACTGCACTTCTTTCCTCCTTGCCTCCCTTCCTCCCTCCCTCCCTCCACACTGCAGCCATCTAACAGCGAAGCCCTACTTACCTGCTGCTGAGGTGGAGGACGATTGTAACACACCTGCTCTCCACAACCCCTCCACCTAATCCATCCCCCTCCCCACCTCTCTCTCTCTCTCTCTCTCTCTCTCTCTCTCTCTCTCTCTCTCTCTCTCTCTCTCTCTCTCTCTCTCTCTCTCTCTCGCAAATCTTTTCACAACTCTCGGAAAATCTCGCTCTTTTGCATATCAGTCTTTTCATCTTCCAAAATCACTACTTTTCCTGCATTTTTTTTTTTGTCTTTTCTATCATGTATTGTGGATTTCAGTGACGTTTGTACAGTCTTCTATTTTCCTCTTAATCCACTTTCCTCCCCGCCTTCTGTCTCTCTTCCTCTCGCACATCTTTTCACTAACTCTAAAATCACAACTTTCCCAACTTTTTCTTCTTTTTCTACTATGTAAAGTAGAATTTTAGCTCCATTTGTACAGTCTATTTCATTTGCCTCTCTCAACCTCCCCTCCCAGCTTTCTGTCTCTCTTTCTCCCGGGAAATCTTTAAACTAACCACAAAATCACTACTTTACCAACAATTTTTCTCTTCTTCTACTATGCAAAGCGAATTTTAGCGACGTTTGCACATCCTCCTCTATTCTCGTCTTCATCCACTTCCTATTCCCGCTCTGTTTCTCCTGTCGCAAATCTTTAACTCCGAAATCACAACATTTTCTCCCCTTTTCTACTATGCAAAGTGGAGTTTAGCGACGTTTGCACAGGAAGGTCTGGCACACATTGACCGTCGTACCCGCCACCCCAGTACGCAGCGCAGTGTTCCCGTGCAGGGCGTGGGAGGACGCAGGGTAGTGAATATACGAGGTTGCATGATGTGAGGGGGAGGAAATAATTAAGTGACGCCCATCGTGGATTTCTTTAAGTGGTTTGCCTTTGTGTGTGTGTGTGTGTGTGTGTGTGTGTAATAATAATAATAATAATAAACGGTTTATTCTTTAGGCAGTGTGTGTGTGTGTGTGTGTGTGTGTGTGTGTGTGTGTGTGTGTGTGTGTGTGTGTGCGCGCGCGTGTGTTTTTTTTCTTTTATATATAAATGTTGAGGATAAAATTTACTAATACTGCTACTACTATTACTACTACTACTACTAATAATAATAATAATAATAATAATAATAATAATAATAATAATAATAATAATGGATGTATAGATAGAAGAAGGTAAGAAGGGAACGAAAGGTAAACAAGCTAAAGGAAAGAAAAAGAGGAAAGAAGGAAGAGAGAAAAAAATAGTATTGTAAGCGGCAATTGCCAGTATCTCTCTCTCTCTCTCTCTCTCTCTCTCTCTCTCTCTCTCTCTCTCTCTCTCTCTCTCTCTCTCTCTCTCTCTCTCTCTCTCTCTCTCTCTCTCTCTCGTGCCACAACAATATTTCTACATCTTCTCTCAGTCCTTCCCTTCATGCATTTCTCCTCCTCCTCCTCCTCCTCCTCCTCCTCCTCCTCCTCCTCCTCCTCCTCCTCCTCCCAGTACCTAACCTCCCATGACCTTGCATCCCTCTAAGGTCACCACCAAAACACCAATGATAAGTTGACACACACACACACACACACACACAAACACACAAACACACGCACGCACACACACACGCAATATGACCCACCCTAAGCATTAAAAGAGTCGCTATTAACACTCGATAGATCTTTCCTATATATGGCAAAGCGCGCCTTGCAGACCAGAGCTGCACCAATACCCGCCTCAGATGTAAACACGGCGGCCAATCAAAGAAAACCTGTGAGGAGGGTTGTTTTTTAGGGGCGACTTTTTTATTTTATTTTATCTATATTTTATTTTCATTTTTTCAAGGGAGATTTGGAGTTAAAGTGAAAATGTTGTGGGATGTTTTAGGTGGTTTTGTGAATGTTTGTGATGTATATTTTGTTGGGTCTTATCTCTCTCTCTCTCTCTCTCTCTCTCTCTCTCTCTCTCTCTCTCTCTCTCTCTCTCTCTCTCTCTCTCTCTCTCTCTCTCTCTCTCTCTCTCTCTCTCTCTCTCTCTCTCTCTCTCACAAACACCTAATCAACGCCAGGTAAAGGTATCGTTTAGTCAGGCAGGTGCAAATCATGACGTGTTTCCTTCGCCATATTTCATCCCAAGTGGAACTCCTGCGGTGAGGCTGAACAAATATTTGAGTGCACCTGTTCAGTAAGTGCTCGTGTAGAAAATGGGAAACATCCACTTTGGGATAAGATTATTACTCCCACGGGAAACCTGTTGCAAATTTATGAAAAAAAAAAAGAATAAAGGAGGAAAGAGAATGAAGCTTATACATGACAATCTGATAAACAAGAATTGCGAGGAACGTAAAAGACATACTCAGTACAACGAATAAGGAGAGGCAAGTAAGAAGAGGAGAGAGAAAAAGTGAGGATAGAAAAAGCAACGTAATAATAAAAAAAAAAGAACATCTTAAACGAATATAATTATGATAAATGTACGAATGTTTGTGGTGGGAAGAATAAAAATAAGTAAGAAAGATGAGGAGGAGGAGGAGAGAGAGAGAGAGAGAGAGAGAGAGAGAGAGAGAGAGAGAGAGAGAGAGAGAGAGAATCACCACCACTACCATCACTACTACCAACAACAACAACGATAACAACAATGACAATCCACACACACAAACACGCACTCGGTAACAACAAATCACTCAAAAAACTTGCGTCACGTGGGAGTAACTGTGTGTGCGTGTGTGTGTGTGCGTGTGTACTAGTATATGTGCGTGGGAAGCTATGTGCGTATGTACCCTCTCTCCCTCACCTCTCCCTCACCCTCGCCACTCCCAGGCACTCCCATATCCTCTCCCACCAGTGTTTAATTCCCACCCACGTTCTAATTTTCCTATGGTCTCCCGTATGATGTCTAGTTTTATCTATTTCTCCTATACTATTACTTAAGCCGTTCGTGCCTCCAGCCCCCTATGATTCTTGCCCCCCTCCCTTTTTTGTTACTGTTTCAACCTTGTCTTCGTCCATATATCTCCCCTTAACCCTTCCATTACTTGACAGTTTCTCCCATAATTACCTACAACAATTTTAGACACTTTCGTTTATTTATTTTGAATATTTACGTGGCTTTCAGAGATAAAATCTATTCTACTTTATATATGTTTTCTCCTTCACTATTTCACTGCCAGATTGATAATCTTTCGTTTCTTTTTTTTTTTTTGTCCATATTTATCCACTATTCAAGAAACTTTTTACACTACAGTCTTTTAAATAATTTTGTATCTCAGAAAAATAACTTATTCTCTTTCTCGTGGGCCCCGTTGTTTGTGTAGCTGACGATGATGATGATGATGATGATGATGGTTTGTTTATATTCGTCCTCGGTGCTCATCAGGGTATCAAAACAAGAATCGTGGTCCTTCGGTTAAATGTACCGCAGCACTGGAGGACCGTGGATGCCCTGAAAATCGCCAGCGGGAATCGTGGGTGTGACTGAAGGACCACGGAAACTTTGTTGTGTGTGACAGGCGCTTTTAATGAAGTGAATGAAGATAAAATTGCATCGTATGAGTAACTGAGGATAATTTTTAACCTCACCAAAAAAACTACTCTGGTAAGAAAACGAGACATTTCAGAATACAAAACCCTTAATTAACTTCACCAATGACATATAACTAACCTCTCTTTCTCTAACTGCCTCTAACTACCCTCTCTCCATTTTTAACACTAATACCACCCTCATCTCCACATCTTGTCTTCACCTTTCTTAGACAGCCACCACCATCAACACCACTGCCACACTACCCAACATTTTATGATATCCTATAATTAACTTTATCTGGGGATGAGCAAACTTGGCTGGCTTTATTCTCTCACTTTATTTTCATTTACACGCACTTTATTTATTTATTTATCTATCTGTATTTATTTTATCTGTTCGTTTTACTTGCTTTATTTTACTTTACTTTTCTTGACACTTGACAAACAATAAAACATTAATGAATAAATAAATACTGTCAGTAAATCAGTCTCGGGGCTACAAGGGGCTGCGTGGGACAAGTCTTCGACACCACCAGCAGCCCAGGTAAGCCAGCCCCGTCTACAGGTGTGGGAGGGACGCGAGGACCACTAATACGGCTCAAAATGATGGACGGTGAAAATAAAAAAAAATAAAAAAATCAATTAAGTTACGTCTAAAGTTTTTTTTTTTTTTTTATGGACGGAGTGGAAATAATTAAGGTGCGCCTGTAGGGGGTCCACTGTATATGGGTGAAGGAAAAAATTAAGGAAGTTACGCCTAAGCGATTTTTTTTTTTTATGGTTGGTGAAAAATTAATGAAGTTTACACGCAAAGTTAAATTTTGATGGATGAAGAAAAAAAAATAGTAGTTATGCCTAGAAGGGACTACTCTTTTTATGGACGATTAAAAAATGACATTGGTGAAGTTATGTCTAAAAGAGAAAAAAATCAATGAAGTTATAGGTAAAGAAAGACAAGTTTTTACGAAGATAAAAGAAAAACCACTTAAGTTACTCTAAAAGATCAAATTTCTATGCTATCTATCAGTAAATATACCAGGCTGCCAATCCCACACACTCGTACACACACCACTCACACTCTTGGCCCGTCGCCTCCTGGTGTGAAGGGAGAGTCTATCCATTTTTTTCTTACGAACAGACAAAGCAAAAGTTTTAAAGACAATGAAAAAAGTAAATGAATAAATAATGAAAACACGCTCAAACGAATTATATTTTTCAGTTTTTCTCGCACCTGCTTTTACAATTTTTTTTTTCATTTATCTTAGTTACGGAAATTATTATAACAGGAACGGAAATCATCATAACAAAGCACAAGGAAAGACTCTCTGATGGGACAATAAACAGACACACATTGATAGACGGATCGATAGATAGATAGGTGGATAAATAGATAGAGATACTTTAGATAAACAGACAGGAACTGAAGAACACAGATCACAGACAGAACGAAAATAATTACGAACCAAGATGAGAGGCGACGCTTGAAAAAAATAAAATAAACAGTCATACAGATTCACATAAACAGACAAACAGACAAACAAGCAAACAAACAAACAAACAAACGGATAGAAAAACAAAGATATTGACCACAAACTTGCAAAAATTATAAAAAAAAAACACAAAACCTAGAACAATAAGGCAAACGATATATGCTGCACCAAAATACACAAACAGTAAAACAATATACTAGTAAAAGAACACAAAAACACAGCGACTTGGAGGTGGTGGTGGTGGTGGCGGTGGTGGTGTTAGAGACTCCTGCAGCGTCACCTACAGCGCCACCAAGGTCAAGTGGAGAGTGAAGGAGTAAGACCCACACACAGCCACTCCTACCCCGCCCTCCACCACTCCTTGTCCCTCCAACATGTCTCCTCCTTCTTCTCCTACTCTAGATCCTACTGCTCTTAACTTTTTTTTCCTTCTTTTCCTCCTCCTTATCTTCAAACACTCCTCTTCCTCACTAGTACTCGTAATCCTCCTACTTTTCCTCCTAAGTGCACCTACCCCTACTGCTCCTCTTTCTCCTCCTCCTCCCCTTACAATTGTTATCCTCCCTCCTCTTCGTATCTCTTAAATTCATCCTTCTTTATTCACGCTCCCCCTCTCTCCTCTCTAGGCACAGGTAACCCACTCCTCCCCCTCCTTCCTGCTCCTCCCATTTGCCCACGTAAACATTAGTCTCCCCCTCCTACGCCCCCGATCACACACACACACACACACACACACACACACGGATTCTCACCTCGTCCCTCTGTTTGCTCATTAGGTTCACACACTCACGCATTGCACCATGTAAGTACAGACGCCCATCAGGTGACCCACGCCCGCCCATGGAACCCACGCCCACTCTCAGCTAAATTACGACCACGTACTGCCATGGAATTCACACCCGTGTCCCCCACACTCTCTCACACGCACATACGCACACGCGCGGGCACATACACACATACATACATACACGGCGTCACAGATATTTAATAAGATATAAATCCATCACCTTCCCTCCCTATTTGTCAAGAAGAAGGCCGCACAGGACAGATTTACGACTTGTTTTACCATTATCAAACCCTTCCCCTCTCTCTCTCTCACACACACACACACACACACACACACACACACCATAATATCTCCTCCAGCATCATATAAGTCTGTCTTCATATTTTTGCTAAAGATAAGTTACACGCTTTGATGTTTTCTCTCATTTTATACATTTCTCGTGTTACGAATGCTTGTGTGTGTGTGTGTGTGTGTGTGTGTGTGTGTGTGTGTGTGTATGTGTGTGTGACTGGAAACTAAATGATGTTATATATATTTTTTGCTTGTTTGTTTATTTTAAAGCTTTCACTGTACTTTGCCACATCGTTTCTGAACCTTTCATCTGCTATGGGTTTTGTTCAAGTTCAATAAGTTGTGAGGTGAAAGTTAAGAGTGCAGTTTTGAAAGACACCCACGATCTTCTACTTAACCCTTTCCCTGCGATAAGTAACAATTCACGGCAGTATGAACGATGTATGAAATCTTTACAAGCGTCTATAAGAAAGAAGAGGCTTAGAAGAATAGATTTTTTGCAATTTCTAGCCAGTGGAGTCAATTGTAATGCGATCACCATGGCCATGCTGTCTGGGGCGCTGCTTTCTGTTCTCCCAATCAAGGATTCGATTCCCGGCGCCGTCGAGAGCCTCTAATGAGCAAAGATTAATGTCGCCTTTAGATCAGTTTCCGAGTGCTTCTGTGGAGTGCCCAAGGGAGGGGAGGGCATAATTTAATTGAGTATCGTGGTGAAGGAGTTTAATCAAGTAATATTCACACGTTTTTAATAATCAAATCGGCGTCAATATCAGCAGCCAAGATAAAGTTAAACCATGAAAATATTGACCAAGAGGTTATGTTACGTTTTTTTTTCTATTTTCTTAATCTAATGTCTAATTCTATCTTAGCCACTGGTGATGACTTTTGTACAATGAATGATTTATTGAAAGGAAACTGTGAGAGAACTTTCCATCAGTAATTCAAGGGAAGGAAAAGTCAGAAAATAAATAAAAGAGTTCATGAGAAGCAAATGAGGAAGATGGGTAAATAGAGGATGAATATTAACGAACAAGAAGAGTAGAAGAGACCAGGGAATGGGACTAAGAATGGGTGACGGCTGGTTGGTATGGAAATGACTGGGGAGGAGGTATCTGAAAAGAGAAAGAAGGACGTGAATAGAAAGGAAAGGAGACTGTGTGGAAAGGTATGGATGGGGAAGGGGGCTTTCAAAAGAAGGGAGGAGTCTTGTGGAGGAGGTTAAGAAAAGACATGAAAGCGAAAGGTGCGGAGTGAGAACAGGATGATAAAAAGGGAAGACGAGAAAGAGTATAAAGGAGTATGAAAGAGTGAGCAAGGAAGATGGTGGAGAAAAGGAAGAGGGTGAGAAAGAAAAATAAGAGGAGAGAAAGAAACGAAGATGAGAAGGGAAAAAGAGTGTGAGGAGGATAATGAGAGGGAGGAGAAGGTAAGGAATAAGGAAGGAAGATGATGAATAAAAAGAGGAGGTGAATAAAATGAGGAAACATAAGAGGAAACAAAAGGAAAGGAGGAGGAAGAGAGGAACTGTTGGCGGATAAGGAGGAGGAGGAGGAGGAGGAGGAGGAGGAGGGCAGATGAACAAAGAATAGGAAGGATGAAAAAGAGGAAACACAAGAGGAAACAAAAGGACGAAAAGAGAGGAGGAAAGAAAATGGTGTTGAATGAGGAGGAAGAGGCAAGGCAGGTGAGGAGATCAAAAACACCTGAGCCAAACACCTGAGCGTTGACTGACCTTACCTCCGTCAGAGCGTTTGGAAACAAGGCGTCACCCCCGCCCCACACCCACACCTATGAAGCCCCCCTCCCCCTCCCCATCCATCACCCCACCATGCTCCTCCCACATCCATACGCCCTACGGAGCTTACCCCTCTCCTCCCCTCCCTCCCCTCCATCACCCCACCATCCTCCCCAATAAACACACCCTTTACGCTATCACCCCTCCCTCCTTCCCCACTACCACACTCCCTACGCCGCCTCCTCCCCTCCTCCTCGCACCCCTACTGAGTTACCTCCCCAGCCACTCTTCGTTAATGATCCTCCTCCCCACGTACTCTTCTAGTCTGCTACTTTTCCTCCATTTTTTTCCTCCCCAGTCACTCGCATGTCTCCCCTTCATTAAAACCTCCAAAGCTTCCCATTTTATCCTTTTTCTCCTCCCCACATCCCTATTCCCCACAAACCACATTCAGATCCCCAGTCTATTTTTTTCTCCCCTGTCTGTCTCTCCCTTGTTGAACTATCCTCCTTATCCTCTCCCCATTGGCTATCTCCCCTTTCCTCTCCACCTTCTCATATCATAGAGCTATTCATCTTTCCTTCCCCTTCTCCCCACTCTACCCTTTATCTCCCCTCCTATCAACTCTCCCCTTCCTATACATTCTCCCCTCTTCCCATCTCTCCTTCCTATCCATCTCTCTCTCATTCCACGATATCCCAGTCTTCCTCTTATCTTTCCCCCTCTTCAATTCATACCTCACCATCTCTCCCTTCCCCCGCTGCCTTCTCCCCATCACTCTTCCTCCCCCATCAGCCACCTTCCTGTTCCTGTCAGCCATGAATCAAGACAATAAACCTTGACATGCACACCTACGATAAGAAAATAGGAAAGTGTGGGATTAAATGGGAGATTATAAATGAATGAAAAAAAAAAACACAAGAAAAAATTAGACGAATGAAAAATGGCTGAGAGTAAATCACACACACACACACACACACACACACACACACACACACACACGTAAACCAAACAACATAACGAGAGGACATTACCAGAGAGAGAGAGAGAGAGAGAGAGAGAGAGAGAGAGAGAGAGAGAGAGAGGGGGGGGGAGCGTTGGGAGTGCCTTAGGAGTAGGTGTAACATTTGGTAGTTCCGGGAGAGGAAAGAGGAAGGGAGAGAGGAAAGAGGGAGTGGTGAGAGTGGGAGGAGGAAGGAGTGGGAGGTGAGAGGGAGTGAGTGACTTGAATTGCGTGTGCAGAGAGAGAGAGAGAGAGAGAGAGAGAGAGAGAGAGAGAGAGAGAGAGAGAGAGAGAGAGAGAGAGAGGCGTGAAGAAAATGCAAATGATGTATTGTCATATGCACTTTACTCTTACATTCTCTGCCTCTCTCTCTCTCTCTCTCTCTCTCTCTCTCTCTCTCTCTCTCTCTCTCTCTCTCTCTCTCTCTCTTACCTGACCTCTAATTAACCTCAAACCACGCAAGAAAAATTATAAAATGAAGATAAAATATAATCACTTTTTTGAGGTTTTCCACATCGAAATAATCTAACGGATAATAATAATAATAACAACAACAACAACAACAACAACAACAACAATAAAACAGTATGATAAAAAAAGAAAACGGAAGTGTACGAAAATGAAAAAAAGAAGCATGCAAACGGACAATTCCTAATAACACTTCTTAAGTAACATAACTAATAAGATAAAATGAACCGTAAGTAGAGGAACAATAAGTACATTTTTCCCTTGTTGGTCACGTCACTTCCTGAAGGTCTTAAAAAAAACAGTATAAATAACGGAGACTGAAGGAGAGTGGAAATAAAGGAGTGGAGGAGGAGGAGGAGGAGGAGGAGGAGGAGGAGGAGGAGTAATGCTTCCTTGAACGAGACGTGACTTGCAGGAACCTCTAATTAACATGTTTAATTGGCACCTTTTATGTAAATTATTCCTCTGGCATCCTTGTCTCTCTCTCTCTCTCTCTCTCTCTCTCTCTCTCTCTCTCTCTCTCTCTCTCTCTCTCTCTCTCTCTCTCTCTCTCTCTGCTCCACATTCCAGGTCGCCGCTCCACAAGACGCCAATCATACGCTAAGGAGCCCTCAACAAGTGACTCTCAGGGGAGGGCTGAGGTCTGGCCGTGATGGAGGTGCGGTGGTGATGCAACGCAGCCTCCCGTACCCCCTCTCCTCAACTCTACCTACATACTTCTGTCCCTGTCTTGTCCTGTGACTTATCTTACTCCTCCTCCTACTAATCTTACTACTATTCCTACTGCTACTACTTCTACTACTACTGTTACTATTGCTATCGCCACCGTTACTTCTCTCTCTGACCTCGTTCAAAATTGAGGTACGTATACACCTTCATGGCAGCGTGCATAGGGATTACGTGTGTCCTCCCCACCTCTGCGTCACGGCCCATTGAGGTCATGCTGTCCCATACCCTATGATACGGTCATCCTCTTCACCCTCATGCTGGTTCGCTTAGGTGTTTTGTTTTCGTAACCCTTAACAGTACAACACAGGAAAATTTAGTGTTGTTTTCTTCATTTACTTTTTTCTTCGCGTCTCTAAATTCCAAGACAGGCTTGTTATTCCGAAACACTTCTACGCCGCACCCTGACTACTTTCAAAAGGCCCTAGTTGAAGTGGCACGGGTTTTCAATGGTGTTTTTACGGTTATAGTGGCAAATTAACAATATTTCTACATTATTGATAGGAGAAACACTCATGAGAGCTAGGGAAATCATTTCTGTGGCCTTTGAAATTAGTCGTGGTAAGAGAACAACGCTTTTCTGAATATGGACCATAATCTCCAATACTTGCTCACAAAACCCTCCAATCGCTGTTCTGCGTCGTGTGGGTGCCCGCCACTCAAACACGTGCGTCTTGATTCTCACAACTGTTCACGCAACTAACGGGCACTCTCCAGTTGCGTAATCATTCGTGCTACTGAGAAAATAGAGGGGTCGTGTCAACACCACTGACATCACGTTGTCTTCACAGTGGCGCTGGTGCTGTCGCGTGACTAAAACAGCCTAGTGTGGACAGCGACTTATGAGTTGGTTACACATTCATAATCGTATTCCTAAAATTATTCTTTATGATTACACTTGAATTATAATATATTCTACTAAGTTATATTACAATAACATAATAAAATAGTTAAAAAATTGTACACACAAGACCGAAATCTCTCGCTACAACCATCAATGAACGCCTGTGTCGGCAAACCTGAAAAGTGAGGCAGCACTTCGCACGGGCCGCTGTCCATGAGAATCTCAGGGCGGCAGTGTTCAGGTGAATGATTCCACCTAGAAACCCATCCACCGGGAGACGTAATGAGCGCTGCGCAGTGAGGGTCCGACCTGGATACATGTGGGATGGGGCGGGGGGCGGGGCGGCTCTGAGATAAGAATTGCAGTCTTACTAGCCGCCGCCGCCGTCACTCACGCTGATTTGTGCACTCGTTAACTTGAAGTCTTTATTTTGAACACCATTCGCTTCCTTTAATAAGACACCATTCGCTTCTCTAAATAAGACACGCTAATTTAAGTACTCATTAACTCGAAGACTTTACTTTGAACACCATTCGCTTCCCTTAACACGACAGGGAAGGTTCAATAACTACGCAGTATTGTGAGATGTAAAATCCGACAAAATGGCACCAAGATACGAGAATAATGCAACAATTCAATGGTTTCCCGGCCCAGCGGCGTCACCATTCGCCTGGCTGGCCAGCAAGAGAGACACGGTCACTCACCACACCTTTCACCACACACCACAAAGACCTGACTTTAAACCTTGTTCAGAAACATCTCTGCGTTGCACCTGTACTACTTTCAAAGGGCTCTAGTTAATGCTACACGGGTTTTTAAAGGTGTTTTTACTGCAAGTGACATATTGACAAGATTTCTGCATTATTAAGAAGAGAAACAGTCTTGAGAACTCGGCCATGTTATCTCTGTGGCTTCTGAAAATTGACGTGGCAGGGGAGCAAAGCGTTTCTGAATACGGGCCTCTGTACACTCATCACTATATACTCATCACCTACCCAACATACTGGTCATGCTGCTGGGAAGAAAATAAACCTCGGCAGTCCTTTTCATCTTCAACGCCGACAAGTCACTCGAGGAAGCACAGTATCCTAGACACCAGCGACACACAACACACACACGGCAGCTTTGGTTCGAGTCGCGTTACTTCGGTTCCCTGTCTCGAAGCTGCTCGGAACTTGGGCGATACAGAAAGGCTCAAACAATACAGCCGGGGTGAGTGGAAGCTATGGAGAGCAATAATAAAGTGAGATAGGAAGATATAATTATGAAAGGCATGAAAGAGTAACAAATTATAAGTAAAAGGTAAATTAGAATAAAGAATGCAAAACAAGTAAGAGTCATAAAGAAGAAAAGATAATGATAGAAAATGGTATAACAGAAGACAAGAAGATGGAGGAGAGGAGAGAAGAGATGGCAGAAATATTCCACTATCGAATTTCAGTATGTAAAGAAATTGGAAGAGAAAGAAGAAAAAAAATAGAAGAGATCCTAGTGGAGGAGAAGAAGGAGGAGGAGGAGGAGAATAGATACTTCCCCCTCCAGTGAGAGACAGGAGGTGACGTAAGAGTAAACATACACTCCATCACTGCCTCTCTCTCTCTCTCTCTCTCTCTCTCTCTCTCTCTCTCTCAACCAACCTCTTTCTCTTCCCTATACTTCCCCATTATTAACCTCCTCCCTCTCGTTATTCTTTCTCATTCTTCTCCGCCTCCTCGCTGTCCTTGATCAGTGTCCTCCTCCTCCTCCTCCTCCTCCTCCCCCTCATCAATGTCTTCCTTCTCCCCTATCCTCACTCATCACTGTCCTCCTCCTCCTATTCTTCCTCATCTACTTCCCATTACCTGTACCCTATGTTCCTCCTCCTCCTCCTCCTCCTCTTCCTCCAGTCCTTTCCTTTTCCATTCAGTCAGTAAACACTCACCTTTTACCATGAATAGAGAGAGAGAGAGAGAGAGAGAGAGAGAGAGAGAGACTTAGGAATACAGTCTTGGAACATTGAACACCACTAACAACAAAAGAAATAAAATAAGATACACACAAAGCTGGAAAAATCTCTCCCTCCCATCCGTCTCTCCCTCTCCTTCCTCCCCCCTCTCTTTAACCCCCTCCCTCCCCCTCATCCCACCCTCCCCTGCCCCGCCCTGCACTATCCCACCACCACAACCAATCACACGGTCAACACTCCTCTCCTGCATTCTAATTGGCTGATAATAAGCAACACCTACGACATGATTGGCTAAGGATAACCATTAGTCGTGTTCTAATTGGTCATTGCCACGCAGAACATGTACGCCGCTAATTGGTCACTGACTGATGAGCGGTTCGTGTGTTCTGATTGGGTGTTGGGAGGCGTTGTCCTTATGCTGACTGGCTATTCGTGAGCTTAGTGTCATTATAGGGATTAGGAGTGGTTAGGAGCCAGGTGTGAGGGCAGGTATGAAGGGTAAGTAAGGACAGGAACATTTAAATTAGGCCAGGTGTGTGGAGTGTGTTAAAGGTAAGGACAGGTGTGATAAGGAGTATGACTGGAGGTAAAACAGGTGTATTGACTGATGAGTATGAGTGGGAGTGTGGACAGGTGTGATCACGAGTATAAGTGGAGATGAAGTGTGTTAATTAATGAGTATATATATGGTGACAGGTGTTATAATGGGAAGTGTCATCTTTCTACTCATCTCACCTGAACACTCAACATCTATCTCACTTTACCTCTTAACCCCGTAAACTACCACGTTCTGCCTTAAATTCCTCAAAAAACCTTTAATAGAAAACCTACTCCTTATTTAACCTCATTATCTCATCAGTCTAGACATACACCTCTCGGCACAAATATTCACTAAACCTCAACTCATTAAGGTATCATTTTTCTCTACTTAGTTAATGGAAATCCAGAAACCGCAAGAGGCTGAAGGTCATATGGCTTGGAGGTACTCGAGAAGGGGTAACTGTAATGAAGACTGCCACGAGGAACGATAAAACCTCAAAGTGCTACAGTGAGACGTCAGATCAAATGAAGAACGTGGATTTGGTATGTTGTCTATGAATAAATACAGTGATTTTTAGAGGGTACACTGATAGGGAAGTCGGATATTTGCTAAGTGGGAGAAGATGATAGCGTAAAAGCAAATGGAGGAAGTGGATTATATTGCGCAGGGAGAAATGTGATGATTTCAAGAGGATACCAAAATGGGGAAGTCGGTAATTTGTCAAGTGTGAAAGGAGGCAGTGTCAGATTAAGGTGAATGCGGAGTTGGCGGAGCAATTGGAGAAATGGGGTGATTCCACGATGGTGTTAAGATTTTCTTTTTTTTTTTTTTATGTAGGAAGGGCACTGGCCAAGGGCAACAAAAATCTAATAAAAAAATGCCCACTGAAATGCCAGTCCCATAAAAGGGTCAAAGCAGCAGATATCAAGTGGGGGAGGTTAGTTATCTCCCAAGTGAGAGAAAACAGTAGGATCAAATCAAATACAAAATGTGGATTTGATGTAGCAAGACGAGAAATCTGGTGAAGCTACTAAGATAAGGAAGTCAGTTAAATGCAAAGTGATTGAAGGCAAAGACTTAGAGACAGTGAGTTTATTACAAGTCATGAAGTTCTTTGATGTTCTTTCTCCGCGCCACAACAAGGTTCTTGCATCTCTCCACTCCCTGTAACTCCCGCAAGATTCCATTAGCCTCCTCACCGCAGCGGCTCCTCACACTCAACTAAACGATCTGGTGCAAGGTCAGCGTGTGATTTCGAAAGCCACGACTGCCGGCAAGGGGAGTAATTGAGTGGTTCACAATTTTTAGTGCCTCGAGTTTTTATTTTTGTTCATTAAATTCGTCTAAAGTGAGTCAAATGAAGCAAGAAGTGTCTTTTTTACGCATGAAGGAGAGTGGCCAAGGACACAAATCATGAGGGGAAAAAAAACAAGCCAAGTTACCGCTCTCAGTAAAAGAAAACAGAATGAGGGAAAAAAAGAAAGCTAAGTTATCGAAAAAAAAGAGGCCAAATTTAGTTCCAGGGATACTGCCATTAACAATTACCGTCAACCAATAAAATTCAATAATTCAAAGCATCACATTCTACAATTAGTCTTTTCATCAGTATTTTTGTAATGTCATTCACTTCGAGATGGCTTTCCTACACTTCCTCTACTACATCACATCATTATTTTCACAGATTTCTTCGTTCTATTCTTTCTACAACTCTTCCTTGATATCAGACGAGCTGACATTTTTTTTTTTTCATTTCTTTTCTTTTTTCTTTTCTTCCCGTGGCCTCCTTCTGACTTTATAGACTGAGAGAAGCTACAATTAAAGTCTTTAGCGTGTGACTTTATAGTGTCGAGTTGGATTAGTGAACCGCTCTCTCTCTCTCTCTCTCTCTCTCTCTCTCTCTCTCTCTTGTGCCACCTTCACTTTATCATCGCCCTTTTCAATGTGAGTTCCTGGTGTTTAGGTATTTATACAGATATACATAAAGGATTCAATGGTGAGTCTTTAAATGCACCAAGTAGATAAATGTGTCAGTTAATGGCTTAATGATATGAGCATGTAGATTCGTAGCATCCTTAAATGTAGGTTAGTGACGTCCTCTTACTCTTCTTCCTCCTCTTCCTCCTCCTACACACACACACACACACACACACAGAGAGAGAGAGAGAGAGAGAGAGAGAGAGAGAGAGACACGCGCGTAAGAGAGACAGAGAGAGCGACCGATCGACCAACCAACAGAAAGACAGACAGGCAGACAGACAGGAGGGAGAGAAAAGAAAAAAAAACAGACGGCTTTTTCTCTCCAGTATCAGATTTCTGTCTCTTTTCTCCCTTAAAACAGGTAGATTTATCTTTAATGAGGTGGAATAATGAGGAGCTTTCTCTCCCCTTCCCTGTCTGTTTCCCCCCAACTCCACCCCGCGCCGCCCACACCAGGCAGGGGCGGGGCAGGGTAGCGCCCCACGCCCTCGGCCTTCACTGAAGTAAGCCACGCCAGGAGACAGTAGTGATGGTAGCAGAGAAGGAGGAGGAGGAGGAGGAGGAGGAGGAGGAGGAGGAGGAGGAAGGCTTGGCAGAGTGGATGAGGAGGAGGACTTAGAAATGGGAGGAGGAGGAGGAGAACTTGGAAGTTGGGGGGAGGAGGAGGAGGAGGAGGAGAAGGAGGAGGGTGATTTGGGAGATGAGGTCAGTATTTTTTTGTCTATGTTCCTCTCTCTCTCTCTCTCTCTCTCTCTCTCTCTCTCTCTCTCTCTCTCTCTCTCTCTCTCTCTCTCTCTCTCTCTCTGTCAGTCAGTGAAACACACAATTTTTTTTTTATCTAAATCAGAATATGAAAATACCAAAATAAATAAATAAGTAAATAAGATAATCCTACTTCTAACAAAAAAATAAATAAATAAAATTAAAAAAAATCATCTAAAAAAATGGCTTGACTATGAAAGGAAAACATCAGGTTCTCTTAATTATTTAAATCCGACGATAAAAATACGGTATATTATTATTATTTTTTTTTTTATATCTCGTCTAATTTCTCGGTCAACAACTGCAGCTACCTGTCTTACCTGTCCCCCCTCTCTCCCTTCCCCCATCCCCCTCCCCACTCCTCCCCCCTTCACCTGCAGCCACACCTTGCCCCGTCAACCTGCTTCTCTACGCCTCTCTCTCTCTCTCTCTCTCTCTCTCTCTCTCTCTCTCTCTCTCTCTCTCTCTCTCTCTCTCTCTCTCTCTTACTCCTACATCCTGTTTTATTTCTTCCCTTCCTTTTTTCTAGGTTTCTTTTTGCTCCCTTCCTTCCTCTTTCTTTTCTTCCTTTCTTCCTCTTTTTCATCCATTTTTCTTCATTTCTCCTTTCTCCCTTGTTTCATCCTCTATTCTTCCTTTCTAGCTTTCACCCTTCTCAGTCTCATAATTCTACTCATCTCCTGTCTATCTTCATCTCCTCTCCTCCTCCTCCTCCTCCTCCTCCTCCTCCTCCTCAGCCCTCCACCTGTTGCCGACTCATTAGCCACAAAACGGAATATCATCAGAAAGTAATTACCAAAAGCGGCCGCCACGCCCAGCAACCACCGCGCACCACGCCGCGATACCCAGCAACCACAGTGGCGTCACTCCCCAGCGCCACCACTGCCACACACGCGTAACTCAGCGGAAACAACAACAATGACAATAACAACAACAGCAATACTACTACCACTACTACTACTACTACTACAAATAACAACAACAACAATGGTATCACAACAGCAACAGAAGCAAAAACAAAAGCAACAAAACGATTACTACTTCCCTAACAACAAGGACTACTACTACTACTACTGCTACTACTACTACTACTACTACCACCACTACAACAGCAACAGACTAAAAAGAAACTAATCACCATCTAACACCAAAACACCGCCCACTCCTTCCATAATCCAATCACACAAAGATCCTAACACGATCAAGAACTTCACAGGAATGGAACACTCTTACTTCAAATCTTTATACAAGGAAGTCATCACTGAACCACCTGGATGTGCGACTCCGCCTGTGGAATCGTCAACTAAAATAGGAAAAAAAATATATAATCCCTAAACACAAGGAAGTCAAAGGCAATCAGCGTTAACCCTTTGACTACCACTTGGGTACACTTATTCTTAATTACCAATCACTCTGAGACACCTTTACTTGTTCCACAGCCACATCCAATCGTTAAACTAGAAAAAAAACTGCAAAATCTATTCTTTTCATAGCTAAATTTTTTGTAGATGCTTATAAAGACTTTACACATTCCTTCCGGTGCTGCTAATTGCTTTGTGTCACTGTGAAAGGGTTAAGGACTCTACTAAACACTCACGAAATTGGAGAGGAAGGGGCTAAGAGCGTGCAAGGGCGCGGAAAGGCGTAAAGGAGTGGCGTAGTGGCGTGCAGACTCGTGTGGGCGTGGGAGGTCACATGGCGCGGGCGTAGGTAGTGGGTCAGGTTCAAATAGTAACCTCTGTAGTGTATACGAGTAAGTAGAAGGTTGGTCGGTCGGTAAGTCGGTCTCTCTCTCTCTCTCTCTCTCTCTCTCTCTCTCTCTCTCTCTCTCTCTCTCTCTCTCTCTCTCTCTCTCTCTCTCACCAAACCCACGCACACGTAAACACTCACTCGCCTACACTGGGAACTAAAGTGATATTAATGAACTGGTCAGTGTGTGTGTGTGTGTGTGTGCGGGGGGACGCTCCATCACACTCCAATTCCTGCCAGGCCCCGTCACCTCCTGTCATCACACAAGAATAGGAGGGAATAGATGTATCTTTGATTGAGTTGCTACATCATCACTCTTCTTCTCCTCCTCCTCTTCGTCCCCGTCCTCCTCCTTGCTCCTCCTCTTTTTTCAATCTTTCTTCTTATCTTCTCACAAAACCTGAATACAAGCATCTTTTTACAACGCTCTCTCTCTCTCTCTCTCTCTCTCTCTCTCTCTCTCTCTCTCTCTCTCTCTCTCTCTCTCTCTCTCTCTCTCTCTCTCTCTCTCTCTCTCTCCTCATCTCATCTCATATCATCTCTCCTCTTCTCTTCTCTTCTCTTCTCTTCTCCTCTCGTCTTGTCTTGTCTTGTCTTGTCTTGTCTCGTCTCCTCCTCCTCCTCCTCCTCCTCCTCCTAATCTAAACCACTATTCTTAGCTCATAAATGCAAAGATACTCACAGCAGCAAGAACACACACACACACACACACACACACACACACACACACACACACACACACACACACACACATGATGAGGGCCACTTTTGTAGGCATCACTGTCCTGCCGCCACAGTCATGCAAATAATCATGATGCTCACAGATGCTATCACGAGGTACAATAAGAGGCAGATTAAGCCATTTTGGGGGCCTTTAGACTGGCGGCTTCTTTGGGTACAGAGGGGGAAGGAAGGGAGACAAGAAGAGGGAAGGGCAGGAGGGATGGTGATGAGGAGATTAGGTGGAAAGGTAAGAAACGAGTGGAGATGGAAGGTATGCATGATAAATGAGGTGAAAAGTTAGAGAAGGAAGAGGAAGAGAAGGTGGATGATAGATGAAAGGAAGGATGGATACGTGATTGTATTGAAAGAGAAAGGGTAAGAGATAGTAGACAAAGAGATGTGGAGATTATTGTAAGGGGAAAGGAAGGGATGAAGAGAAGGAGAGGTGACAAGGAAGGGAATGGGAGGAAAGGATGAAAAGGGATAGATAGATGGATAAGAAGAGACGGAAAGGGGATTGTACTGGAGGGGAAATAAATGGAAGAGGAGGAAAGAGTGGGAATGCAAGATGGAAGAGAGAAAATGAAGACTAATAGGAGACGAAGGATGGAAGAACAGAAAGGAGGAAGATGAAAAAAAAAAGATATTTCATATTTTTTCATATTTCCTTTTTATCTACCTTTTACTTATGAATCTTTCTACATAATAAAAAGAAAAAAGAAAAATAAAGAAAATACGACTTGAAAAATAAAACCAACACAAATCTCTCTTCTTTAACCCTTTGCATCAACCCTTTAACACCCTCCCTTTACTCCTCCTTTTGCTCTTCACCCCCTCCTCACTTCACACGCCACCTGTGCAGCAACATACCTCACCTGCACGCCTCCCACGCCCTCACCCACGCCCGCCGCCCACGCACGCTAGTAGAGGGGAAAGGGGAGGAAGGAAGAGGATGGGGGAGAGGAGGGAGAGGGAGGGAGAGGGAGAGACCAGCTGAGGTGAGAGATCAAGGTTACTATATACGTGTGTGTGTGTGTGTGTGTGTGTGTGTGTGTGTGTGTGTGTGTGTGTGTGTGTGTGTGTGTGTGTGTGTGTGTGTGTGTGTGTGAGGCAATTCTCAACACCCTTTCGTAAACATGAACACACACACACACACACACACACACACACACACACACACACGTTTACTCTGCTCTCGCATTTTCAACCCTTTCTCGCAATCATTTAGACCATTGACGATGATGATGATACGTAGAAGAAATAAAATACCAACACAAGGGAAAATAAAAAGCGAAAACATTTATATTTTCGTATAAAAAAAAGAAAAGCACCAATAAAAAGTCACCAGGTATTTTATTTTATTTACTTATTTTTTTGGTAACAAGCTCACCAAGGTCACGCTAAAAAGATTATTTACACTTACACCCACAACGACAGACAGACAGACAGACACACACACACACACACACACACACACACACACACACACACACACACACACACACACACACACACACACACACACACACACACGATCTTCTCTCTCTTTTCTGCATTCTTCTTTCTTGTTTGGTCGATTATTGCATTTATCCCAATTCTGGCTGTATCTCTCTCTCTCTCTCTCTCTCTCTCTCTCTCTCTCTCTCTCTCTCTCTCTCTCTCTCTCTCTCTCTCTCTCTCTCTCTCTCTCTCTCTCTCTCTCTCTCTCTCTCTCTCTCTCTCTCTCTCTCTCTCTCTCTCTCTCTCTCTCTCTCTCTCTCTCTCTCTCTCTCTCTCTCTCTCTCTCAACAATGGCACACTCTTCAAGAAATACAACTAAATATCACTAATTTCAACACAAAACGAGGAGAACTGCAGACAACGGGACACTAAAAATAACAGAACTCTCCCTGCAACACAATACTGAGCCTCTCTCGACATTCGCAACACGTAATACACACAAGCAATGCACAGCAGCACCCAGACAGCAACACAGGGGCTATAGAGTGTTTTATATTTAGTGATATGTAACCTCTAAGTAAAAAAAAAGGAAAATTATATGAGAAAAGGTAACAGTGAAAATTACAAAGGAGATATTGGTTTTTTTCTTTCTCTCTCTCTCTCTCTCTCTCTCTCTCTCTCTCTCTCTCTCTCTCTCTCTCTCTCTCTCTCTCTCTCTCTCTCTCTCTCTCTCTCTCTCTCTCTCTCTCTCTCTAGGCGTGACCACATCGACAAAATGACCATGAAAACAATAAGAATGAAGGAATTTATGCAACACCACCACCACCACCACCACCACCACTACTACTACTACTACTACTACTACAATCACCATCACTGCATTTCACGCACTGTTGCATACTGTTGTCAAACTTAATAAGACAAACTTAAGGTCTAGACTCGTTTTTGCATGTTACACACACACACACACACACACACACACACACACACACACACACTCACACACACAGAGAGAGAGAGAGAGAGAGAGAGAGAGAGAGAGAGAGAGAGAGAGAGAGAGAGATACGGATAAGGAAAATACGGAATACGTGAATAAAGGATGCATAGAAATAGAAGACGAAGACGGCGAAAAAGAAGAAGAAAATTAAGAAAAAGAAGAAAAGAAAAAGAAAAAGAAAAAAAGAAAAAGAAAAAAAAAAAAAAGGAGAAGGAAGAGGAGGAGGAGAAAGCTGCAAAGAGGAATCTGGCACAGAGGCGATGAGTGGAGTGTGTAATTAGCGGTGTTCCCGACAGGTATGCGTCCTGGTGGGATCCTCGGAGGGTACGAGGTGCAAGGAGGAGGAAGACGAGAGGAGGAGGAGGAAGAGGAGGAGGAGATAAGGAAGCACACGCCAACAGAAGTTCATGTCGTCAGTATATCTTTTTTGTTTACGTTTTTCATGTTTGTTTAATTCAGAGAGAGAGAGAGAGAGAGAGAGAGAGAGAGAGAGAGAGAGAGAGAGAGAGAGAGAGAGAGAGAGAGAGAGAGAGAGAGAGAGACAGACAACACACTGTTTGTTACAAGCTTCTGACACACTTATCAACATCCATTAAAACACACACACACACACACATCTTCCTATGCCCTCCCTCCCCTAACTCCAAACCTCTGACCCTTCTGTATGTGTGTGTGTGTGTGTGTGTGTGTGTGTGTGTGTGTGTGTGTGTGTGTGTGTGTGTGTGTGTGTGTGTTATCAGGATAAAAACAGGCAGACAGGCAGACTGTAGACCATACTTGGAGACCACTTTCCTAGCCTATCAGACCAGGTGTATGTGTGTGTGTGTGTGTGTGTGTGTGTGTGTGTGTGTGTGTGTGTGTGTGTGTGTGTGTGTGTGTGTGTGTGTGTGTGTGTGTGTGTGCGTGTGTGGCTGGCTTTACCAAATGAATATTTTATGGACCGAGGAATTTATAGTAGAAGAAGAAGAAGA
>NC_087183.1:9432367-9434867 GCF_035594125.1 Scylla paramamosain
GAAAATGGAAGGTGGTGATGAAATACGCATAAAAAAAGTAACTTGCGTGTCTGCTCTACCGCACCTATAATGCTTTTCTCTCTCAGTGCAAGCCACCCACTTCTTTACCCTTCCTGTGATGTAGCGAGAGATTTACCAGAGAGAAAAGGAGTGAGGGAATTGTGGTTTTACGAATTATTTTGTTTGATTGATTGATTTAAAGCAGCGCAAGGACGGATCATGAAAAATATTTATCAGGTTGCTTTAATGTAGCTGAAGGAAGAATAAAAATAGCGAAATAGATTGAGAAAAAGAGTAACAGAATATTCTCGTTTCACGCATTATTCTGACTGATTGATTTCATGCGGCGCAACAAAAGACTTTATGATATTGGACGTGAAAAATATTTATCAGATTGTTTTAGGGACATAGTGAACATAGTGAAATATACTGATAAAAAACCGGTTGATTGACTGATTGAATAACTGACTGACAGACTGACGGAAATGCTACATCGTATGAGAATGTGTCAGATTACGAATGCCGTGTGACACTACTGGTAAAGAAAAGATAAGGAGAAAAAAGTGAGATAAGGGAGGAAGGAGAGGAAAAAAACGGATGGGAGAGAGAACATATATCACAAAAAAAAAAAAAAAAACATATATATAAAGTAATATTAGCCAGCACCCGCCTCTCATCCTATCATCCTTTCCCATAAACAAAATTCCCACTTCTTCTCCCAGCCAAGTGCTTCCTTCCACGTCACACACAAGCACCCCTCCCTCCACCCACCGCATCCCGCCGCCCTCCCGCCCTTGCAAGCCTCGAGGGTGGCGGGCAGTGAGGAAGTGTACAAATGACGCCTCCCAAAGATATCTTCCGGGCCAAACAGGGTGACACAAAAAGTATGGAACACGTAGGTGGGTATTAGCATGCTGCACCACCCTCCCCTCATCACCCTGGACTTGACAGCTGGTAAAATTGTTACTGATCACCTGTGCAACACCTGACGCAACGCCACCTTGCCCGGGGCTCATCTGTTTATCGGGCACCTCGCCTCGCCTTGCCCCTCCTGATGGTGTGTGTGTGTGTGTGTGTGTGTGTTTGCTTCCAGGTTCAAGGGGTGATATTATGAAGGGCTTTTGACAGAGAGAGAGAGAGAGAGAGAGAGAGAGAGAGAGAGAGAGAGAGAGAGAGAGAGAGAGAGAGAGAGAGAGAGAGAGAGAGAGAGAGAAAAAAAAAAAAATTTAAGGACATACATAATGCTTAAAATAAAAAAAAAGTTGGGTACAGAAATTACGAAAAAGTATAAACTCCAAGGTGACTTAAAAGTATAGGGAAAAAATTAACAAGGTGATTACGGAATTAGGAAACCGGAAAAAAAAGATGTGGCTTCAAAAATACTAACAAAAAGACGCGTCCATGAGAGAAAGAAAAATAAGGCACGAGAGAAAAAGTATAATAGACCAAAGTTAAGTAATCCTGTGCACTCATTTCCACTACTTGCGTTCTGTGGTCTTTTGAATCTTGTAAACCCCGACACTCAATAGATGACACCACACGCACTTCCACCATCACACCACACATCCCAAACACCACCACAAACAGCCCTACAGATTACACACACCACGATCTTTTCCTTAACCACACCTCACCAACCCTCCACCCCCAAAGACCCCGAAAGGCCCCACCACTTGCTCACAATCCCTCACCATCACCCCCATGCTTATCTCTCCCGCATCTTAATACACAGGGAAGGGGCGCTGCGTCCCCTTATGGTTCTTGCGCTCAATTCGGATCCAACACCACCAAGGGAAGCTACAAACAGGGCTCGGTGGCTCGGTGGTAAAGTCCTGGGTAACAAATCAAGAGGTATGTGTTCGAACCCCCGCCGTCTATGCCAGTGTGGTGTGAGGTGTTGATGGAAGGTGGGGAGGGTGAAGTGAGGGAAGAAGGTAAAGAAAATAAGGAAGGAGGGAGAAGGATGAAAGTGCGGGAAAAAAACGGTGAAATGTGAGTGATTGACGATGGAAAATGAATTGAAAGGAAAGAAACTCATGTAACACACACACCCAACTACCTACCTAGCTACACACACACACACACACACACCATGAAAAATAATCACTGAATTACACTCACAGCAAAGAAAACGAATAAATGGAAGAAGTAATTAGTACATACCTAAATTAATAAATAAACAAATCAATCAATAAATGTGCGTACATAGTCATAATTACATAGACAAGTTAATTAATAAATACATGTAGGAAATTAATATAACAAATAACCAAATTAATTAACAAATAACCAAATATAACAAACAACACGAAAATAATAAAAGAACATAGAAAAAAAAACAGCTTTCCTTCTTGAAACTTCACGGTCAATTCCAACGAGACTTAAAAAGGAGCTCTGGAGGAAGACTCCTTAATTGAGCCTCTAATTAAGTCTTACCTGGTCA
This sequence comes from Scylla paramamosain, assembly GCF_035594125.1. NCBI lineage: Eukaryota > Metazoa > Arthropoda > Malacostraca > Decapoda > Portunidae > Scylla > Scylla paramamosain. The sequence continues at coordinate 9,434,811 of NC_087183.1, forward strand.
TTATTGCCTAATCAGGAGGTACATTACACAGGTGAGGAGGAGGGGGAGGAGGAGGAG
>NC_087183.1:9437367-9442367 GCF_035594125.1 Scylla paramamosain
TCTCTTCAGCCTTTCACTACCATTTGGCACGTCTTTCTTTGCCTTTTACTGCTATGGTCGTCTTTCGTTGACTCCATACATATGCAAAATTTGTTGGAATAGAGACACAGAAGAGAAAACAGAGAAGACAACGTTATTTTTTGGTCTTTTTACGCCACAAACTGTTTTCAGAATGTTTACTACAAAAATAGTGTCTCAAAAGTTACAGTGCATTACAGAATATATGCTGTCTGGCAGTGAAAGGGTTACTGATCACCCTGAAGCATCTTTTTGTTCTACAGCCACCTTCAAACATTGTACTGCCTGGAGATTGCAAGATTTATTCCTTTGTTATCCCTTCTTTCATGCTGATGCTTATAAAGTTTCCAAATATTCCTTTTAATGCAGTGAATTGTTGCATATCACAGTGAAAGGGTTAACGTGTAATTCATTCCGATAATTATTTGAGAACTTTAGATCCCATTGCTGTTTATTTGTCTTTGTTCGTCTTCTTCCTGTATTGTCTCTTCATAAGCCACTCTGATTTAATTCTTTGGTTTTAGTTTTATATCGTACATTATCATTCTTATCAGTCTTGCTTTATTGTTTTTCTATAACGCATTGTACTCTATTTTCCGATTACATTTTTTAGTTTCTACCTACTCACCCTTGTTAATCTTACTCCGGTGGGCTTGCCTAATACATCTTATTATTTTGTTTATTAATTTTTAACTCCAATCTACTCATCCTTGTTAATCTTCCTTCATCTAACACATCATTACCTATTTCCTATCATCTTTCGATTCCTGTCTTCCTATTCACTCACTAAACTTTCTATAATGCGCTCTAACTCATTTTCCATTAATTTCTAACTCCTACCTTCCTATCTATTCACCCTTGTTGATCTTACCTAACTTCTTGCAATACGTTTTAATTTACACATCTTCCATCACTTTTTTTAATTTCTACACATCGTTGCTGTTCTTCCCTGCTTCACCGCTATAGCATGCAAGGAATCAATGGAAACGGGCACAGTGAAATGCAAGCACGGAGGTCGTCAGTGAGGCGTACCGCTTGACATTCCCTCCACGCTTCCGTTGGCCCAGTGAGGGAGAGAGAGGGCGAGGGCGTTGGCTGACGTCCACCTCCCACTGACCTGCGCATCTCAGTACTCTACGGGATATGCGTGCCGGATGAGGGGGATGAGATGGTGGGAGATATTTGGGAAAGTATTGCTGGTATTGCTACTACTGTTTGTTGCTACTTTGTTTCTATTGTTACTGCTGCTACTATTGCTGCCACTGCTACTATTGTTACTGCTACTGCTGGTACTGTTATAATGGTGGTGGTGTGTTTGGGTATCTAAGTGTGTTGATTATAAAAACATTCTTTCTTAGGAACACTAGGAAAGCACTCAAAATTAACACGATACAAGCAATGTTTTCCTTATTAAGAGCAGTGTTCTTTTAAGCTAATACTAAGTGAAGGAAGCGGAGGAGGATGTGGTGCGTTTGTGTCTCTGTGTGGTTGCGAACTATAAAAACAAACATAATTTCTCCCACGAATACTAAAACACTACAAATGGACACAATATAAGCAATGTTTCCCTTATTGAGAGCGATGTTCCCTTAGAGTCAATAGGTTTCCCAACAGCACCCACTCACCGCCTCGCAGCTACACCACCAAGCCGACCCCGTAACCACTGACGCAACACTACACTGGTAAGGCCCCGAGTTACTTCATCACGTACCCACAATCCCACACACACTGAAGCCATATCTACGTAGTCTTCATTAGCTTATTCAATCAGTCAGTCAGTCTCTCTCTCTCTCTCTCTCTCTCTCTCTCTCTCTCTCTCTCTCTCTCTCTCTCTCTCTCTCTCTCTCTCTCTCTCTCTCTTTCCGTCCCTCACCTTCCCTCTCAGTCCCTCCCATCAGGTCCTTTTGAGACGCGGGGCCATAAATTCTGCTCCGACTCAAGATATTCACGGAGAGACGCTAAGTGTGGGCGGGGGCGGGTGACAGCACGAAACCTGTGATTGCGTAACGATGTAAACGCGCATATAAACACATCTGAGTACCGCGCATGAGCAGTCGTAATACGCAGTCGTGTATTCGTTATGGAGGGATAATGTTATACGTACGGAAGTTTGTAGAGAATAGCATACATACGTTTTTGGGAATGTACGGTATGAGTGTATGTGGTTATGCGCAGTTGAAGTATATGCGCCCATACACACGGGAAAGACATGCACACGATACCATAGTGTGGAAAATAGCATGGATATATACACGTTTTCAGAAATATGCAATGAATAAAGAGAAAAAAAAAAGAGAGAATGAAGGAGGAAAAGAAGAGGATGATGAAAGAGGAAAGAATACATACACCGGGACATAACATACAAAAAAAAAAAAAAAACTAGGAAAGCGATCTATCAATACAAGGGAAAAAAATCATATATGCATTCTCAGAAATGTATATACGGAAATACGATGGAACTTTCAGCAGAGTAAAAAAAAAAAAAAAAAACTTCCTCATACTTTGCTATGTGTATACCAGACAAAATATATTCAACACCTTATAATTTACATACTGATCACTGAACTGGGACAACAATATTTTCTTTAATAGACGAAGATCCTTGAATCATTAGAAGAGAAAATAAAGAGAGAAAAAGAAACCGCAACAAGAAGAATACGAACGAGAGAAAGAAAACTGAAAAGAAAGATAATAAGAAGAAGATAACACAACAGGTACGTTTCAAGGTGTGAGTTTTTACCTTTTCCAGGTGGCGATGGATCTAGTATCTTGACAGCACCTGGTGGGCAGAAAAAAGATTCAATTAACTCGTGTCACCTTCATCACTAGAACCAAAGAACAAGCTAACAAACTCACATACTACCTCGCTATACTAAACAGACCCTTTACTAACTATCTCCCTATTTTTTTTTTTTCTTTCTTTCTTTCTTCACTCCAGAGCCGCCTGTGTACATGACTTGATCTTCTCACTGCGCACTTCTTCCTTATTTTTTGCATCGTGTCTCATGTTACACATCTCCCCCTCACTTCTTGCCTCTTTTTGTACAGCAAGAACACAGCAACAACAGCAACCCAACATTCGATGACTGCTCATGGAAACCTTGTAAAAAATAAAGGTACATACTCGTACGTGTAAACTGATAATTTGAGCCATGTAGCACTGCATTTTTTTAATATATATTTTTCATCGATGCCAGGATAAACAAAATATAAAAAGAGAGAAAGAAATTGATAGGTTTTAAAATCACAGCATCTCGTAACGTCCCACCTGAAGAGAAAGAAAACACCTGAGACGAACTAAACAAACAAAACAGGTGAGACAAGCCTGGTAGACAACGATGAACAAATTACACAAATAAACAAACACATACAAATCGAATAAAGCAACTAAACAGAAGCGAGTTGAATAAACAAACACGGGTTAAGCATAAGTAAGGCGTGCAGGTAAGAGATGAGTCAGGCAAGCGAACAGGTGATGCTCTCCAGGTAAACAGACGCATCACCACGTGTGTAGTTCAGAGGCATCAACACACACACCACTTTGAGGATGCAACACCACACCTCATGTATGGAAATACCAAAAGAATATTGTCTTTTTTTTTTCCTGGAGTTGTTTTAGTTCCCAGCTGTAAATAACACAAGTGAATACCAGTTTTTTAGAGCGTTAACATCATCATCACTTAGGAATAGATTACCAGCACCAGTCTCCTTTCTTACGTGGCGTATCAACAGCCAGTATCTGCCTCTTGGTGAATCACGACACTGCAGCTTCAGGAAAAACTCAAGGCAAATATAATATTTCTCGTCTACAGGTTTCCTCGAATTTGTTCTGACCTATAACCCGGTCGACCCGTCCCCTACTGACGCGCTTTTAACTGGCTTGCGTAGGAACATCCGAGCAGCATAACACATAACATAACACAGATCATTATTAACAGCATATTATAGAAAAGAATCGTCATTAATTACAAGACATAAGGGAAATAAGATCCTGCTCAAACTTCACACTTTGATTGCTTTAGGTTCTTAAATTTCAGAACATTTTGTAGTTCAAGTTTAGAGTATAATTTTCTAACACACCACAGACATCAAGATGAGTGATCTAAAAATAGTTCAACTTTTCAGTACCTGTGGTCTTATTTTGGTTCATTAAAATAGTTTAGGGTTACTGAAATAAGTTACTCTAAGTTGCTCTTATTGCCAGTGTAATGTATTACCGTCACCAGCCCACAAGAGCACCATTCCACGGCAGGACACTGAGGCGTTAACTCAGCAATGTGCACCTGTCATCACCTGGCGAGTACGTGACATGAAGATGAGTTACATAACTAAAAATGCATTACAAAGCACAATCCACGACAGTTCTATGACTTCAGTTCTAACCTTCAGTTGCAACCCTTCATCTCTTCACTTCAAGCTAAGCTCTACCTATATGATTACTCGTAACGTACTTGGGAAGATCATGGTACTCAAGGTTCACTGACTGACTGACTTCACCTCAAAGTTTAACCGGACTCTTTTAGTCAGCAAAAAATAAAACTAATTTTGAAGCGATCGTTCGGTCATTCTCTTTGCTATTTCTTTTTTTTTTTTTTTTTTAGCAGTGTTGTCTTTCGACTTGCACCAGGCAACTTCATTAAGCTTGAGAAGTCTTGTAGTGAAAGACTTAGGGCGCCACAGTAATGGATCTGAGGGTATTCCGGTAACTGGTAGGCTGAATAACGAAATAAATTACGCTAAAGCAAAGTTTATTATAAAAAGGAATGAAATTTGTGTTATCTTGCATGTACAGGTTATAAACTGGATGACTAAGAAGCGTGTGTAAGTGAATCAGTAACTTAATCCATGTACCTAATAAACACTCATAATTCTCTCTCTCTCTCTCTCTCTCTCTCTCTCTCTCTCTCTCTCTCTCTCTCTCTCTCTACACGAACATTATGACCGTGTTATGTAAATTTATTCCTTTGAATCACCGCATAACT
>NC_087183.1:9444867-9519867 GCF_035594125.1 Scylla paramamosain
GACACCCGAAGGCAGCAGTGGGTGAAAACAAGCAAAATAAAGAAAAGTTTGGCTGTGAGAAGGTGCTAGACAGCCAGCCATAGTAACGAGGAGGCAGGAAGATAGATCACAACCACCACCACCATCACCACCACAGGGAAGGTAAGGTCAGGAAGTGTTAGAATAAATATAGGTAACTTAACGTAACTTTTTAATGAATAAATTTAGGTAACTTAACGTAACTTTTTAATGAATAATTGAACAATCCACGGTTTTAACTCATTTTAACGCATCTCACCTAACCTCCAGCACAATATATCCGTGTCATCCTCGTCTCATTGCTATAAACCGTAAAATTTAACTTAATTAAAATGTAAACAATCTGGGTCATCTCTATTTATCAGCCATTATCTATCTTATCTGTGAGTGTTTTAAACCAATACTGTCGCAAAGCGGAGCCACATGAGCAAACTTTAATATCCGCTCGTTAGATATACCTGCCATTACTTAGTTTAAGTTTGGCGAGGGTTTAAATGAGTGAGAAGGGTTGGTCGTCCCCTCCACTGGCCCCCCACCACCATCTTGGATAAGGCTCCCCAGCCCCCTCCGGTTCCAATATTATTTTTTTTTATTTCCTAAGTATTTTATTTCGGCTTGTAGCTAAGATTTTATGGTTTGTAAAAATATTTCGTTGTTTTTTTAAGTTATTTGAGCGCGTGTGTTGCGTGAAAAGTGGTGATTTTGGCGTTGTTTTTGTGTAAATAAGAGGGCCGTTTTCGGCGTATTTTTTTACGGTCCCAAAACTAATTTTTTTATTTCAGCCTGTACTAGGTTCTTATTGGTCTTAAAAAATAGTTGGTGTTTTTTTAAGTGTGTTGCCGTCCCGCTCAGTGAAATGCGTGCACCGTACACTTGTTTTTATTTCGTGTTCAACTTCCAATAATATTGATTTTTTTTTTCGGTAGATTTTTTATTTGTGCTTCTAGCTCACTCTAAATGGTTTTAGAAAATAGTTCAGATTTTTTAAAGTGTTTTCCGTTATGTTTAAGCCAGAATGGGTGAACATTTGAACGATTTTAAATAGGGTGAAGGTTCCAACAGTTTCCAGATACTTCTTTTTAAATATCTTTAATACTACTGCGTTTTGAAATGTGTTGTTATTTGTGGCATAAGTTAAAATGTGTGGCAAGTCTGAATTTATAAAGCATTCCTGTCAAGCTGCGTTTTTTAGAGGGGTCATTTTCAAAATGAAATACGTACGTACGTAAATAACGGTCGCTGTGACGTCATCAACCCCCAGCCGTGACGTCACAAGCCCCCCAGCCGTAACGTCATCAGAGTGGTACCTTCCCTAACTCCCTTCCAGTCCCTCCCAGTAAATATTCAGTGTTTTTTTTTTTCAAGGTATTTCAAGGTGTGTGTGTGTGTGTGTGTGTGTGTGTGTGTGTGTGTGTGTGTGTTGCCTTATTTTTCGTTGTACAGATGGTGATGCAGTGTGTGTTGCTTTGTCTTTCGTTGTGCAGATTGTTATGCAGTGTGTGTGTGTGTGTGTGTGTTGCCTTATCTTTCGTTGTACAGATGGTGATGTAATGTGTGTGTGTGTGTGTGTGTGTGTGTGTGTGTGTGTGTGTGTGTGTGTGTGTTGCCTTGTCTTACATTGTACAGATGCTTATGCAGTGTGTGTGTGTGTGTGTGTGTGTGTGTGTGTGTGTGTGTGTGTGTGTTGCCTTGTCTTTCGTTGTACAGATGCTTATGCAGTGTGTGTGTGTGTGTGTGTGTGTGTGTGTGTGTGTGTATGTGTGTGTGTGTGTGTGTGTTGCCTTGTCTTTCGTTGTACATATGCTTATGCAGTGTGTGTGTGTGTGTGTGTGTGTGTGTGTGTGTGTGTTGCCTTGTCTTTCGTTGTACATATGCTTATGCAGTGTGTGTGTGTGCGTGTTGAAAATGTACGCGCGCGCGCGTACATTTTCAGTTTGTTAACTGTCTAAATAATAAATCGTTTATAATTATTATTATTATTATTACACACACACACACACCTGTAGTTCAAGAGATTAGGTTAAGTTTGCTTAAACACACACACACACACACACACACACACACACACACACACACACACACACACACACATTACCTAGAGAGAGAAAAAATACGAATAAGAAAAAATGCTTACACTTATATTACGCACAAACAAACACACACACACACACACACACACACACACACACACACACACACATGCACACACACACACACACACACACATTTTCAGTTTGTTAACTGCCTAAGTAATAAACCATTTATTATTATTATTATTATTATTATTATTATTATTATTATTATTATTATTATTATTATTATTATTATTATTACACACACACACACCTGTAGTTCAAGAGATTAGATTAAGTTTGCTTAAACACAAACACACACACACACACACACATTATCTAGAGAGAGAAAAATACAAATAAGAAAAAAATGCTTACACCTAGATTATGCACAAACAAACAAACACACACACACACACACACACACACACCTGTAATCAAAGAGGGTACCACGGGGCTTCTTGTTCTTCCTCGCCAGCATTGGGTTGACCTTCCCAGTCCGAAAATTGAAGGAGGGAAGGTCAACAGTGTCACCGAGGTAGCGGGTGAACTGGGGCTTGCTTCGGAACTTCTTGCCATTGGGGCTAAGAGAGAGAGAGAGAGAGAGAGAGAGTTTTATTTTTTTAATAATTTCGTAGATTTTTGCTGTTTTGGTTTTATTTGTCAGAGAGAGAGAGAGGGAGGGAAACATAAACACAAACACACACTTACCTGTAATAATACACATCTACTTTACCACAAGTCAGCCCAGTTTTCCTCAGCACTTCCTCTCTTTTCCAGCCGCACGGGAGGGCAGAACACTCATAGCACCTTTCCTTTTTTTCTATCTGCACCAACATCTTGTGAGAGCGAGGGAGAGGGAGAGGGAGGGAGTCACAGAACTTGCCGTCTGTGAACGAGTAACAATGAAGAAATTATTGGCGGAGTCTCTCTCTCTCTCTCTATATATATATATATAGAGAGAGAGAGAGAGAGAGAGAGAGAGAGAGAGAGAGCGTAGTGGAAGAAAAAGGATCCAACCAGATTGTGAAAAAGATTCCTAAGTCTCACTGTGACCTTACCTGCCATGATCGGCATGGTCTGAACGCAGTAATGTTGTACCTCCAAGCATTGTCCGTATAATATTCGTTATAAAAATAAGAATTGATCAAGAGAAAGTAGAGCTGAAATCTTAGGTTATTTTCTTTCTTGATTAGCCTACCTATACTTTTAGAATATACATGATTACCTTTAACACAATGGAGAGAGAGAGAGAGAGAGAGAGAGAGAGAGAGAGAGAGAGAGAGAGAGAGAGAGAGAGAGAGAGAGAGAGAGAGAGCTTTGTAAACCAGTTTATATTTATTATATAAAATGCAAAAAATATCCTAAAGCAAAATTTTATGTAGGCCCTTTTCAGTTGTTTTATCTTTGATGATAAATAGAAAGTTTTACTTTTTTTAGGTGAGCGCACCAAATTCCACTCACATTCTGTGATATGGAGTGGCACACCAGCAATGAAAGCATGTGTGTGGGTTGAGGCAAGCAATGCAAATATGAAACCCACATATGTAAATAACATTTTATTGAAAAATGTTACAAGACTTTAATAGAACCATATTTCCCGTCCTCATCCATTGACTGTAAGGTACATGAAGCATATACTCTTTTCTTATACTATCACATTACCTCTTGTACAAAAATACTCTTCAGTCTCCCTACACATGGGCACAAAATGAATACCCAGATCTTAGCAGAAGCATCTCCAGTTTCATGTGCTATCAAAAGAAAGGCTATAATAATAAAAAGGATATACAGCAGTATCTTTTAACAAATTTCTTATAAACTTTACTGATTTAAGTTCACCCACAATTGTGAATCCTTCAAAGGTTTTACAACCAATTGTATATGGAAGGGCCAGATGGCAGATGTTTGACATTACCCTAAAATATAACTCAATATTTGTGCATGACAAAAGTGACCAGCACAATGAAGCTGATGAAACAAAGAGCATCTAAGTGGCCACACATTACCAAAACTGCACCAGTGTAGAGAAAACACTATAACAACTAGGAGGGTGATGCATTACATTACTGAGATACCTTCACAACACAGTTTGAAATGGCACTCATGAACTTCTACGGTGAATTATAATGGAATTTGGCTCTGACTGCTTGGAAAACACATATGCACTATTAAAGATGATGACACTAGCATAATGATTTTACAATCCTTGTCTATTGGTGATGCATACATTAAGTTTATATTTCATAACAGAATACTGTAACAACTAATATAACAATATTAGGCCTGTACTCCTGTCCAAGCTTTCCAAGTAGCCACAAATGCCTTAATGTCTTAAAATACAACAGTAGCATAATTATGACTATGCTTTAGGCTTCATATTGCTGCTTTACACAGGAATTTAAGTACAATAGTATACCTAAATATAAACACTATACATTTATAGAGATGAAATATAAACAATGAACACATGGCACTGATCTCCCTCACAAAGCATGGGTATGTGCCAAATACTGTTCACACCAGCATAGCATCTGCACCATTGTCCTGCCCACCACCTGCTATCGCTCTACTGGTGTGCCTGAGTCCGTGGCACTCAGATGGGTGCCCTCGTAGCCTCGCAGGTGAACCTGGTAGAAGTGCACAGAGCCCATTAGAGATTTTTGTTTAGCTTTCCAAAATGTTATTTCTCATTAATGGAACATGAAACAAAAGTCTAGAATAAGTATGCAATGAAACACATTCTTCAAGACAATGTTCCATAAATATCATCAATAATAAGGTATACTTAAACACTGCAACTGCATGCACATGCACGCACGCACGCACGCATGTGCACACACACACACACACACACACACACACACACACACACACACACACACACACACACACACACACACACACACACACAAACACACACACACACACCACCAGATGGTGCCAGGCAACTACTACAAGCTAAAGATTAAAATCAATGTTGCTGACTTAAACCTAGTGGGAGCTAGGCAATATAAATTTTTCCTAACAGTAAAAAGTAAAAGAAATTAAACTGGATATAAGAGAATTCAGCTAAAATAGCTGAGAATAGATCAGATTTTTTATTAATTTAAAGACACAAGAAAAAGATTTATAATCACAGAACGGATAATCTGTAATCTAGTGAACAAGATGACCCATGTAAAAGAAAAGTAAGGACAGCTAAGGAGAAGAATGGAGAGTTGAAGGAGGTATGAGGTAACTTGTGCAAGGACAATATACAGTAAAATCCCTCTCATCCGGCATTCGAGTATCCAGCAGCTTCAAGTATCCGGCACATTTTTTCCCGAGCCTTAAAATCAATAAAAAATCAATGTGTACTCATAAAATTTATTAAAATTCCCGCACGAGGCATACTTTGTCCCCTCACCACCAGAGCACACTGCTTTGCACCACCCACGGCCCACTGCATTGTGTTTACTCAGTGACTCAGTCTGGCGTGTGCACTGTTTATCGCCTAACGCCTTCATCATGCCTAAAGTTGTAGAAAAGAGGAAGCGTGTTGTGCTTACACTTAAGCAGAAGGTAGACATTTGTTGACGATTAGAGAGAAGTGAAAGCAGACAGCAACTAATGGCGGAATATGGTGTGGGCTCATCAACTATTTGACATTAAATCCCAAACGAAAAAGATGCGGGATTACATGAAAGCCACTGACACCCCAAAGGCAACGGAAAATCGTCACACACTGCATTATCATTGTGGTGAAATGATGGACAAAGTGTTATACGAGTGGTTCAGCTTGAAAAGATCAGAAGGAGTCACAATTACAGGCCCAATGCTGCAACTGTGTGTTGGTGAGTGTGAGGTGGCATCGTGGGTGGCCACGCGCGACACGGCAATCAGCTGATCTTTGTTATGGTAAGATGCATGAGTGTAGGGTGGTGATTTTTTTTTTTTTTTTTTTTTTATGTAGGAGTGACACTGGCCAAGGGCAACAAAAATCCAATAAAAAAAAATGCCCACTGAAATGTCAGTCCCATAAAAGGGTCAAAACAGTGGTCAAAAATTGATGAACAAGTGTCTTGAAACCTCCCTCTTGAAGGAATTCAAGTCATAGGAAGGTGGAAATACAAAAGCAGGCAGGGAGTTCCAGAGTTTACCAGAGAAAGGGATGAATGATTGAGAATACTGGTTAACTCTTGCGTTAGAGAGGTGGACAGAATAGGGGTGAGAGAAAGAAGAAAGTCTTGTGCAGCGAGGCCGTGGAAGGAATGGAGGCATGCAGTTAGCAAGATCAGAAGAGCAGTTAGCACGAAAATAGCGGTAGAAGACAGCTAGATATGCAACATTGCGGCGGTGAGAGAGAGGCTGAAGACAGTCAGTTAGAGGAGAGGAGTTGATGAGACGAAAAGATTTTGATTCCACCCTGTCTAGAAGAGCAGTATGAGTGGAACCCCCCAGACATGTGAAGCATACTCCATACATGGACGGATAAGGCCCCTGTACAGAGTTAGCAGCTGGGGGCGTGAGAAAAACTGGCGGAGACGTCTCAGAACGCCTAACTTCATAGAAGCTGTTTTAGCTAGAGATGAGATGTGAAGTTTCCAGTTCTGATTATAAGTAAAGGACAGACCGAGGATGTTCAGTGTAGAAGAGGGGGACAGTTGAGTGTCATTGAAGAAGAGGGGATAGTTGTCTGAAAGGTTGTGTCGAGTTGATAGATGGAGGAATTGAGGTTTTGAGGCATTGAACAATACCAAGTTTGCTCTGCCCCAATCAGAAATTTTAGAAAGATCAGAAGTCAAGCGTTCTGTGGCTTCCCTGCGTGATATGTTTACCTCATGAAGGGTTGGACGTCTATGAAAAGACGTGGAAAAGTGCAGGGTGGTATCATCAGCGTAGGAATGGATAGGACAAGAAGTTTGGTTTAGAAGATCATTAATGAATAATAAGAAGAGAGTGGGTGACAGGACAGAACCTTGAGGAACACCACTGTTAATAGATTGTGGACATAATTTCACTTCTATTCAAGTATTCGGCAATATTCAAGTATCCGGCATGTCGGCGGTCCCGTTGATGCCAGATAAGAGGGATTTTACTGTACAATTACAAGCCAAGTGAAAAGTTTTGAGGGAAAAAAATAAATAATCATTTATTTATTATTTATTATTTTTCCCTCAAAAAGAATTAGCTGTCAAGAGTCATATATGAATACTAATCAAGAAAATTATTAAGATATATTAGAGAAATGAAAGAAAGGAAAAAAGGAACAGGAAGAGAAAATAACTTCAAGAAAATTCTAGAGGAACAGCTGTAGGAATCTAACACAAAAATATCAGTCATAAAGGAGAAAGAAACACTGGCTAGGGATACTGTGGACAAGAAAAGGACATAGTGATCTTTGGTGTTAAGGAAGAGAAAATCCCTAACAAGTCTGTAAGAAAAAAGAAACTGAAACAAATAGCAGCTCAGGTTGTGGAACAAGTTCAGGAGGAAGGAAGAAACACTAAATGAGATAAGAGAAGTCCACAAAATTGAGTGATATGAAGAAAGTATAAAAAAAATAATCAGAATCAAGTTTATATCCCAAACTTAGAGAAGAGAAGGGAGTGAGGAGCTTTAATTACAGTATTCAATGATGAAGGGAGTGGAACAACCAAATAGAGAAGACATGTCTGGAATGAAAGGGTTACAGAAGAAAGCCGAAGAGGACCACTTGTGAGAGAGACATTAAGAAGCAATGTTTTCTCCACACAAGCATAAGTCAAGTATAATATAGGCAAGAAAGTGATCCATACAAGGAACATTAATAACTTTAAGGAAAAGTTTATATTACTAGATATGTATACAACAATATCAACACAGATTTTTTCCTCTATGTAAGACCTAAGTCACACACACACACACACACACACACACACACACACACACACACACACAAACATACACTCACCTGTATGTACATATTAACCTCATCTGCTCTTGAAAGGAAAGGAAAGTTGCCTCCTGTCTTGAGGTGAGCCAGACGGGCATTTGGATAACACTTGTACATTTCCTCCTTTACAGACTGGGACAAGGCAGACTCATCAAAAACATCAACAAGTGTCACCTCCATCTGATAACATACACACACACACATCTAATTATTACACAGGGAAAAAAAAACAATGTCAAGTCAAAAAAAAAGGAAAGGAAATATTATGCACTTCTCATAGGTTATTTATGTCCTATGCCAACATTCACCATGAGCAGGAGCAGCTGAGATAAGGCATACTGGCACACAATCAGGCCTACAAGCATTGTCTCATATCTTAGCCTTAGCAATAATACTGAGGTCAGTTACTCAGCATATCCATTACCTTCCCACATCAGAGGCCAACAGCTATGCCATAACAAACTTATCTCCTTTCCTGCATCTGGCCTGATTGGTTAATCAGACCATAAGTGGACAATCCTCCCACTAAGACCCTTAAGGCCTTGTCACTATTTATGTATTCAGGATTCCTCTTCATTCATCTATCACCTCCTACAGCTCTTCCCTGTTCTCCAGGCATCTCTCTGGCATCTAAACTTCTCTTCACATTGTCCATCCATCCCATTCATGGTCAATCACATCTAATCATCTTCATCAATAGGCCTTTCATCTTCTCTCTATGTCCACACCCACATAAAACTTCCTGCTCTAAAAAATATGCCTTATAATCAGTATGTAAATTACTTTTTTTTTTTAAATTCAAGTTACAGGAAAAGGGCAAATGTCATTAAGGCTGACTTTAGGTGATATAATGAAATAATATAAACACAAAATGAGTGAAGGCAAAGTAAAAAGAGAGTTCATATGTAAGAATATCACAAGAAAGGAAATGGTGCATAATTATGCATCTATTGAGAAGTTCACAGGATTGTTTTAAGGTTGCATTTCATTCTCTTAAGCATTAAAATGAAATTCTGAATCATTCTCTCTTTCTTAAGATGATATACAGTGCATATGAGAAACAGCAAGTTAAAACACAAAAAGCATTAACAGAAAGAAGATGCTATCAGAAAACTTTCAAACAAAGTCTACTGAAGACATCAGAATAAGATAAAGATGTAGTGGAGGAGCATAGCAGATGAAGGTTACAAAAGCATGACATGATAAAAGAATTACCTCTACTTTCTGGGGCTGAACATAGTCTGGAGAACAGTTGAGGGTGAGTCTTGAAGCTAACTCACTCTGAGTTAAACATTCCAACTGTAAGCAAAAAATCAAGACAAAATTATAATTTCCATAATAACAGAAAGTAAAAACATCTTGATGTAAATGCTTCTATATAGTACCTCTTGTTATCAACTAGTATATGCACTGTCATCACCCCCACAGTAACAGGTCACTCTGACCCTGGTCACTCCAACCTCTCACCCTGCTCACTCCAGCCTCCCATCCAAGTCATTCCAGCCTAACAGTTTCAGCCAAAATTTATAATATTTATTTTATAATGCATATATTTTTAAATGTAAACTAAAATTACAAAAAAAAAAAAAAAATTATATATATATATATATATATATATATATATATATATATATATATATATATATATATATATATATATATATATATATATATATATATATATATATATATATATATATATATATATATATATATATATATATATATATATATATATATATATATATATATATATATATGTGTGTGTGTGTGTGTGTGTGTGTGTGTGTGTGTGTGTGTGTGTGTGTGTGTGTGTGTGTGTGTGTGTGTGTGTGTGTGTGTGTGTGTGTGTGTGTGTGTGTGTGTGTGTGTGTGTGTGTGTGTGTGTGTGTGTGTGTGTGTGTGTGTGTGTGTGTGTGTGTGGTAGGTATGTTTCATGCAGGGACTGCCACATGTAGACCTGACACCTCCATGTAGCTTCCCTTATTTTTTATTCACTTAAGAAATAAGCTGACAAAAATCAGATATAATATAGATAGAATGTATGGTATGTAGTTACTATAGAGAAATAAGGAAATTACTGACATTTTAAGTAATTTATGGGTAAGTTATTCTGATAGGTAAGAAACCAGGATCTGTATTGCAGTGCTTTTGGCTTTCATAAAGAACTATTTTCAAAAGCCACAAAGATGTTTAGTTGTGTTCTAATGAATTTTTTTCCACTGATAGTGCAAAATCCTATGTAGATTATTACTATAATCATGAAAACATTCTTGAAAACTCCATCAATTTCAACTAAACCTATTATATAAAGTCAAGATAAGGCTCTGAAATTTTTGAAAATATAATCCAGTGGCTGAATGAGCCCATAGGTGTTCCAAAGATTACAGCACCAAGGATTTGCAACATGGTATCTGCATACTGAGGCTGGAGTAGCCAGGGCAGGAGGCAGGAGTGACTACGATCTGAATGACTAGGGACTAGACGGGATAGAAACCACTCTGACCATCCACTATCCACTCTTAACACTGCAATTGCTAAAAGTAACTAATTTCACAGCCTCAACCACAGACCTTTGACTAGAGAATGGGTGAAGCAAAAGTTACCTTTGTAGTAAGGAGTAGAAGGCTGGAGGGTCCACCACTAGATACACTAAAGAATGGAATGAAGTTATAAAATCTCTTCATCTTGAAAAAGAAACTGCACTTAACTCTTTCCACAGAGGTAGAAGGATTTCAAAGGAAATCTTTCCACATATGTATGACATACATATATGGTGAGATTATCTTTAAAAATTTGATGAAGAGGAAACAGCATGAGTAGAGTAAGGCTAAGATGTATATTAACCCAGTTGTAAAATACAGGGACCGAGCTATGCTTGTCTAGCACAAACTGAGGCATAGTAGTTTTATGATAAGACAAGGTTCGTGGAGTACAAAGACAACATAGTGGAATTTCTGAGTATAAACTGAAAAAACTTTGTCAAGTTGATACTGAATACTCACTCTTTCCACCATGAAGTCTATGGAGTCAGCAATATGGGGGTCCATCAATTTTCTGGGAAACCGTCCAATAATCATTTTCTTGAGCAGAGTTGAAGGCAACATCCAAAATCTGTGGAAATTATTCGGAATGAGAGAAAAAAAAATCAGATAAAAAATCAATAAAATCAATAAAAATAAATAAGTAAAATAAAGCAGCATGCATGCAAAACAAAGTGAGCTATGACAGTAAAGAGATAATACTCATGTGCAATGAAGTAAGTTATTATTATAATAATTTTGTTATCAATTCCATTAAACAAACATATAATTAGAAATTAATTGTACACAAACCAAGGTTGGCTATACTCAAAGTTTAATTAAATAGCTTCAAAGTTTAATTACATGGTCACAACACTGTAAAAGATAAGATAAGGAAAGCATTGCAGCACAGCAAAGATTACTTGCTGTAACTTGGATTGCACAAACATATGACAGACATGGTTAATGATGAATGTCTGCTTGCTAAGTAATGTATTGATAAACTGAACATATAAAGTACATAAGCTAATAACAGAAGGAACTCCAGAGAATTAAGAGTGTAAACCATTCCAGCTTTAAGTCTTATGCAGCAACATTTGATAAAGTAAATGGAGAAGCCATTATAAATGTTACTTTTTAATATTATTTATGGCATGTAGCTGTTACAAAACTTCCAGGCTGTTACTGAAATGCAATATATCATAAATGTATTATTGCAGTTTGTCATGCTATGGAAATAAAAGGACCTGCTGATTTTAACATACAATAGAGAAAATACAATGATGAATCCACAAAGTCACTTCAAATAAAGAACGAATGAATATACTGAATAGGGCACATGATGAACACCACACCTCTGGCATTGCTACCTCCTCATTGACAAACCACACCTCAACACAACTTCAATAAACAATGCAGAAGAGTAAAACCCCACTCATAACTTACACTGAAGATGAGTCTGTATAGTTGAAGATCTTTGTATCAATGAAGGAATTACACAGAATGAGTGAGGCAACCCGGGAAGAATTTGAGGTCAGCTCAGCAAACTTCTGGGCCAAAAACCCTCCAAGTGAAGCCTGAAAACATACTGATATCAAGATGAAGCAACAAGGCAAACACTTCTTTCTTCTCTCCTGCCCTCCTTTTATATTACAATCTTCCTCTAAACATGCAACATAAAAGATAATCATTCAGAAGTTTTAAAAAATATGAAATATGCAAGAAGACTCTTGATGAGTTATGAACTCTAATCATACACACTAAATACAACACAGTTTATAATACAATAAGAGAAAAATGAAAATTCTCTTAATCTATTCTTGTTATGAGTTAATGTGGTTTCATTATGTTGGTAAATTAAAATGTACAGTACAAGATGTGCAATGATGTAATTGTGATGCATCATTATGGAGTAATTGAGATGCACTAACAGCCACAGGTGGTCTATTCCAGAAGTATGACTTGGTGTCCTCCATCATACCATATGTCACCCATTATACAATACTTTCTCTATCTCCTATATTCTAACCAATGGTGGTGTTGGACTGAGGATCCTGTATGGATAAGTGGTCAGCTGCTACCCTATTGTAGCCATCCCTTTTATGGGAAGTTCTAAGAAACTGACATCAGATATACAGAGAAATAGACTAACAACCAGACCATGACCTGGCCAATAACATGTTCTGGCAATATCTTGGTATCATTGTGACTGGTATCTCTACAGGCTACAAAAGTCAAGAAGTACTGCACAAGACTGAGAAAACATATACATGACAAAATTAATTACTATGAACTCAGTAGTACATAAGAAGAACCAATGACATGGCCCAACTGCCGATCAATGACACATATCACACTGTATCAAACATGTTTCCACTGCTCTATAAGATTAAGCTATATGTAAATCAAAACATCCAAGTTCAAATTACAGACAAGAGAGTTTCCTGATGATGAATATTTATGTTAGCATTATGTGACATTTTCTTACAACTATATAAAAGTACATTCATGTAACAAGCCACATTCATTCCAATGTATTTAGTGTTTTTCTAAATCTTGAGCCTTCTGATCTGATGAAAATCTATCAACTATCAAGTTTTGTAAGGAGATTGTCAGCAAGTCAGAAGAATTAAGACTCAGAAACACAAAATACAATGGAAGTGAGTATGGCATATTAATCAAATTCATACAGCAACTGTACATAAGCAACTCAATCAATATTAAGAACACACAGCAGCCAGCAGGAGGTACACTCACCCCGAGGATGTGAGCCCGGTCCACATCCAGACGGTCCAGCAGGTGCTTGAATCCCTCACACCACTCCATAACACTCCAATATACCGGATATTCCACCTGCCATAGGAAAGAATGTTTAGTACACCTCTGGCTGGGACAGAAAACATTATTCTGCATTTCTACAGTCTACAGAAGAACATGATATGATATGTCAAGTGACTCAAGAGAACTATATGTAAATGCTTTGTCATTTGACTCAAAGAGAATCATATATAATACAGCACTTATCAGTATAACATGTCAAGTGACTCAAGAGTAGGTGCATTATAAAGCAGTCACTTTAATGGAAATATCCTTTCAGATGATTCAGAAATAACATGCAGTAGCTACTTCAGTCACAATAATATAATTTCATATCAAGTAACTCAAGAATATCATAACACAGTAGAGTCCCTTCAGTTAATAAATACTACTTTATGCCAAACAACTCATGAAAACCATGTGTAACATAGAAGAGTCCCCTCATTCACTATGCTTCCATTTGATGTCAAGGAAATCAAGAGTATCATACATAATAAAGCAAATTCAGTTACCCAATATTAAAACTTTCATGCCTGACTGGGAGAAAAATAACATGATTAAGTACAGTAACAACCAAGGCATCAACGCTCAGCATCTCACCGATATAACTCTGTATCCTCGTGCTGTCAGGGAAAGCACCTGTCTATAGAAGCAGTCAGCTGTTCCAATGACAGGGGGCAGGCACACCAAGGGGCATCGCACCCCCTTGGGCCCCGCCTCATAAACCTTCCACACCTGCAAGATACATTGCACTCAATTCACTTGTGTGGTCAAGAAAAACAAGTTAATAGATTTTCTTGTCAAATTACATATAACAGAAAATCTAAATTGTTATGGTTAGAAGCTGAACTCAGTGATCAAAAGCATACGTTATGAGTTTGTAAAATATTATTTTAAATACTTGTAATTGTAAAATATTATTTTAAATACTTGTAATTTTAAGTGTTATTTAGAATGTTACATGAAGCATCATCATCTGCACTCACTTCAATACCTATAAATCATAGAAAAAAAAATCAAATGTAGTCATAGAGAAACTATTTACTTATATGATGCTATGTAGAAACAATGCTAAAACTACAACAAAAGTATATTTTCTTATAGCATTTGAAAGTTTTAATTTTTCTCTTTCCTTCCCTCTCTCCCTCTGATTCAATCATATTTACAGTTCTGCCCAACACTGATGCAAACTTTAAAATATTTAGTCTGGTAGCAATACATCTGATGAATCATATCCAAACAAGAGAAATTTTGAAGTGTTCTGTAAATCAAAGTTTCTAAAATCTATATCATCACTTCTGGCTGTAGCAGTATATGCTTCCATATAATTTCTTGCAAATAATAACCACAAATACTCCTATTTTTAAAAAGAGATTTCTGAAAGCTAACGATCCTTCAAATCTTGAAACACTAACCTTCAACCCATCACTGTCAACCACAATCTGCTTCAGAGGCACAGTGCTTCGAAAACTTTTGTATTCCAGCGTACATGACAAATCACTTTCAAACTCCATTGAGTGAAGACAGACCCTGTTTTAATGAGGGAAGGAAAAGCATATCATTAATAACACTTTATTTTTTTAATGAGAAAAACACTATTTTCTGTATCCATATTCTGCAACTTAACCCTTTCACCTAAAATGATCTTGGGACCTTATGGTTATTACAGTACCAATGTCTAAGGTGCTGTACTTAGTTCCCCTGATGAAGAGTTTGATCCAAGGCAAAGCTAAATATTTATCCTGCCTTCAAATCAATCTCTCAGAGTTTCCATGAAATGCCTAATGGATGGATTAAACAACAGACTAACACTGACCTCTACAAGATTCCAAACACCAACATCTCACTGAAACTCCTACATTTTACTTTCCCATAACACACATCCATGTGATTACAGGTGCATGTCTTTGGTACACCAGTAATACATCCAAAATAACTAAATATTAAAAGTAAATCTTATCAGTAAGTTTATCACAGATATTGTTTCCCATTTAATCATGTTGAAAAGATTCATCTGTATTTTCATAAAAAAGAAAGAAAATAAATAAATAAATAAATAAATAAATAAACAAAATAATAATAATAAAAATAATAACACAGTAAAGAAAGTAATGACCTAGACTATGCTACTAACTTCTAAGTGTTCCTTGCCAACACTCAGTGGATTTCATAAGACAACAGAACAACTTTTCCAGGTATTAGTATTTCACTGTCTTTAGTACCACTGAAGTACCACTTTACCAGCCAAGGCACACAAAATAACTGCCACACCCTGTGTCTTTCTCAAAAGCTCTACTTATGACGTGCTGAACTGTCACGAGATTATAGTCATCCATTAATTAAGATGACAAACTGAATTGCGAATGACTTTTTGAGATGGCATGGCGTTGAATCGTATCTTGATCTGTGACAGTGAGTGCAACACAAAATAGAACTAAAGTGAAATAATACACAATTTTCTTGAACCTTTCACCACACAACACTGGAGGACCGCAGCGGTATCCCCCTCGCTCACTAACACTGACGTGCTGAACACCCGCTTGGACCATCTTATCCAAGCTAATCCTCACCCAGCAACAGTTCCACAGCCAGCGTCTCACTGCTTCTGTCCACGTCTCCAAACAGTTCCAGTGGGCTGCGGCACAAACCACAAATGACTCAGGTGGCCGACAGGCGCGACCAGGGACGATATTGGCCTGACTTCTGTTGACGACTAACGTTCAGATAACCTTGGCAGGCAAGGAAGAGGCCAACAGTTGGAAGCGCTATTGTGCTGTAATACAGTGACTGCGAAAGGACCTTGAGCCTCTGGATATTATCTTAGGCCTCACCAGCCTTCCTCCTTCCCCTTTAATTATAGATAAATGTTGACTCGAGATTTCGGTCACTTGTTATCCCCCCCCCCCTTTACCTTTACCCCTATGAAGTGTGTAATAAGGATGATACCGTGTGTATACATGTTCTTAGATGTATACACACAATAATTGATTTTTAAGGTAAATAATATTTGTAAACATGAATACAGCTCTCTTTCTTTACGAGCAGCACGTAAGATTATACCCACCTCAACCGCCTGCCCTCCCCGCTCTCTCACATGACGTTTTCACGTAGTCCTTAACATCCTAACCTCCTCATCTCAGTGACATATCAATCAGTAGGTTTCAAAGAGCCACATATTCATCTATATGGGCATTTCTGTTTCGTAAGTGAGCGACAGAACGGAACATCACGTACACAAGTGAAAGCAGGGAATTTCCTTAACTCTAGGGACTTCAAATAAATATCCCTAAGCGGAGAATATTGTAATTATCATCACAATGCCACAAGAAAATTATGTCCATGCACAGCTACATGATAATATAATGAATGCAAACACATGCACAAGAAAATAGTAACATACCGTGATAAACATGTGAAAAAAAACATGGATTCTATATAGTTCCTTGGGAAAAACAGTGTGCTATATTTCAGTTTAGGGACAAAAGGTGCCAGTCTCCCCTTTACCTCCGTAAGGGGAGGTAGCACTCATTTCTACATCAAAATAGACAAGGAAAGCTTCTCTCTTCCCAGTCCTTACCAGTATTCGAATACAGGTAAGAAAGTATGACCTGCGAGTCTCATAATCATTTGATGTCTGCCATTTTCACGATAGTGTTTTCCTCTTGGAATCTACGTAGTCGGTATCATGTAAGTGACAAACGTCGCAGCTTTTTTTTTTTTTTTTCCGTGATAACATTTTTTTTTTAAGGTAAATATCTTGCTTGATCAGATCCACCTATTCACTAATTTTGTTAATTTAATAGGTTTATTTTCCTATCATACCCATTATGTTTAGTAATTTATTCTTATTCATCTCTTGTCAAGCTGAAAAACTAGCTTATATATATATATATATATATATATATATATATATATATATATATATATATATATATATATATATATATATATATATATGCCCTATCATTTATAGGAGTCGCCGGTGGTGTGAAGGAAGGTTAGGTGAGATCCTTTTTCCCAGATGCTTTTCACGAGTCATTAGTGTTCCAGAAAGGTTATTCATTTCGATATCGATTACGAAGGGGTTCACAGTACGTGGGACTTAGAAATGTTAGTTAGGGTTAGGCTAGATTTCCCTTCCTTTTCTCATCATTATTTTGAGTGGCTAATTGTGTCTAGGATGATTTACTTCGTTCATGCTTCAAGGAAGATGATTAATATTTTCTAGTTGAAATGTCAGGTTCGGTGAATACTTCTCCACACTTTTATTAGTTGCCTGTTAGGTTAGTTTTTCCCGTATGCTTTTATGAGTGATTTCCTATTAAAGTACGGGATTGAAAGCTAGCTTAGTTGATTGATTGATTGGTAGTTGTCATAGCCGCGGCAACGGCGGAGTGACGGGTCATTTGCCGTGTGTGTTGGTTGGTGCATCGCGCGTCAACAATCAATAAGCAAGTAGGTTAACGCTTACTTGCTTGACCTCCAAGAAAGACGTCATTCAGACTTGTCGCCATTCCTCCACAGGAAATACCGCAATATTCACTTGTATCTGGTAAATATCCTGCAGCGGTCGGTATTTTTTCGCTTTTTTTTTTCTTACCATTGTTTACTAATTTATACTCATGTCATTTGTCATATGATAACATTTGACTTAAGAAATACTGACAGTGCTCCGGGTAGTTAAGGATGGGCGACAGCACGTAGGTGTAACTTCCCTCACTTTTAAGGTTGACATAACGCTTGTTTGAAGTTACCAAGAACTTTGTCATAGAAACCGGCGAGCTGTAATTGTACACACACATACACACATTGCATCAGGAAACGCAGAGTGAAACAGTTCAACTCATTAGGTGTTGAGGCACTTTAGAGGTGGGATGGAAGCATTAAATAAGGGGAGGGAAGGCGATTTTTTTTTTTTTTTCTTCCAGTAACGGGGTAGCAGTGCGAGCCTCCACAACTGTCGACCGACGTTCTTGACACATGAAATAAAATAGTCAATGTTGAAGATTATCAGTTCCCTATTCCCAGCCCCTCGAGGCCGTTCCTTTCCAGGAACTCTGAGTGGCCATATCTGTAGAATTCACTTGTTGATTGATTAATTATTCATTCTGCAGCCAGTGCAGTGCACTTTTCTTCCTGTAAATATTTTACACTATCTTATGCTCAGGGGGAAAGTTAACAGGCTCCGCCCTCCTCCTTTATTGTAATTCTCAGTAGAACAAGCAATCAATCTTTCTTAAGCAGGGGGAGTGGCGGTTGGGAGGGGGGTGACGGCATGATGAAAACATAATGGCGATCAGGTATAAGTTTTTATTTATTTATTCATTTTTTGGTGAAAAGGTAAGGAGACAATGGGAAATGTGATTAAGGCCTGAGGCTGCCAAGAATTTTTCAGCTCACAACTTTGATATATATATATATATATATATATATATATATATATATATATATATATATATATATATATATATATATATATATATATATATATATATATATATATATATTCACTACTTAAATTTGTAATTACTTGTATATCTGTGCCTGTCTTTATGATGACTCCCATATTGCTTGCAAAATTTTGACGTATGATTGAATTTAAACTAATATTTAAAATTGTTAATTTGTGTTTGCTATTCATCCTTAAATGTTGGAATCTGTCCTGTGTCCCTTGCTAATCCCCTAAGATGAATGAGTGGCAGTCTTCACGTGTTTCTGTTCATACAGGATGAATTTGATCTTAATCCAGTTTTACATCCCCCCCCATCTCTCTCTCTCTCTCTCTCAATTTAATACCACTTTATTTTCCCAATTTATAGGGACACTTTCTTTCACATCCACATAAGAATAGTCTCACCATCCTTGCATACATATCCTCTTCCATTATCCAGGAGCCCAAACCATTTTCAGGTGCTGTGCAAAGTGATCTCATTTTATAGCATAATTATCTCTCCATTAGATATGTCCATACATTTGATTTTAATCTCAGCATCTGTTTTATTAAATTCTGATAATTCCTTCAATTTGCAGGAAGTTTCAGCAATCCACCACAGCCATGTCTCAGAGATCACAAGTAATACAGCTGTATAAAAATGTAAGTGCAGATATATGTATGTAAGTTTCTTCCATTCCAAGTATTAATACTGTGCTCGAGTTATCCATGTTTGCCTTTTGTGTGAGACTACAGATATTCGAGATTTAACTGGTCAGAAAATGACTTATACTCAGTACAAGAGATAATTTGCATGAAGGGAAATGTATGAATGAAATCAAGTGACAAAAATTATAAAGACATGTAAAGGTAGTTGTTCATGTAGTGTACATTTCAAGAATATTACTGTTTTCAATTGCAGATGTCTAAGATCCTGAACATCTAAATAAAAAGAATAACATGGAGATTGTAGACAAAATAACTTCCATATCTCCAGAACCATCATTAACTTACCTCTCTTTTCTCACATGTGCACACACACTTCCCACATATTCCCCTTCTACTTCTTATTATGCCCAGCTTTGGAGCATTATGGAAACAATGAAAAATTAATCTGATGGCAGTATAAATTTTAGCTATGAGAGGCACCATTGTCTGGGATCGATCCTGTGTCATTAACATCACAGTAGCATGCTCTTTTAACATGTTACCAGTGAAGCCATAAGTGATCAAGACCTAAACAATTTTTGTCAGTCTAGACTCTATAGACAGTTGTGGCACTACACCTATACTCACACTTTCTTACTGCATTCACACACTTGACTTCTCTTCATTCACTACCTTACTTTCACTTTCCCTTACATTCATATAATCACTTATTTCCTTTTCCTTGTACATAGACCCAAGCACTCCCGTGCTTTTAATTTACTGCATATCCTCACTCTCACTTCCCTTGATGTATTCCCTTGCTGCTTTTTTCCATGTGCTTCCTCACTCTGGCTTCCTGCACACACCCTCACTGCCTTCCATCCCCTAGCTGCTGTACCTGGGACGTGAGTATCCCATGGGGTATGAGTACTTCAGGGAGAAGCTGAAGAATGCCTTCCTCAAGAACAGACACGAGACAGACCCCAGGCGGATTACGGAGATGATTGCCCGTGGCGAGTATGTCATTAAGGAGATTGAGGCGCTATACATGTTGCGCAAGTACAGGACTCTCAAGCGACGCTACTACGACACGGAGGATGCCAACAAACAGGCCACCAACTAGGGCATACTTGGACCATTGGTTTTGCTGGTGTGGTTCATTGGTTAAGTTTAAAGTTTCTCCAAACCAGTAATAATTTGAAAATTTATGATATATTACAAGCTGTGGAGTATTAGGAGAATCTATCACTTGAAAGGCTTAGTATTGATAATGTTGGTCTTTTATCTTAAAAGATGAAGATATATTTCTTGATAAAATATTGATGATACTGATAATAATAAAAACAAGCACTAAAGAGAAAATATCTTTATAATTTCTTGAAAACTAATTCTGTGGTTAAAGACTAAAGAGATAAATAATATTTAAAGAATTCCTTGAAAATGATTATTGTACTTAATTAGTCTTGAAGATGGTGAAATATATTAGAGATTTATAATCACATAGCTTCTACAATCACTATGAGAACTGGAGAGGCTCACTTTAATTCACAGGGAACCAGTATGAACTGTTGTCAGATTCTCAATAGCATTAATGGACAGTTTCTTCACCAAAGGTTGCAGCTGAATGATAAACTGATTGTAACAGCAGCCCTCAAGTGGACTGCTTTGCTCCCTCACCCCATCATACAGTGCATGGTTCAGTTGCACCCCTAGTCTGGGTTAGCACTAGAATCTCACCTTCTGTAAGAAAACAAGGCATGGAAGTATTTTTCCCAACTATAATGAGGTTGCTTCAGGCTCTCTAGCCCTGTCTACCTTAAAATTCCTTCAGAATGGAATAGAGTTTTCACAAGAAGCCAGAACTTAAAATTTTGCGAGACAAAACTATGTTAAGTTTAGGTAATTTTAACAAGCTAAAGAAAATATAGCTTAAAGATGATTTTATATGTTTATTTATTTTTTAATAAGTCTAGTGAGGACCTTTGTGATTGGAAACAAGTGTAGCTGTCGCTAACTTAGTGTAATTTAAACTTTGACCCTGTTAATTTTTTGAAAGTTTGTCTCCTTGTGGAAGCATTGCTGCTCCATTCTAAAGAAAAGTGGATGAAACTTAGAGGGCAAACAACAACCTGGTAATACAATTAGGAATAATGCACCAGGAACATATGCAGACAAGGAAAATGACAGTGTATGGGCATAGAAATTCAGGAAGAAGATTATTCAGTGTAAGAGTACCAAATTTAACAAAAGTGAATACCTGGCCTCACACCTTCATGGATAACTAAATAAAAGTAACACCCCTCCATTCATTTACCACTTAAAGAATCACGCTAGTGCAGCACTAAAATGTCAATCTATTCATCACCAATTGACATATAATCATGGAGCATACTGAAAGAGTTTCAGGAGAGAAACACTTTTAGTTGCCTTTTCTAACAAGTGTCCTTCATATATATACTACTTTCCTTTACTGATGTCTACCATGCTGCTAAATAATCTCCAATTATAATTAATATAACCGTCATATATTCATTCAGGCCTAGGCACACCTGCCACATTATCTTGCAAATGATAGTACATTCTTGATTCTTTGATTGTTAATGGAAGTATAACCTTTATTACCTCATTTGAGTAACCCCAGATGATTTTTACTGAGGAGAGTATAATTACAGGCACATAAATGTGTTTGAATTAACTTCTTTGCTGTCATTGGCATCGTTCAAAATTGTATTCTAAACTTGCACCTGATAATTTTACTTAACTTATGGAGATGCCACAGCAGTCAGTATATCATATTTTATAAATTTCTTCAGAAAATGAATAAATAAAAACCAAAACTAAGACTCAAAAGTATAAAAGATATATGGTATTGTTGTCAAAATGAAGGTGCAGCTTTACTTCTCTGGATAATTGCATGACCAAGTCTCTGGTTATTTCCTTATTTGGCATATATGTTCCCATGGTGGGCTTTTACAGGAAATGGGATTTAGGGAATGATGATGAGGTACCATTGAGGATCCACATGCTGCAGAACTATTTTCATCTGTCATTTGGTCATTGTCACACCTCATGGAAGAAATCATTTGCACTTTTGTCACTCATGACTCATAACTTCATATAGATTTTGCAATATTTCATGCATTGGAAAAGCACATGCACCTCACAAACTGGTGTCTAACAAAACAAAGCTCTTGGCTGTGACTTAACAATAGGTTCTGTTTCTTTGTAGCATGGTTAGTGCTCTTCAATACAAGGTTAGTTTTATGAACACAGCACTGGTCTCAGGATTTGCGTTTTCTGTATATATTATATATTTTTGGCACATTATTAAATACTGTGCATTTGTTACCTGTGTATTAAAGGCGGCTGGTTCATGGATGTTTATCTGATCCTATACCTCATAAAAGACTAAGATAGCACTGGAAAACATACAACTTAACTATTTTGGTATTTGAGTAAAAGTGTCCATGGCTATTTGCTGGAAGGTTACACAAAAGAGCAGATATAAAAATGGAAAGGAACAGGATAGTATTAGGAACCTATTGAATTATGAGCATGTAATGATAATAGTGGTATTATTGATAGAAATATTTGGCATAATAAAACTGCTGATTTTATGGAGAGAGAGAGAGAGAGAGAGAAATGGAAATAACTAGTGGGATTGAACGTATGAAGTGTGAGGTTATTCATTGATGTAGTGCAATATACAGTGGTGAGAAGTTAATATAAAGATGGGATGGTAAGAGTGTTGGTGCTGAGATGGAAATAAGTGTCATGGCTGAGAAACAAGGAAGGTGAAGAAAGTGTCTGAGTGGTAAATTACAGTGTTCTGCTTTTTACCATATACCAACCTACATTTATGGAGGGAGGGAAAAAATTCATTACAATGCCTAAGAGATAGGAGGCCAAGCTCCCATTAAATTACATAGTTTAGCTGTGATAAAGACAATACACTTCATCTCACTGTAAGAATGAAAATGGAGAGGAAGTTCCTAGTCTCCCTTATTCCTATTCAGTTATCTTTTACAATGCCCAAGGAATATGGTAGTACTATTCTTCCTATTCTTTCAATCTAGCCAAGCTGTTTCCTATTTCACAAGAAGGTAAATGTAAAATTATAGAAAAAAATAAAAGCATGGAATAGAGCAATATATTTTGTATTATGGACTTGCAGAATGGGTTAAGGTGAGTACTTTACTTTAACAAAGGTTATAAGAATATGAACAGCTGAAGGAGATCAGAACTGAAAGTGACATCAATAAGACAGGTCAACTTCTATCATTTGTAGTGAAGGAAAAAGACAGCACAACGATATATATAAGAGCAAAGAAGTGTGATTTAGTACAAATTAGTTGCAAATAGAGAAAGTATCCTGGGGACTTTTCTCCTAAGGTTATCTTCGTCAGCCATTATTACTATTTGTGTAATCTGCTCTATAGTTATATTATTCAGCACAACATGTTTCAGCACTGCACGTGTGATTTTCCACAATTTATGCAAAGTGCATAACTGGACATTTCATATTAATTAATTGATATTTTGTATTAATTGATTAAAATAATGCAGTGAGGATTATTTTTAAACTTTCTGGGAGAGATGTGATATCCAGTGTCCCAGCACTGAAACAATACACTGGGACTCAGCCCTAAATGACTGGGGGGCTATATAGCAAGATACTCATTACCATAAGACAGACACTTGACAGAGCTGGGTGCCTCACATGCCATGAACATCTTAAGCCTTGTGGCTTTTGCAGAATCATCTTAACCAACAAGAAAAAACTGACATGGGTGAGTATGTTCCTTGCCCAGTGTTAGCTTGAGATGGAATATATACATAACAGATAAAAATATGAAGATGGAAAATAAGAGGACACCAACCTTCACTATCCTTCATGTCTCAAAAATACATATACTTTTAGGAAACATGTCACTAAATATCTTTGCCCCACAAACAGCTCAATACCTAGAAGCCATCTCAAGTATGAAACATACTGCATAAGTAATGACAGTGAAATAGGCTGTAAAAACAAATATGAACAACTCTAATTGTAACAAAATAAAGACCAGGCAGTATGTTCCCACCTGCCTTATTTGTGTTATTTTGCTTTGTAGTTCTCTTACTCTAATGGTTGTTATTCTGTCCATCACCAGCTGGAAATATGTTTCATTCATGATTGAAAGAGAAGCAAAAGTATTTTTAGATTTAAATATTTAATGAGATATACCCGACTTCACTCATAATTATCAACTAGAAAAGAAAAATTGTTTCTTATTCTGACCACATCAACTTTTGATATTCTGAGGATTGTTACAAGCAGCAGCAAAACCTGAAATCACACAGCACACCACTCTTTTAAGACATACAAATATAATACTAAACCTGCCTCTGAAACTTAGTTCAGCAAGGATAAAAGCAACCATTTCTGTCTCTGCATATTGTAAATGTTAAATATCTAAGTCTCTATCTTATAGTGCATATTCAGAACAACTAGAAGACAGGCGCATTAGGCTGAGTGCATTGATAAGGTTGATCCAAGGTGGTAATCTATAACAGAAGCACCTGAAAGAAGGAAAGAATTCTACTGAGACGAATATGTAAATGGCAATAACCTGAATTTAACAAGATCTTGCACAAGTCATGTAATGTTATGTTAAAGATTTTGAAGTGTGGGACCTTTGCTACGAAATTTATGTCAGGTGAAATACATAAGTTTCCATGTTAATATTTGCAGCCTTTCACCTGTAATCACTCCTGCAGAAAGAGTTTCTGTAAAAAGAATAAGGCATCAGAGAAGCAAAGTATACATCGACATAAAAAATAAACAAGGCACATAAAAAATCCAGTGTAAATAATATCTTGTATATTTCTATCATGTAACTTGAACCTTATTTCTTGTTCAGTTTTTAAGTGTTTCAAATACCTACACTGGTGCATGCATGGCAGGAAAGCAGAACTTGTGTAAGCTTCATTCACTCTGACTTCATTCAACGAGAGAGAGAGAGAGAGAGAGAGAGAGAGAGAGAGAGAGAGAGAATATGTAACAAGGAGAAAATTACACACTTCCTGATGAATTTCCATCAGCATCTACCCGGAATTCATCCACCCACCCAACACATCCACTAAGTCCTAGTCATCTGCCATCCACTGGGCAAATATAAGGTTGACAGCTGCCTGGACATCTCCATTGGTGGCCTGCAGCGCTTCTCTGCTGAGGTCCTCATTAGGAATTCCCATTTCCCTCATAAGCTGTAGAGATTCTTCTATGTTGGGGATCTGGACAGTGGATGGAGGACCAGATGAAGCAGAGGAGGGAGGTCCTGATGCCTGGAAAGAGATGGACTGTGATGGTTTGAATGATGTGAAGATGAAGGATGAGGATGAATATGTGAAATATTCTAGACATTTTAAAGTACATAAAATACATCAAATACCAACACAGAGAAAAAAAATGAAGACATGGATGAGGTTCTAACAGAGGACCTGGAGTGTATGGTGACTGGCAGACAAGTTAAGTATAATAATGTAACTTGCAAAGTTGTCATGAGGTGACTGAGGCCAATCCATGAAAACAATGATGATGTCTTCCATTCCTACATTAGTAATAAAAGATACCATGCCACTATGCTCTAGTTTATATCATTCTCACCCTGCTAGCAGAGGCAGCCAAGGCATTCTGCAGAGCATTGCTGAACATCTCCTGGGTTATGGGCCCTGGACCAGTGGGGGCACCGACAGAAAAAGCTGGCGTATTAAAGGGTGTAGTGGTGGCGATGGAAGGGGTAGTAGGTATGCTGCGTGGAGCACTGGTTGGCTGTCCTGGTACACTACCATTATTGCTGCTGCTGCTGCCACCACCACCACCTCCTGTGGGTGCAAACACTTAACAGATTTTCCAATGGAATTCATCACATCCACCTCTTATGCTTATACAAAGCTAATTAAGTCCACACTAATACCTTGTCCTTGGTACTCCCTCAGGAGACACACAGCAGATGTAACTCCACTGTACAGTAGATCCTGTACAGTACATCACACCTCCATTAGATTTTATTGAGAAGTGTGAGGAGGCAGTTAAGATCTGCTGCAGATAAATGAAATTTAATACAAAAACATAAAAGAAAAATACACATAATAAGTAACAGGATCAAAATATTAAAGGTGTAATCTTTAACCATAAAAAAAGATAATTGCTCCACTTTGAGGAACAACTAAGATCCCACAGTCACCAACCTGTAGCACTAGCAAGGGCAGCAGCTAATTGGGCTGGTGTGATTGGCTGGAAGGGCACTGAGCCACTTGCCCGACTGTCTCCACCTCCAGTTGAGTCCTCAGACTGTAAGGGACATGGAGATGAGTATAAGGTGTGAGATAGCTGATATAAGAAATGTCAAGAAATTGTTGTGAGGTGTATTAATGAGAGTAAAATGTAATGTATGAGTAAAAGTACAACTATTTGATTTCACTCTTCCTCTTTGTTATAATCTTTCTCATAGAGGAAAGTGCTAATATATAAGAAACTAATTCAGACATATTTGCACCCATATCTTTTATGTAAGTTTATGGATAATATATATATATATATATATATATATATATATATATATATATATATATATATATATATATATATATATATATATATATATATATATATTTCTTCAATTTTCTAAAGATTTGAAAATTCACACAACCTCCACAGCACAGTGCCATAAAAAATCAACAGAAGTTGGAGATAAACTTGTGATGAAATCAGGATATAATTTACATTTCATGCTCAATCACATACCAGAATCAAAACACATAATACAGAACAAGACTCCAACATATGCTCATAAGTACATGATACAGCTGCTGTGTGGATGGGTTATGAAGTGAAGGCTATCTGCAACCAGTAATTTATTGCAGTGCTAATATTGGATGAATGTTTAACCAAGTTATATTACATTAACTCAAATGAGTCTATTATAAAGTTTTGTTGTGTCTATAATATGATAGGAGACAGGAATTTTAATGAAAAGACACAAAACAGTAGGTTCTTGAATACCTGATCTGCCTCCATCTGGTCATCATCTGACAGAGCATCCATAGAGTAGGATACATGGTGTGAGCGGCGTGGAGATGGAGCTTCACTGGGGCTGAGGGAAGTGACATACTGAGCCACACGACCCACTTCAGGCCATGACTCAACTAACCTGAGAGGAAGAGGCAAATGTGGATGTTCTCTTGATTTGTTACACCAATAAGTACAAAATGAAAATTTAAGAAGATAAACATCTCTATGCTGAAATACCAAATGAAAAGCAAGGTATGAGAAATGTAAGATGATGGAAATCCTAATAATGAAAATGCAGAAAGAATGGCTTGTAAATAATGAACCTACTTGGTGAGATTGTCTGGATTAGTGAGTCCCAGGAAGAGTTCAGGATCCTGCAGCATTGCCAGGGCTGCAGGATCATGTCGGACAATGGGACAAGAGGCCAGGATCTTTTCCACCATTTCTGGTCTGCGCAACTTCTGAATTAAACATGGAAACTGGTGTAACATTTAGGTGGACTTCTTGTGTCTCAATCCATTTACTCATCCTTTAAGTGGGATGTCAGCTTGCTACAAAGACTGATAAATACCAAACTTATGTACTTATTGGAAACAACGGCAAAACATTCAATGATTTTCACAATCAATTCTTTAGTTTTCATGATAAGCTTGAATATGTATAATGATTAATATTGCCTGTAAGTATTTATCAAATATCATAAAACATTGTAATTGTGACATAACAAATGTGGTAAACACAATGGAAAGATCACCGAGTATTGAGTATATGGTAGTTGCTTATCAGTACTCAGCTTACAACCTCACCTAGGCCCACACAGCTTGCCTGGTTCAGCTTCCAGTGAATGGACAATAGCAGATGGAATACTTTATTGCAGCATCTACATATAGTAAGACAGCTTCATATGTCATATGCCCTTATCCTCTGTATCACATATAAAATAATATTTATAACTGCAATAAGAAAATATTACTATTTTCATGATTACTGTTGTTCTGAAATTGCTGATTATATACCTTGCAACTACCACACAATAATTTCCACTAAGTTCAACCATCATCATAATAATCTTATTAATACAAGTGCTATCCATTTTGCTGAGAAGCTCCAAACACCTTATTTTTTGTCATCTCTCTACAGTCAAAGTATTTAAGAGATGATACATCAAGACACCTTAAGAATTAAGTGCCTTTAATTTTTTTGTTGCTTAAGACAGCTTGATTTAAGTCTTTTCATAATACTA
This sequence comes from Scylla paramamosain, assembly GCF_035594125.1. NCBI lineage: Eukaryota > Metazoa > Arthropoda > Malacostraca > Decapoda > Portunidae > Scylla > Scylla paramamosain. The sequence goes on from NC_087183.1 coordinate 9,473,592, forward strand.
ATTTGTTTCATACTCTTTAGTAATTTTCTTTTAGACAGATCAATCTAAGTATTTTAACAATACTAATTTGTTTCATATTCTTTACTGTGTGTTTAGAATTAAAGTGGCAGAAAGCTATTCTGTGTTCTGACCTCACACACTTGCATGTTCACAAACACTGCTGCTGCATCAACACACCTGGACAAAGTCTCGGAAGTTTGGCCTCGACGTGACATTTCTCAGAGACACCAGGAGTGTTTGAACCTCTGGAAGACTAAGTGGAGCTGCAGCAGGAATGGAGCTCTCTAATTTAAAGAATAAAAAACACAATACATATTAAATAAAACAAATACAATCACAAGATGAAAATATTTATCTAAATAAAAATGACTGATTTTTTCTTATTTCAAACTGAAAATACATGGAAGGGGTCCTGTGTCATGGCATGCTTTGTATAAATAATCCAATGCATTTCATACATATTAATAGTTTTTGACACCTCATTTCCTTTTGGAAAATGATCCCATCAACAAAGAATAGGCATGACAGAACATTGTGACATGCTATTTATAAACATAACTCATGCAACATCACACACTCTGTCTATTTCCCTAAATATCCACACTAAAATAGATCTTTTTTTATTTCCTTTGCACCCCATTACTTAATGTTCAGGGATGACCAAACTTACCACTCCTGGGGAAGCAGTGGATCATGGAGCCTGAGGTGATCCCTGCATCATTCAGGGAGTCTGAACCTTTCAGCACCACACCACAGTGCACCAGCTCTGTAAAAAGTTGACTGACTGTCAGTGTCAATATTACAACACAAAAACTTTTACTTACACATAACAAAGTTTCAACAATCCATTTTTCCATTCACTTGTATCAAGGTGTTACATTCTAGTACACATATACTGGTACTAAAGCTTCATTCAGTCAGTATATCTAATGATCCATCATTTTTATGAACTCCAATCATGGGAGTAGTTAAGTTAAATTAAGGCAACATGGGGAGCTCAAAAAATAAATCCACACAATAGAAATGGCAGCCTGCCAAGTAGCTGCATTATTTCATATTTTTCAAGCCCTGAAAGTAGCCTCTATGGGAAGAAGTCAGTCAGATCACTGCCATGACCATCCAGATGTAAAATTTGAATCCTATTTATAGCAAACATTTTTTTCTTTTCTCCGGTATGGTTTTTCATAAACTAAAACAAGATATGAAGGTTGATAATATTCCATGGTGAAATGCTGTATTATCTATTCTGAATATATGACATTTTACACAAAGAAGGAAGAAAGCATACATTATGCAGCACTCGTAGAGTTGTGTGGTCTGTTGGGTCCTGGACTGACTGGGCCCACATCCTGCCGGTGTGAGTTGCCAGGTTGGGAACCCCTGGTCTATACCATAACTTTGGGTCCCATGAGGAAATCTTAAAGTTTCCATTAATGCAACAATTTTCCTTCCTTTCCCCAATGACCAACATGTTTAATGACTCGGTAGTAACGTTGACTTTCCGGATGAGGAACCAAAAACAGGTATGGTACATAGCCCATCGCCAACCTCCCTGACTCACCACCAAGCTCCCAAATTAATGACTAGACATACTATATCTTAGAATCCTTCATTTTTTCCTTAGGCAGAGTTCCTGCTCCAGATCTGGTCTTCTTGTACATGAACCATCAAGGAAATACTGTCCCCAGGTATTTTTTACACAGCCATCCCAGACCATGCCAGGAACAATGGACCGCCACTCACACACTACTGCAGGGACACATAATTGTTCCTCACCAATTTTCTCCGGCGTGGTATTGCTCTGGGCAGCTGCCTTCTGCCTCACTGAGTCCACTGTGTCGTTTAAGTCTACATTGTCGAGAATAACGCGTTCCTGTGTGCGGGACTTCAGCCGCAGCCCGAGGTACAGCGTCGCCATCTTCGCTCATCAGCTGATTCACCAAAACAAAGCCAGCCAGCCAGTCAGCCAGCCTCCACTCAACTTTGCCGCCAAACCTAAACTTTATTTTTCTACTTATTCATTTACAAACTGCTATGATTTTTTCGTAATTTGAATATAATTACTAAGGGAAAATAGAACATCGAGTGCTTCAAATTTCTTGGTACTTATACTATTTTTTTTTTTTTTTTTCGTAGTCGACATTTGCTCAAACAGAGCAGTGTATGTCATGCTTTTTTTTTTTTTGTTCTACTGAAGTATATTCATACAAGTCAGTTGGGATACAAAGTCAAAACATGAAACATCGACTTTCAACTGCCTCAGGAAAGGACAGTCTGCCCTAACAACATCAACAACATCAAGAACTCCATCAAAACAATAAGAATTATAGATGTTTATTTATTATTTTTTTTAATGGAGACACAGTAAGTCCTAAAGAAAGTCCAGCTAAATAGTACACACACACACACACACACACACACTGTAGACGCCGTCACGTCTATAAGGGATCAGGATGACAAACGACCCAGTCGTTTACTCGCTTTAATGCGGTTAACCTGTAATGACAATTAATTTGACATCAGCACGAGTAGTGAAATACAATAAAACATCCGTATACACGTAAGGCACATGAGCATCATTAAGAGATAACATTCCATCATAATAGAGAGTGATATAATAACCAAATACATGATGGTATACGCCTTAACAAGCTCTCAGAATAATAGAGACACAAATGTAATACATATAATAATATTCAATATTCAGTGTACTTTGACTTAACCAGAATGCAAAACTTACGACTATGAGGGTCGGCGTTTGAGGGTCTAGGGTTTATGGAGAAAGCAGAGCGAGTCACGACACCTCTCTCTCTGAAGCCTGGACACAATCTGCCTTCTTCTGAGGCCGCTGGGGCAGATATGCGACCCCGGATGACCCGTTCCCCTGCCGAGGTCCCTCTGTGTCTTATCTACCTTACGCGCCATGTCATCAACTTTACCACGTAAACACAACCCTCACTACCTCTCTACAGCTAAGCTAGTTCCTCCCACACAATTTCACTACTGCAGTTAACTACTACAATGAATGCAGTTTCCTTAGTTTCTATTCTTTCCTTAGTGTTACACATGCTTCGTATTAGTCTCTCGCCACCAGACTCACAGGACCTTGTGAGGCGACACAGCTGGCGACTACACACACACACACACACACACACACATATATATATATATATATATATATATATATATATATATATATATATATATATATATATATATATATATATATATATATATATATATATATATATATATATATATATATATATATATATATATATATATATATATATATATATATATATATTCTTTTACTTATTTATTTATTTATTTATCTATCTATCTGCATATGTCTGTGGCCACTCCAACAAAGGATGACACGTTACATTAATCTTTGTCAGTAGCCAGCCCTCAAAGCGGACATCCCTATTCAAGCTTAAGTGAGTCACTTCATGGAGTCCCGCTCAAGTCCCGCCTAAAGGTGACTTCACATCGGCTGCGATGCTTCGTTAGCTACTGGAGGTGTATAATAGAAAACCACGTGGCTTCCAATCGCTATAGTGTTTTTTTTTTTTTTTTTTAATAAAGGTGTTACGCTTGCAATGTGTGAGATTGTCGCTCATGTATCTTGCCTGTCGCCGGCCCAGCGATTTTTTTTCAAAGAAAGCTTGGCTGACGCATGTGCGTCCTCAGTAACATGTGAGTCACTCTGGCAACAAGGGCATGCCGTCACTCGTCACTGCCACTGTAGCTCCCCTTGGAAGAGAAGGTGTATAGCATAGCACAAATAATGTATAAGATAGAATCCTTGGCACAGCAAACTCGCGTTGCAGCCACCGCCAGTGTCAGCTCGTGGCATTCCATAATTAGCGTATCATCGCAATGAACCCACCTTAACTGCTTCACTTTGCCAACAGCGACATACGCCTGTCTCACGGAAAAGTCGATCTTAGCTAACCTGAAGGGACACCTCGTAAAGTAACACAATGATGTTGTGTATTATGTATCGGAAAATTGCAGAGACTGATAATTTTCCTAAGAAACATCGCGTAACAAATTACAGCACTTCTCAGAATCTCGCAGAGTGATTATTCCTTTGCAGACTGCGAGTGCTAAGGAAAAGGTTCACTTGATCATCTGTCCCTAAGAACTTGCTTCAATTTTTGTAACAAGTTTACTATAAAGTTGAGCTGAGTGGCATTTCAGCAGGTTTTGGCCAAGTGAATCTGTCGAATCACGACGATCTTATATAGTGTCATTCCCATGTGGGCGTTCATACTCACTGGTACTATTCCGTTTCGACGTTTTGTCACGAATACTTTCAACAGATTCTGGTGGAAGTTGTTAAGATTTCCAAGTTTTCAGGATTCCTGAGAGAGAGAGAGAGAGAGAGAGAGAGAGAGAGAGAGAGAGAGAGAGAGAGAGAGAGAGAGAGAGAGAGAGAGACTCACCAAAAATCTGTGGCCGAGCACTGCTAACGAAAATCTAAGCCATTTGATTTTACTGACCGACCTTCTCTCACGTCTTTCCTTTCACTTTATATGGGAATGCGATGACGTCTCTTTAATATTCATGAAACTGTATGGCTCAAGGATTCTACATCATTAATGGAACAAAAAACACACAGGAGTCCAACTAATCGTCTCTGGTCTTTGAAATCAATCTTGGTGGGAGCTTGCAAGTATTTCTAAATATGGAACTTGCACTCATCTTGACTACTGTGGGAATGACGTGCATTCTGCTTAATACGCTTGAACGCAACTCCATGCTCTTGTCATCGTGATGCATCATAAAACAAGGCGGCGCTAGTCACGGTGATGTAACGTTTCCTAATTAACCACAAACAAGCATGGACTGTATGCAAAGAAGTAGTTGCATCTATACGTCGCAAGTTTGCACCACATCGTCTCTAATTGTTCGATTTATCAGTATTCCTGGTCTACGGAATTTTTTTTTTTTTTTTCACGCTGCGCAAATACACAGGCAGTACCAAACAAATGTATCGTTGGCATCTTCGAGATAGACACTGGGATAAAGCGGTTGACACGTGAAGGTTGTGGGAGTGTGTGAGTGAGGGTCCTCGTCGTCTGTTTAGTGTTTGGAGTACGGTACCACTGCTGTAGCTGCTCTCTGTCTTCAAGTCATCCCCGACCGGTAAGTAAATTGACAGCAAAGGGATATGTCGACAACACCAGCATTTTTTTTTTTTTTTTTTTTTTTTATGTAGGAAGGACACTGGCCAAGGGCAACAAAAATCCAATAAAAAAAATGCCCACTGAAATGCCAGTCCCATAAAATGTTCAAAGCAGTAGTCAAAAATTGATGAATAAGTGTCTTGAAACCTCCCTCTTGAAGGAATTCAAGTCATAGGAAGGTGAAAATACAGAAGCAATGGAAATACAGATGCATGACTGTAGTGACTGGGGGTGGAATGATGGTGTTCTTTACAGTAAATTACAATTGTGATACATAAATATTTATAACGATGAGATTTATGAAACATCTTCACAAATAGTATCTGGTTAAGAAAATACATATGTTGAAACACACACACACACACACTGATAAGGATGATAACAGTAACACCCGCAAGAGCAACAACAACTGCCACAACCACGTTCGTCAATCACGGACGAGGAAAACTCAAGGACGCTTGCTCCCTCTCATCCTTCGTCAGCACTACAGGCTTTACGAATGTCCTGTTCACTTTCCGGTTGTTCCTTTCAAATTTACCAGTGCACACTTAGGCAAAATATACCTTAAAACAACAGTGACAGTGAAGTAAAGAAGCAGTAACGATAGGCGATGTTTGAACTGATAGTTAACAAGGAAGAATGTTAAATCACCCAGGAAAGACATTAGAACACTCTCCCTCCACAGTCTTGGCTGATCAACCATGTGGGTGGAGGTGGTGTTGGGTGCTGCTGTGCTCTTCCTCCTGTGGCAAGTGTTGAAGAAACCCAGTGACCTTCCCCCGGGTGAGTTTCAGAGAGAGAGAGAGAGAGAGAGAGAGAGAGAGAGAGAGAGAGAGAGAGAGAGAGAGAGAGAGAGAGAGAGAGAGAGATAATGATTAATTGACTGATATTAGTAATTAAGATTGACTGAATGAAAAGATAGACACCCTGACCGATCACCTGCTTGCCTGACTGACAAAAATAAATAAATAAAAAGAGTGGACTACTGACCGAAACAGACATACAGACAGACAAACGAGGAGGTAGCCAGGCAGGTAAATACAGACTGCAAGGTAGACAAAATATATACGACAGGAGGCAGCATTCATGCGGAGCCTTATTTCAATAATTTTTAGAGATTGTTGGGAGCTAATAGACTTTTTTTTATGATTCCAGATATAGTCTAACAAAGATTCCGCGTCATAAAAAAAAAAAAAATCACATTATAAGAAAATTCAGTGCATTAAAAAAGCTGATTATTATTTTTTTTTTTTTACCGGAAAAAAATCAATATGCAACAAGTTCACTTACCCCTGCAGATTTTATGAGAGATAAAGCGAATAAAAAGAGCATCCTAGGAAGAATTGTGGTTTGTCACACCTGGCAGATACACGGAAGTTCTTAATCATCGCGATATTTGCATATTACCTGAATTAGGGTGTCAACATTTTGAACATTTACGTATTAATGTCCACCGCGTTCATAGTTTATAGGGAATACACTGTTGACACGTTATTTGTCAAAAAGGCTGTACTAGATTAAGCTGCATCTTGTTTTACTGAAAAGCCTGTCACGTGACCTCGGCGGGCGTGGGATGCCACTCATTGCTTTCCCAGTCCATCATAATGTGGTTCCTCACTGTTCATCGTCTTTCATTATCGTTCAATAAACTGTCTCCGTCAACCTCTTGCTCTTACTCCTTAGATTCCTCCCAGCGAGCAGTCATTCTATGGGTCTTTGTTTCTGATCCCACAAATTTTAGCTGTCTCCTGATGTAGGACGTGATGCGTCCTGCATATCTGATTTTCTCAGCGTTTCTTCATTCATGATTCTGGCAGTTCAAGGAATCCTTAACATTCTTCTGAAAAATAAATAAACAAATAAATAGATAAAAATACAGGTTTTATTTTCCTCTCCATGTGTTGGTTCATCGCCGTTGGTTCATCAGCGTTGACCAATGAAAATAATTCGCCTCCTTCGCTTCTCAATACTCAAGTTCATGTTATTTATCTTGATTTCAGTAATGGAGAGCAATAGGATTGATTTACGTTAACTTGGGTAGCTCAGTGATAAAATTATCTCTACTCATGCCGCCTCTGCCTCCCCTCAGGCCGGTGGGGTCTGCCTCTGGTGGGCTACGTGCCGCTCCCCTTCAAGTCACTCGAAGACCACCTCAGGGATCTCTACAAAAAACATGGGAGCATCTACATGTAAACTTCCACTTTTCTTCCAACTTATGTTATGATGAAAAAATATTATGATAATGGGATGCTTACAGACATTTGTGATTTTAACTATTAGTGTGTATTTAGATGTGGACAAACTTATGGGCAGGTTTTCGTTAGGAAAATTCTCGAACTTATTAAGTTTATTAATTCTCCTAAAGTCTTGTTGTATAATAATTGTGCAATAATTTTCGTCGTAATTTTTCACGTGATATATAACGTATCTGTCATTATCGTTTTGACTCGCATCAAGTTAATTTGATTCACCTTTCAACTGCGTCAAAGTTTTTGCTGATTTGTGCCCCGTCCGGCAGATGGCGGATGGGAGTCCACATCATGGTGTTCCTCCACGACCAAAAGATGGCCCGCGAAGCCTTCACCAGCACCGACTTCATCGACAGGCCGCCCTGGCAGATATTCTGCCTCGGCGAGAAGAGTCCGAAGGGTAGGTGCTTTCTGTATCTTGAATCTCCACAATGATGTTATCACAGATAACTTAGGAAACGCTGTTTTCGTGGAATACCAAGCATTGATTACGTAAGAGTGAGTGCAGCCCTCATGTGATGATAGTTACACCTGCTGCTGCTGGTGATAAAGGTAATGATAATGATGATTTCTAACGTGGCTGCTTCAACCCTTGCAGGAGTGGTGGGCAGCAACGGCCTCCTGTGGCAAAACAACCGTCGTTTCGCTCTCAGGCAGCTGCGAGACCTAGGCATGGGCAAGTCCAAGCTGGTGGCGGCCGTGCACACGCAAGCCGCCATGATGGTGGAAGAGATTAAAAAGCAAGCTGGCCGGCCGGCACGTCTCCCTCACGCCATGTCTGTCGCCGTGGTCAACATTGTTTGGCAGATGGTCGGCAGTAAGTGATGGAACACACACACACACACACACACACACACACGTCTTAGTCTGTCACTTTACAAGGTGAGGCTCGGTGTCCGAGCCTCACTGATGAGTGAGCAGTCACCATCCTCCTTGAATAAGAGGATGGGCTGATGTGTGCGTTACAGCTGGTGCTGGAAAGTCCAGCACGTGATCCTCAAGACTGTGCAGAGAGAGAGAGAGAGAGAGAGAGAGAGAGAGAGAGAGAGAGAGAGAGAGAGAGAGAGAGAGAGAGAGAGAGAATAAAGAAAATAATGATAATAATAATAATAATAATAATAATAATAATAATAATAATAATAATAATAATAATAATGATGATGATGATAATAATAATAATCATAATAATAATAATAATAATAATAATAATGATGATGATGATGATGATGATGATGATGATGATAATAATAAAAATAATAATAATAATAATAATAATAATAATAATAATAATAATAATAATAATGATAATGACAATAAAAGCACAGGCGCTGAGTAACGCAAGAGTGATTCTCATAATTTTCTATTCAGATATCCAGTTCAAGGTCACTGACCCAAAGTTCGTGGAGTTTAGGGAATGCGTGGAATTACTGATGGACTCCATGAAGAATCTTGCCATCTTCGACCTTCTTCCCTGGCTTGGAAAGATCCTCCCTAGGCCCATTCTGAACAGGATATGTCATCTCGACCTTGTCGAGAATGCCAAGGAAAAATTCTTCGCTTACTTTAAGGTAAGGATGGTATGTACTGTCCCTGCTCTTCCTGTCAAGGCAACACAGCAGAGTTTAACCCTTGTGTTAGTGTGGCCAGTGGTGGGACCCGGGGATGGGCAGGGAAGGGTTGACTCCAACCGTGGTTATCTATCGCACTCTCCCCTTCTTGACTGACTGCGGGGTGTTGCAGGAGGTGATTGCCGAACACAAGAAGACGCTGGACCGTGACAACCCCAGAGATCTGATAGACGCTTATCTGACAGAGATGGAGAAAGAAAATCCGGACTCCACCTGCAGTGGTGAGTGACCTACAACCGTACTGTCAACTGTCTAGCACTAACCCTTCACCTGCACACACTCATTAAGCAGACACGGCTAATCTCATCGCTTAAGTACTCCGGTCCCGTAATACTGTTCGTTAAGAGCGCACTTCGCTTCCAGGATTGCAAGATCATCTTCCATTCTCTAGCATTAAGAAATTGATTATAGAGAATATCAATTTGTCATATTTTCGGATCTTATATTTAATTATTAATGTTTTTTTTTTTTTTTTCTCGTGTATGTGTGTGTGTGTGTGTGTGTGTGTGTGGCAACAGAGAGGGACCTGTGCTTCCTCATCTTCGACCTGTTCAATGCTGGCTCGCTGACCACCCGCGACACAACGGTCTGGATGATATTCTACTTGGCCAACTACCCGAGGGTTCAGGAGAAATTGCAGCGGGAGCTTGACGAGGTGCTGCCCCGGGGGACGCTACCCAACCTCGAGGACAAACCCAGGTGAGGTCACGATGACGGAGGCGCAACACTTTATTGTCAGGACGCTTTTTTAAACGTCTTCATCTATCGCATTATTCAACGATTTGTTCCTTCATTAAGACTATTTTCAAAGACAACAAGAATAATTAGTCGGATTCTGACGATGTGCAAGACGCCACAATGCCTACAATGATTGTCCTTGTAATAAAATATATAGATAGGTCCACCCATCATCCCTGTCTTGTCAGAAGGCAAGAGAGAGGACATAAAGCATCAAAAAAAGGATAAACAAACATTAAAAGACCCACTGGTCTTTGCAAGGCAGTCTGCGATATGCTATACTATGTAATTTAAAGTAAGATAAGTAAGATTACAAAGGTGAAGTAAGGTTCCTCCCCACTTATAGCTCCCTCCAGCCGCAGCTCGAGCAAGCTGAAAGCAATGTAGATGAGGCACCACAACGTTTGAAAGTATGATGTAATGATGCCTGAGTCCCACAGGCTGCCCTACACGGAGGCGGTGGTACACGAGCTTCTTAGAATCACCTCCCTGGCAGCCCTTGGAGCCCAGCACGTGGCCACCCGAGACACCGAGATAGGAGGCTACACCATCCCGAAGGTGGGTCTGGCTGCCTCAAAGTTGTTGGATACTCTCTGTGCATTTGTCTAGCTTTGCCTTTTTTTTTTTTTTCCTCTGATTCTTTGCCTCTGATCAATATTTTCAAAAGCTTGGTGGTCTCAAAATGACTGCCTTTAAAATGCCGCATGTTCAGTTCTGTTCTGATGATTTTTATTCCATTAATGGCGCAGAATCATTAATAAATTATCAGTGGAATAAAAAAAAAAACGCCTTTTGAAATTCCAGTAACTTCAACTCGCTAGGTCGTACTCTCTCTCTCTCTCTCTCTCTCTCTCTCTCTCTCTCTCTCTCTCTCTCTCTCTCTGCGCAGGGCTCCATCATCAGCAACGTGATTTCCGAGATCCACAGGGACACGCGGCACTGGGACAACCCCGACGACTTCCTGCCGGAGCGCTGGATCACTGCAGAGGGCAAGTTTTCCGCCAAGAAGGCTGGATTTATGCCCTTCGGAGTTGGTGAGTCTTCCCAGCAACATTCTAATCTTGCCCTAACCTAACTTGAACTGATCTCGTAACTAACCCAAGCCTACCTAACTAATCTAATCTTACGTAACTAAACTAAGCTAAACCTACCTAACCTAACCTTATGTAACTAACCGAATCTAACCATACTTAACTAATCTAACTTAATCTAACCTTCCCTAAGTTATCTATCCTAACATTACATAACTAACCCAATGTAAACTATCCTAGCTTAGTCAACGAAACCTAACTTTTATTTGTTACTACCATTCTTGGAAGTTGACCCTAATGAGCAAAGCGGGAAAGTCGTTCTCCGTGCCTTAAGAGAACTGTCCCATGTCAAAGAACGGCGGTAAAAATGCTGTAGTTAAAGGTACAGATCCTGCGGTGGGTATAATTAACGATAACGCTTCAACCATAAGAGTCATACGTGTAAAGCAGCTTAATATTAACTCCTAATGGAAGGCAGAATTTGAGCTCTAAATTTTGAAGTACCGCTAGGAAAACAAATACAAAACATGTCTTGTATCTATCCAGACGATTCTTTAGTGCAGCATTCCTGTCTGAAGTGAAATTCGTACTATTTTTATATCTAAACTAAAGTTATTTAACATTTCAGTACAAATTTCAGTTCTAGCGGTACTATGATGCAGTGCGCTACCAACGGTTCACATCCCATTCATTGTCACCAATACCGGGCACCAACACTATATTCATCTAGACATCCTCATCTCAGCTGCACCCACCTACTTCTCATATATACACACATTTCTATTTTCATCATTAAATTGACTGTGGTGGTCTGTGTGTGGTGCAGGGAAGCGGCAGTGCGTCGGGGAGGGACTGGCGCGCATGGAAGTCTTCATGTTCACCGTGGCACTCTTCCAGGCCTTCACCTTCACTCCCCTTCCAGGGAAGCAAATGGATCTCCGCCCAGACACCGGAAACGCAATCGGCCACAACCCGAGACTGAAGCAGGAGGTGGTGGCCATGGTTCGGCCCTGATCCTCCTCCATTATTGCAACGTCTTAGAAAAATCAATCAATAAATCATTAAATCACTCAATCAGTTAATTAACCAACTCTCCTCCTCTTCCTTTTCTTCTCCCTTCTTTTTCATCCTCTTTTGCCGGTACGGAGCGAATGTTGTACAAATATATATATATATATATATATATATATATATATATATATATATATATATATATATATATATATATATATATATATATATATATATATGGATATAACGATGGAAAAGTCACCTCACCTGCTTCTTCCCCTTGCTTCTAGCAAAATGGCGTAGTTGTGTTGGATCGTCATCGGGTCGAAACATCACTTCGAGGACTCGTGGCATTTGAGTTCTTCCCTTGTCGTCTCATTCACAACGAATTTCGGTGCTTTATAATGTGAAGCAATAGAAGATATTAATGTTTCCTTTATTGGGCAACTTAGCTTTGCGAGTAGATAAATATCGACAGACAGACAAACATATGTAAACAGACATTACTGTCAAGAGAAAATGATATTTGGTTATGAATTGTTTAACTGAGTGACTTTTATTGAGTAGTCTTCCATACAATAAGATTTCTCTGTATAATTAAATAATGTGTAGATGGTTTTGAATGAAAAATCTGGCTTGTAAATTTTTTTTTTTATATTTAAAATGTGAAGTCTTTATACAATTGTTAATAGAGTCAATAGTTGCAACAACAGCAAGACTAGTTATACAATGTTATGAAAAATATGTACATAACACAACACCTGCCATGTGGCATAGAGTGAAAGTCTTGCTGCCTGGCTCCTAAAGTCTAGATTATGCCAGACAGAAAGTGCTGGTTACTTGGACTTCTTATTTTATTTTATTTTTTTATTTTCTATATATTTTACTATACATAAGACAATACTATTTTTTGTCTAAATTCCAATTCAAACATTCATTCTCATGAGACCTGTGGTGGGAATCAAATCTTGAAAGAAAGCAGTGATACTGGAGCTTGAGGGGACAGTCAGTCTGTTTGAGACTGAATGTTTGGAATGAAATCACATTAATGTAAAAAGAATAATAAAATGTATATGCAATAAAGTGTCAGCGATGAGATAACAAGAACGTAACTGTGTGCTTGTCATGTGGGACTGAATAGTGTGTTTCCATATCAATGGGAAAAAAAAAAACAACAAGAGGGAAAAAAGCAAGATTAACTGTTACCAGTCTTCAAATAGCTGCCCTTTTGTGTACATGATTTCTTTCAAATAGGTTTGCTATAAAGTAAAAACACAATACAACAAAATATGAAACTTAAACACTTAAGATAACTTATGCTAGGCATCTTAAAACTCAGTTCCAGTAACTTCATGTGGCATTAGTTGTATCTGCTCTTCCCTTGCTTCAGAAAAACATGATGGTTAGCAGGCAGTATGTGTGAAGTATGTACAATGAGACATGCTGCATCACAAGCATTGATAAGGAAGCAAAAGGCATCAGGTCTGCTAAGCCTCTGTATTCATGAATACATTTGTGAATACTTTCATGAAGTACACACATTCATATTTGAATTAACAATATTTCAGTGCATTCATATTCATATTTGTAGGAACTGAAGAACTAATATTCATATTCAAATATGTACACAACTTCTGTATTCATTCCATCCCTGATCTGCAAACAGTCCTATTCCAAATTTACCAGTCTTATTTTCATCTCTCTCAATGCTCTGACAAATCTGATAGACATTATGATATTACACACTCTTCAGCCTGATCTGAAGTTTTCACCTAATTCCAAAGTCACTTTAATAATTTTACACCTTTTCAAATGGTCTTCACACCACCATGCACCCTTCCCCCCTCTCCCTCCATACTGATTCCAGTTAATTTAATCAAATATCATTTAAAGCTTTATAAATGCAGCATATGCCTGCCTTCATTTTGCTTTCTTTTCTTAATGTTCATCCTTAAATAAAAAAAAATAAAAAAAGTCCACACATTCTTTCACATTTCTAAATCCAGCTTACTCTTCATTAAATTGATTATTGTGAAGAGTAGAGTGGTAATGAGTGGATGCATTGAGCTTGAGAGTATTGAAGGAGGAACCAGTACAACTGATGCAAATTACAACTTTATGTAACTCTGGAATAAAGTGTGTTGGTAGGAAATAATTCATTATATGCACAGAAATACAAGAGAAAATAAAAATGAATAAGCAACATAATTATATATTCAAAAATATGTTTGCAGGGAGTTTCTGCATATCACCAAGCAACCAGCTGTAGCAAAACTATAGAGAGCACATGCAATAGATACCTATGACCAAACAACTTAGGGAAATTCATCATGTGGATCACACTATTACACTGAATGAAATATTTGACCTTCACATTTCAATTCTGCCTGTATATTATATTCATGTTTTGACCTCCATTTTGCACGCACACACACACACACACGCACACACACACACACACACACACACACACACACACACACACACACACACACACACACACACACACACGTACACACACAGACACACACACACATTATATGTATATATTTTTTAGAATAATTCCAGCTTATATTTTGTTGCTAAACAAATATTATGCTGCTTACAATGACAATTAGCTTGCATAGAAAAATATGCCTGCAAAAATTTCAACAGGACATCCATGGAACAATACACTATTGAAAATAAAGATATACAATTGGCAAACAATAATCATGGTCAGATTTCCTTGGATGAAGCAATTTACAAAGAGCCATTCCCTGTCATCAGTATTGCTGCGTGGAATCCTCAGCTGCTGACCCACAGTAAGGAGACTAATTACAGCTTTATGAATCAGAAGGATTTCCACTTAAAGTAACCCTTGCAGACAGTATCTCACTTATGTACAAGGACACAAGTGCTTCAATTTCATGCAATTGATATCCTTAATTTCTAATTTATGCACCACTTCATTGTCACCAGCTTTCAAGAAAAGGACAATCATTTCCCAAGGTTTAGTTCCTAAACCTAATATTTTATCTCATAATTATTACTGATCTGTTTGAAATGAAAATGGTTATCAATTGTGAAGCACTTGCAGCATTTTTTTTTTTTTTTGTGCTAAAAAATTATCATTCAAATTTATAAATTCAAAGCTTTCATGAATGAAACAAGCACAAAGAAGAGTAACACATCTCAGATTTATGACTTTCCAATCTGACATCACTTCCCCTTGATGACCCAAGACAGGACCACACTCCATCTCGACCAATTAATAACTAGACTCAGACTTCCATAACTGAGTCTGAACTAGAAATGCTTTGAGTGGAGATATCATATATCTGAGTATGTATCATATATAGAACTCATTATTTATAATAATTATGAACAATATAATTAAAGGAAAAGTTTTTTTGGACAGTTTCTTCTATAGATTTCATAATGTACAATGTATTAAAGGTCTTTGAACATATAATGAGGAAGCATGACAGGCATATTCAAATTTATATTTTACATAACATAGGTAATCTGTATATGAATTTTAGATGGAAGATATTTTTTCATAGTATGTATTTACATAAATGATAAAAAAACAAATAATTTCTATTTTATTTAATGTCTGCTCTATTCTAACAATATCTAGTTTATTTTAAAGCTTACTTTGTTGCTAAAACTTGCAGTTATGATTGCATAATTATAATCTTATCAGGTATCAAACTCAGTACTGTCAAAAATTTTGAACAAGTATGAAAAAAAGAAATTATGCTGTGGCATAATCCATATTGATGTTAACAGTGTAAATTTTTAGATGATAAATCAGATAAATATATCCTACTGATTTACATACAGACATGAATAAAAAAATGTGCAGGAGCAATGGTTAATACATGTCCTAGAGGGAGGTGATGCAGGATAGCTTTGAAGGACTTACATTGCATAGAAAATTAACTTAGTTCATAGGTAAGAAAGAGCTTGATGCACACTAGCACTGGACACTCCCCAGTGATAAACACCAGACCCGCTGACCTGCCGACCAGCCACTGATACGGAGAACGATAAAAAGACCTGCTCTTTTATGTCTGAATCAAGATAATCTGAAAGTACAAACATCTCTAAGGGAAATGCTACTATTGTGTATCTCTGTTTGTTGTCTGACATCAGCTGTTAAGAGCCTGCTCCCTGGGCTGGGTAATGTCTGCTTCTAGTGCACCACTCACTTTTATTGGCTTATTAGAAAATCACAGAATAATTACGAGACTGTAATGACTGTCTCAAATCTCACATTGTATTACATACAATGAGTTGATGAATATACAGCTATATATCACTGAATTACTGATGTATGAAAAAGCTAGTATGAGAATTATAAATGCAATATTCAATTATGCATGATGAACATCCTAAGGAAAATAAACCATCACATGAGCAGCAGTACTTATGTCTCAACAAGTCTTAGCTCACAGCCACCTCACATGGCACAAGCATCATGAGCTAACAGTACTAGCATGGACTAATAGAACATCACCTGCACTACTTTGTGGAAACAACTTTGCTATGATGACTTGTACCTACTATGTATGCTCTACAACCTTGATATAACAAACTAAGGCATCTCTGATACATTCATCCTAGCTTATCTTCTTATTACTCTGGCCATCTGTTCACATTTGGAATGTTTTTTTTTCATTAATATACAAAATAAGAAATAAATAACAATTATAAGGGCAAACACTCCTGATAATGACTGGTAGCATTTGACATTAATCTGAAGGTAAATACGTATGATGTAATATGAAGACAATTAAGTCTTGTCTTAGAATTACACATAACTTTAAGGGTTAGGCATCAGTTTGTTAAGACTTACATTGAAATTTTGAGTTAAAACATCTGATTGTCTTCAAGAATTAAAATGTTGATGGTAGTTATGGGGAGTGTGGTAGTTTAGGTAGTAGCATGTCTGACTACACCCTACTCCATGTGCCGAGGCCCAGGAAGGGTGGCACTGCCAGCCCTGCGCCAGCGCTCATGACTGAGTACGGCACACCTTATGTTATGTTAGTTATGAGTTAGGATGAAAATATCAAAGACACCAAGACCTTTCTTGTTCAGTAGCACCACCACTGTCATGACAGCTATGTTCTTGCAGAACTGTTAGTGCTTGCAGGAATAGGGAACTTTATTTGTATATCATATCAACAACTCAAGTATTTATTGAGTTTCATCTACTTATGGGATGCATTTCATTATCATTCTTTTATTTTGTATGAGGTCTAGAAATGGTATATCTGTGAAATTTTATTACAGAAAGAAAATCTGGAAAAAAAAAAAAACAAGAACTAAGAGAAGTTAAAAAAAAAAACACATAGGTAGTTACCTATAAAGTTGACAATGTATTAAATTTACCACATACAGAAAGAAAGGTTACATATAGCTCTGTCAATGAAAGTATTTTATTAAATTGCTATAATGCCTGTGTCTTTAGAATTTCATTTGTGTGCTTATGAGATATATCCCTTAGTACTGAACATATAAATAATTTCCCTTTTGCAATGCACTCTAAGTATGACACCACTTTCACTGATTCAGTAAGATGGACTACTTTTCAAAATATACTAAATAAAACTGCCTTTTCCTTTTGTACTGTTTTATATGAATTTTCCTTTTATGTAAACAATTCTTTTTAGAGAAAATCTGCATACCCTCTGAAGACAGCAGCCATTGACTTACTAAGGCTGTAACCTTCCACAGTCACATCTTCCTCTTCTTTGTGCACCTACTTGTCCTTATTGCATGGTTAGTCAGGATCCTACCTGCTGCCTCTTTACCCTTATCATCTGTCTTCACCCACTTCTATCTCATCTACTGCTGGGAGGGAGGTATCGAGCGACCTCTTCCTGTTGAATTAAAGCCAAAGATTAGAATGTGAATCTTTCTTAATCAGTAAGGATCAGGCTTGTGGTTTCCTGATGCATGTATATGTGATGTAGCCAATGCGTAAAATACTACTCTGTTGATACATACATATATGATCATGTATTTTTGCCTATTCTCTACATGCATCAAGGACCTTCACTACCATGATACAGACAATGCAAAATGCTTCTTAATATTTCCATATTTCTCTTAACAGATATACATCATGACATATCCAGTCAAATAAACAATATCATCTTTACTTGATGCATTTGATGCAGGCTAATTTATACTGAAATCAAAACTAATCATAAAAGTAACTTATTATGATCAGCAATAAAGAAATATCTGGCAGCAAAGCTGAGCTTGAAGCAAACGCACAAAATATAATGAGGGACAGTGGGCAGCTTGAACAAACATAAGAAGCAACAAACTCTGAGATGGCAAATATTATAAAACTTTGGGTGTCTTTGTGTCATAGGTTTATAGTATTTTTTTCTGATCTGTTAATATTTTCTGATGTGATGGATAATTCTTGCCATGCAATATATTCTATATTTTGTTTATTGCAAAGTGTATGCATAGTTTCACCCATCATCTAATGAACAAATACATATTCAGAAACTGACAAAGATTCCTGTGGAAAAGAAAGACAAGAATGAAGTTGCTTGGTAATGAGCTTCTGAAAAGTAAAAGGTCTTGGAGGCAATCAGTGTGAGGGTGGATGTGGATGTGTGTCAAGATTTACAAAAATGCAACACCAAAGTGGTGCACATCATATAAAGTATTTGTAAAATATTTACAAAAAAATATTTGTAAAATATCTAAATGTTCTGGATACATTATTGGCTTCTCAGTTAATAACATTCCTCTTACCAAATGTTTGTTTTGAGGTGGTCAGCTGATCAGCCTCTGTTCAAGAACTATACTTTACTTTTATTTTGTAGCAAAATTAAGAAATTCCCATCCTCTAGGCCTCTGAGGTGGGATGCATGGGGAGGAGGAGGTGCACTGTTTATGGATGTGTCTGGTGTTGACATGTAAAGATAGAAAAACAGAAGACATTTGAGGAAATGTAATGAGATACAGAAAGTAACAGGAAGAAGTAAGAGTGGAAAGACAGTATAGTCTGTTATAGTCAGGTCAGACTGCTGCAAGTTTCATACAGCTTAATCAAGTTATGTAATTATGAGTAGTTTGATCTTTTGGAAATTCAATCTGGAAAATTATTGTTAGATACACTGAGCACAACCACAAACACAGCAATTATAGCCAGACTGAACAGATTTCTGATGTCAAAGAATGGTCCCAAAGTTCCAGTCTGTCTAGTCTGACTGCTGCATGGTGTCATGATGATCATGAAGAGATTACAGATAGGCTCACCACAAGAGGTCACAGACAGGATTGTGTATTAGAAGGAATGTAGGTCATTGGTCTGCTGTTATGCTTTTTGTTACATTGCAAAAAAATATATAAAAAGCAAATAAAATTCATGTCCAGGATTAAGGGCAGAGTTGATGTTGCTTGGCACTCACAACTGAAAAATACAAAGGATACATGATGCCACACTAGGACAGATCACAAAGGACTTACATTACTGTAATGAACATGCATCTTTCAAATCTTTCAAATGGAAATCAATCAATAATATGATGTATCAGAAAAATATGCTTTAACATGCACAAGTTATTTAAGGCAGTTTCAGTCTTAAATTAACAATCACTGAGACATTGGTGTAGATTATATATCAGACACCACACAAAGACAAACTACAATAGCTTGGTCAATACTACACCACAAGGAGCAAGAGAGGCGTGCAGTGCAGGGCGTAGTGTGGAGGAGAGACGTAAGCTGCCTAGTACCACCACCACCATTACCCATACCTTTCCAAGTAGAACTCATACGAACCCGGCGCCGAGTGGGATCGTCCTGTGCGTGCAAACTGTTCTTTGTACAATATGTTCATCCTGAAGGGGTTCTGGAAGCTGTGTTTCTTGAGCATACACTTGATGAGGATGAGGGTCTCCAGCTTGGGGATTGAACGCACACAACTCTGGACTTCCTCATCAGTCACTTCAATTAATATGCAGTTTTCCTCTTCAGTTGGCAGTAGATATTGATTGCCCGCAGTGACCCACGGGTGTTCCTAGTGGAGAGGGTCACATTAAGGTTACCAGATAAATAATTATAGCTTAAAGAAAGATACTGTAATGAACAAATGAATGTGGCCTGAAATATTCATTGTTTTAATATTATGACATACAAAAAGATGCAAAATATCATAAAAATGGATTTTTTTTATAAAGTAACAGACACCATGAAATTGGTTAAGAGCTGCAGATTCATTACTTGGAATAACATACATGTGTTTTCTCTTTTTCATTTCCAGTTTTCATTCTTGATTATTACATTGATACCACATTCATATTCCAGTCATATAACAAAATGAATATCAGTGCTTCCGCACAGACTAAGCAGTTATAAACACTGAAATAGTGAAAAATGGTCTACATTTACAAAGGAAATGATACAATCAAAAGGTATACTTATATACAAATTAAAACAAAAAACAGTGTTGAATAGTATACCACACATCTGGAGTATGGCTAGTCCAGAATTATTCTAAAACATTAGCATTTTTCAGTCACACCTGAATAATGAACACAAAACTATCTGTATCAAAGACAGTGAGTCAGCACACCTTAATGTCTGGCAAAGTTATTCTATGAGCAGGATTCTTCTCCAGCATCAAAGAGATCAAGTCCTTCAGATCATCCGAGACAAAGGGAATAGGAGGGAATGAAAGCGGTGAGTTTCGGATCTTGTCGTAGAGAACAACAATGTTATCATCGTGGAAAGGAAGCTTGCCATACACAAAGGCGTAGAGGGTAATGCCCATTGCCCAAATATCTGCTGCCTGAAATAAAGAGATACTAACAGTTAGCACAACAGAATAAAGAGCAAATCCATACTGAGAAGTGTGGAGTGTTTAGAAGGAAAACAAAGCAACTGTCATCACACATAATGTAACATGGCCATTTGAAAGTATCTGTGAAGAAAATACAGCTTCTTATATATTTTAGAAATTTACTTTGCATAAATAAATTCAAACTTATGGAAGCATCAACAAGCCTTGAAAATGAAAATAAAAACTTCACTTCACACAACTCACTTTTCCAGAGTACTTGTGCCTTGAGGTGGATAGAGCTTCAGGTGCCATGAAGGCTGGGGTACCGGCAGTGTTGGTGAGAAAAGCGTCCTTTCCATCAAATTCATTGCACACACCAAAGTCTGCAATCTTGATGTGGCCATTGTCCCCCAAGAGAAGGTTTGATGGTTTTATGTCTCTGTGAATGATTTTCTGGTAGTGTACTGCAAAATGGAAAAGACATTTTTAATAACGTGCGTTACATGAGAGTACGTAGTTGATGGAATGCAGCAATCTGTCACACAGCATTAGCATTTTTGACTAAGTATTTATGATAAATCTCATAAAAGTTTTAACACCATTATAAAAATAAAGCATGTAAAATTCTGTTTGAATGATAACACTAAAAACTATTAAAACAAAAAATGCGCCAGGAAACATGATATTCAAACTAAAAACTATTCACTTCAATCAGCTTCTGGTGTATACGTCACTCATACATCTGTTTTTTTTTTTTCATAGGCTTTGATATATTAGAGGAAAGCATATACTCATATGTTGGCATTGATGCAGACTTGCCACACAGGTCACAAGATGCTTACAGTACTCTATGCCAAGGAGGACATCCCTGAAGTACGCCCACGCCTGGTCCTCACTCAGAGGCATGTCTGTTGGGATCTCCATCACCTCACCCTTCTCCAGAAGCTCAAATACTGAAAGATTTTGCATAATATACGTAATTTAGATGCTTAGTATTTTCAGAAATCACCTGGGAATTTACTGACATACGTTTTTCATGGATTAACTGACTTGTATCACAGAAGTCATAAAAACCAAACGCTAACTGAGAGAATGTCAGGGAGTTACCAGACTCCACAGTGAGTTTGTCTGCACATTAAGTGACACTTATGAGTGAAAAGGCTACAGTGAGATTATTCAGGGTTTAATTAATATATGTTCCTCTGCTGGTTACTCAGAAATTGATACTTTATAAATCAACAAGATATACAGAGAAAATATCTAAGACTTAACTGACCTTTGCCACTGAGAGTTAGGTACTCATAAATCAAATGACTCTGAATGAACTGCCTACACAGAGACTTGTTTAGAAATTAAGGGTGATATGTTCTTAAAAATTTACTAAGCTATATAAAAACTGATTACACATAAAAGTTATTTGTTGATTAATTTTCCTGAAAATACTAACCCATATAGAAGTTATCCTCTGCTGGATCATTGAGGACCTCCACCAGCTTGACAACATTGGGGTGGTTCAGCTTCTTCAGGATTGCTATCTCTCGATGTACTCTGTCCAGGGGATTCTCCATGGGGCGGCCACCTGATGCCCTAGGAGGAGGCAGGCGTCCCTTCACTGCAAGATGAATAGTGTGATATTGATGGAATTTTATGATGTGGTAAGTGTATAATAACTTCTCTTTAATACTTTCACCTTCTAGAATATTGAATTTGATGACTCTTGTAGTTAAATTCTGTAAGAGAATTCTACATATAAACATTCATGTCATATTGCAAGTATATAAAAAAACAAATGTGGCACTGAGAATATATTACATGAAGATCCACGTAACTTATGGAAATACTTTACTATTGACTTGATGACCATTAGTACTATGCAACTTGTGAATGTGTGTCTTCTAAATAGCCACTTAAAACAAGTGTCATATACATGTGTTTCTTAGTTCTGTTACTTGAGTATCTTATACATATGTATACTTCTTATTCTAACCAACTTTTGAAAAATGCAGTATTGATAACTGGCAACAACTAAACATTCCCTACCACGGCTAAATACAACATCAATGAATCTAACACCACAGTACTATCAAAATTATATCTATATTCATCTATCTATACTTGACTCCATTTAGACACATATTATATCACATACATACTGTATTCATACGTATATGTATTCTGCACACACACATCAGTAATACTTAATTCACGTTTGTATGGATGGATGTCAGGTGCAGGCTCTTTCAGCAGTGGTAGCCAAAGCTAATTGGTGAACGTGGTGGCATGGGCTGTGCATACTTACCTCGGTGAGTGGGAGGAGAATAACTGTCCATGCGGTGTTGGGGGCTGAGGGAACGGACGTGCTGAGAGGCCTCTGTCTCTGCTCCGATGGTCCAGGAGCGGCCTGACCACACACACGCCAACACACCACCACATCGACACCAACAGAAAATGACAAATCAAACGATAACAATGAGGAAGTGAGGTGCCCTTCATGCCGGCAGCCACAGACATGCTTAGTGTGGTGAGCTGTGACTTGCTTGTGCCATGAAAACAACCAAAGTGTGCTGTGTATGCCACTCAAACTAACAGATGGTGGGACACAAGCTTATGGTGTGAGTGCTGTTCCACTGGCATGCAAACCTGAATGGCATAAATCCCTTTTCTCCTCACACTTACATAACACTTTGCTGCCTCCCAACAAAACCACTAACATAAGTAACAAAGTAATAAAATATATATATTCAATAGAAATATCCAAATAAGAAGGCTCATGAACTTAAATGAATCATGAAATTTAAAAAAAATATTATTAAAAAGCTCCATAATATATATAAATGAAATACACATGTATGATATAGATATGCATCTCATCCACTTCAAATTTCATACTCATTGACCCTAAAAACATTCAGTAACAGTGCCATTAAGTTATTGACTGAAGTACTAATAGGATTAATGTGCAGCCCAAAAACAATGTTACTGCCACAACCCTGAATGGTATGAGTGTATCAGACAAGTACTGAAATTGATTTTGTGTGTAAACTTTCTTCAGTCTTAGTTGTGAAAAATAACTATGACTGGCTATGAAAATAAAGACACTATAAAATGTTCCTTATTTTGAGAGCTGACAGCAAAAAATATGAATGTATGCTGTATATATTCCATGTTTTGATATTAGATCTGATTTTACATTTGACACTTGTCTTGATGTGACTTCTGACTCCCTTAGACAAGGGACTGACAGAACTTTGTGAGTGCATGCGTTCTAATAACTGATCAAATTTATCAAGTTCTATGACTGTACAGAAAAGCTGCACTGCAATTACTGTAGTATGTAGACATGAGTATGTACTTTCTACTGATCAGAATCAAGGTTTCACATGTGTAGACTTTACAGTTTTATTTTGTCTTGCAGATGGAGAGGTGCCTAGAATGGCAGTAACCATGAGTGTTTCAAGATTTCAAGCTGTGTTACTAAAAAATTTACAAATATTCTCAGCCTGAAAATGCAGTGCACTACGATTATTACAATATTTCCTTCTAGTAGCATGCTCCTACAATGTACCTGCAAACCATAGTATTGATAAAAGATTTATGATATCTGGAAACTTAAGATTCATCCTCCCAAATTGCATGATCAGCAGGCAGTAATAATGAAAATAAAATTTTAATGAAAGGAAGCTTTAGGATAGAAACTATATGCAGAAAAGCACAAGAGAATATTTGTTAGTAAGATAAAGATTTCCATCATTATATATTCTGTCTTTGGTTCCCAACAGTAATATATATATATATATATATATATATATATATATATATATATATATATATATATATATATATATATATATATATATATATATATATATATATATATATATATATATATATATATATATATATATTAGATCACCTATTTCATGATATTTTCAAGAGGAAAGTTCAGTGTCTTAAAATGTGGCACAATGAACAAGCAGTCTGGGGTGGTGTGGGTGTCAGAACCACATGAAGTATAATCTCTGCAGCGGTGGTGGGCAGAGAAGTCCCTGGTAGGTGTGTGGAGTGTTGGGTTTGGGAACATGACACAAGCTACACAACCTCACCAGCATGGCTCTTCACACTGAGAGGGGAACATACTCATGCATTCATAACATCTTACTATTAAGCTTCTCTGCTCAGTATGGCTAGTAAGCCTTTCTTTCAGCTATATCAATGCACTAATAACCTCTAAAAGCACCACACATCTTGCTTGATCCACCAGTAGCTTTGTGATAATTGTTTACTAAAAGACAACACTGTTTCAAAATCTAATATATTTTCAATAAAGCATTGATATTCTACTATCTGTTAACATTTATCATCTATTTTAATTGCGAATTTTCTGAAAAGTTTGTTGCTATAAAACTGTAGCAGCCACTCACTTGTTATATGAATTCAGAAGTTTTGAGATGCAATAACAATACATATATATATGGTGTCTGTTTTCAGTTCTGTCATGTAAGTTTTTATGGGTTTTCCTAGAAATGTAAAAGAAACTTATACTTTTAATAGTATACTTATATTTTTCTGTTTTTGGTATTCATGGATGAAGTAGTCTGGAGAATTATTCATGACAAAATTTACACTTTAAAGAGACAGGAAGATAAGAACAATTTTATATCTCATGAAATGTCTTCTGAAAGTGTTAAAGATAATTAAGTGTTAACTGCATAAAAGATGAAGTAATGGTTTCATATCAAGAACAATACAAAAATGCTCTAATCCTCAGCCTATGGTCAAAACAATCCTAACAAGATACACTATGAAAACTTTGTGAGGAGAGAGAATGTAATCCAAGTGAGTGACTGCATCTAACATACAAATCACTTCCTATTGGACACTTACAACCTTCTATCCTAACACACACACACACACACACACACACACACACACACACACACACACACACACACACGCCAAGAGCCATGCCATGCCAGAGGTGGGGTGCTACAGGGGCACAGCAAGTGAGGGCGTAAGGCACACCAGGAGCCACAGCAGTTCAGCGGGAATGGAGGGAAGGGAGGGGAACATGAGTCACTTACCAAAGCAACCATGTTTCTTCATCAGCTTCTTCTTGGACAGGATTTTCATCGCCTGAGAATGGTGTAAATAGTAGTGGTGGTGGTAATGAAAATATGTATAGTAGTAATAGTAGTAGTAGTAGTAGTAGTAGTTTTTATAAACTAATGACCTAATACTACAAATATATAGACTACTTAAAAAAAATAAATGTATGTATAAAAAAATTAGAATATATTATGACATTTACACATGAAAATAACATCACTGGCAAAATGTAAACCAAAATATATAACATCACTAGATTTCTCTGTCATGTAATTCAAATGCATCATCTTTTTCATTACTTTAAAGAACTTGAATATGACTGAACTATGGGCCATTGCAGGAGACTCGGAAACCTTCACCAATACCTACATAGTGAGCATCCTCCTCCGTGTTGTAAGCCAGCTTGACAATGCCGTATGAACCCTGGGAAAGAAAGGCACACATTAATAAACTTTACTCAGACACATAAAAGGAAAAGAAAAAGTGCAAGAGATAGAGAGAAAAAAAAAGTGAAAATACCACTCATAAGAATATTTACCTAAAGACAAAATTCTGCTGCCAGAACACACAGATAACCTCAACACTCAAACTCATAAAAGGAAATCTCCAAAATGGCTCTAAGAAGGCTCTCTCATGCCCCACACAACACTATGGCTCATATTCTTAAACAATTCTGGCTGTACCTTGATTACTTTTAAAAAGGTTGAAGTGATCCAGGTTTTTAAAGATGTTTTTATAGTCCTAGTCACAGATTAAAAACATTTCTTCATTACCAACATCAGAAATACTCTTAAGAACCTGGTTAATCATCTCTGCGTCCTTTGAAAACAGTCGTGGTGTGTGAGAGCAGTGTCTCTGCATCCAGCCCTATAACACCAGGCAAGAGAGGCAGAGGTGGCAGGTGAGATAAGAAAGAGGCAACAAACAGAATCACAAGGTGTCATTATGCAGTGTAATATCTGACTCCTTTGTTACGAGTATTTTGGCTTTAAGGGGGATATTATGCACTGATTCTATCTCACGTCAGGGGGGTAAAACATTTTTGGCCTCCATGTTGTCTAATATTGAGGGTGAGGCAGGCAGGGGACTGAGGGAGAAGTGTCAAGAAATGAGGAAGGAAGGGGTGTTGTGAGGGAGGGGAGAGGAGACAACTTAAGGGAGAAGCATAGAAAGGTCAAGGATAAACAGGAGAGGTGATCGTGGGAGGGAAACAGAAGGAAAGGAAGGAAAGTAGGAGTTTCATGGAAGAGAAAAGGAAAGAAAGGTTAAAGGAGAGGGTATAGGGGCATGAAAGGTTCAAGGACAGGTGAAGGGAGGGGAGAAGCGATCATGGGAAGAGGGCAGGGAATGGAAGAAGTGAAACTAGACCAGGAAGTGAAGTATGGAAGGAAGTATGCAAAAAAAGATTGGGACACAAGGGAATAAGCAGGTGAAAATGAACATGAGAAAAGGAAGTAAAGGAAAGAAGAAAAGGAAAGGAGAGGAGAGGAAGAGGAAACTGGGAGTGAGAAAAGAATACAAGAAAAAAATTTAGGAGAGAGAGAGAGAGAGAGAGAGAGAGAGAGAGAGAGAGAGAGAGAGAGAGAGAGAGAGAGAGAGAGAGAGAGAGAGAGAGAGAGAGAGAGAGAGAGAGAGAGAGAGAATGGAAAAAAGGAAAGAAAAGACGAGGCAGGAAGGAGATCAGAGGAAAGAAAAGAAGGAAAGCGAGGAGGGGAGGAGGGGATCAGGGAAAGAGGCAAGTAGGAAGGGGGGGGGGAACAAAGCTATGATAACCAATCACTGGATGAGACACTGCATTAATTATGTTGGAACCTCTGCAGCTTGTATTCATGACTACAGAATTCTGCCTTAAAAAAACTGTAACCTTAGGAGACACAGTAACCCAGTATCTAACCAGGTTTAACATTTCCCTTGACTCTCTTTCACTTTCATAACCTTTAACCTTCTCCTGCAAACAGTGTTCATCATCCAGGCTTTCAGTATTTGCCAATCTACATCACGGTTGGGATGGTACGGGGAGGCAAGGGGGTGAGGGACTAGTGTCAGTAGCCGCCATTAATCTTGCGGGGAATATATCCGAGGGTGGGAGGGTTTTGCTGGGTTTCATCCATATATTCCTGCCAGACCTCAGCTAACGGCTGGCAGGTTGTGGGAGGGATGAGTAACGAGTGGCTGCCTTTTCCTGTCTGCACATCCAAACATTTTCATTTCCATACTCTTCTAGGCTGCACCAGGAAAATACTTCATCACTTGTATAATTCTCGTGGTGAGAAAATGATGTGCTTTACAGCAGTGACTGATGTATATCGAAAGAGAAGCAGAGAATGAACTTTGCTCTGTGCACTAATTGTTTCAATGAAATTTGCATTCTATTTACATAAAAAGGATCTTGCCAAGCCCTGAAAACAAAAACAAGTGGAAAAAGTAGCTGAATGTTGCTCCCTGAAAAGAAGCGTTACAAAAGGGGAATGGTAAATTTAGTTAACGTATAAAAACATTTTTGTGCAAAGTCTAGGGGACAGAATACACTGAAAGATAATATACCGCTTCACAAGAGTGCCGCAATGTCATTTTTATTACTTATCGTAAAACTAACCTATATTTTTTAAATTCTCTGTTTTTTCATGTATAGTGAAACTGAATTTAGCATTTTTTTTTTTTTTTTGCTTTATAATTTGATAATTCTTGGCCAATGAAATGACTATAGTAACTTGAAACTCTGAGCCGAACACCCTCATTACCTGACACGTGCAGTTGCTGTCCTCACATCAACGTTATAAAGAAAAAAAATATTAATAACAAGTCCTACACATTACACACACTCCTCTCTTAATCCTCTCCAGAGAACACTACTTTGGCGAGGTGTCGGGGAGGGTCAGGGAACAAGAAAGAGTTTCAAAAACAAGTTTTAACTGTGAGCTTTTGCTAATTAATGCGTGGTTTTACTTATGCATTGTGAGTGAGTCTGGCGTGGCGGTGACATTTGACTGAGTGCAAGGGAAAGCTTCAGAGAAAACGAGGTAGACTGCTGGACTTGTATTTATTAATTTATTCCTAAGCTGTTTTGCATTTTTATTCTTCAGCTGTTTTACATTTAGTTTTTTTTTCTTTTTACATATATTTTAAATGTTCTGAGCGAATATGGGGTCCTATACATAAAAAAAAAGACAAAAGAAAAATACAACTCTTTTCCAACGTAATTTATTGCGAAGAGTTCAAATTCTATATTTCGTATTAAGTTTTGTTCCTAGGACAGAAAAGAGCATGGTTAATTACGCGGCCACCCACGGGAAAGAGGTTTAATTATAAAGAAATATGTTTTATGTTAGGTTAGGGTTAGGCTGGGAGGAGGAGGCAGGCTGGAGGAATCAAGTTAAGGCCTGCTGAGAGCCTGGGGAGGAGGTGCAGAGTGCCATCTCTGAGCACGTCTCCCCAAACCCCGTGACGCACCATGCTAGCCTGTCCAGTATTCTGAAACACGTTTGCCAGCACAAAAGGCTCAAATTGAAGCTGTACGGCTTTTTAAGGGTGTTTTCATGACTTTAGTAACATATCAGCAGGATTTCTACATTATTAACGGGAGAAACACTCCTGAGAACCCGGCTACTCATCTCTGTGACTTTTGAAAATGGTCGTGGTGAGAGAGCAAAGCGTTTCTGAATAAGGGCTCCGACCAATATCTCAGCGATGCCCGGATGCCGCTGGTCTGGCTATGGCTATGGCTGCTTGCCGCTCACCGCCAGGAAATCCAGGCAAACAATATACGAGGGTGCACTGCAGGGTCCCATCCGCACTTCCACAGCCCTAACTTCGGACTCCGGGCGCCAGAGTATTCATTTAATATCAGGACTGGCGGCAGAAAAATAAAATGGAAAAAAAGACTGACATTATTAACTCGATGACACACCTTTACTTTCCTTTACTGTCTCTTATTTTCTCGTGCTTACACTCTTGCGTTTATTATCTGTTAATATTTAAACTTTTTTGTCTCGTTTGTTCGTGACTCAACTCCTCTGTGTCTTATATTATATTGTTTTAACTCTTCTGTATGTTATTTGCTCGTGTCGATCCTCTTATATCCCTCATTTGCTATTGTTTAAACACTCTTGTCTCTCATTTGCTGTTTAAACTCTTTTACGTCTCCGCTGATAAAATTCACGAGTGTTCTTCAAGGTTCTTCAAGGCGTGTTTGAATAACCTACATGTCTACACAGTAAACGGAAAGCTACACACACACACACACACACACACACACACACACACACACACACACACACACACACACACACACACACACACACACACACACACACGTTTCCTATATGTGTTTAAATTACAGAGTAAACAGAATATCTCTGTATTCACGAGACTTTTATGCCAAACGTATCTAAATTAACTGCCAAACCGGCGAAAGAAAAAGGCGTTAGAAAACCCGTTCCTTACACGACATGTTTCACTTTGGCAGCTGACAAGATAGTAAAGGAAAATGAGAGAGAGAGAGAGAGAGAGAGAGAGAGAGAGAGAGAGAGAGAGAGAGAGAGAGAGAGAGAGAGAGAGAGAGAGAGAGAGAGAGAGAGAGAAATTTAGATACTCACTCCCTATGCTACTGAGAGAGGCGTGGAATTTACGGTAAGTTGATTGGCGTGGGTGTGATGGATAAACTCTTGGGAAAAGTGTTTCCTACCACTTACTTTCCTCTCAAAGCAACCAAAAGAAAAATGTGCAAAAATAACTCTCTCTCTCTCTCTCTCTCTCTCTCTCTCTCTCTCTCTCTCTCTCTCTCTCTCTCTCTCTCTCTCTCTCTCTCGAAACATTGCGAGCAGAACGGCAGGAACGAGATGAAAGGGGGAAGTAAGCTTGAGTGATTCTTGTCAGACTCTCATCACTTGGTCTACAAATAAACTAAAGCTTGTTAGGTACGTGACTACCTATATTATGAAGGCCAATTTTTGGAGATGTAACCCTGTGGAATCGTATGTATCCGTGTTATTAATTTATTGTTATTTTATTTGTTTATTAATCTATCTATTTTTTTGTTATGAATTGTATCGTGCACAGGTGAGCGGCTTGCCAACAAATTACCTATCTATCTAATCATTCATCTTTATTGAATTATTAACTTATTCCTGTTTCCATCTATGTATCTAGCTGTCTATCTATCTAGTTATCTGTCTGCTTGTCTATCTATCTATCTATCTATCTATCTATTTATCTATCCATGTTTATTAAGTTCCCTGTTGTAATCATATTCAACAACAGATAAAAAAAAAAGACAGACAAAATATAACGAACTCTGAAATTTCTACTGGATAAGTGTTGGGAGGAATTAATGGAAAAAAATAAATAAATAAATGAGGGAGGAACAGGGAATTCTTGCAAGGAATGTGCGAGAGAAATTTAGTGGCATAAAAGTGAAGATTGGGAGAAGGTGGAGAGAGCGATATTGAAGGAGGATGGAGCATGGAAGTTGAGGGGAAGATGATGGTGGTGGGGTGGTGGTGTTGCTGGTGGTGGACAAAGAAAGTGGTGCTAAGACTCTTCCACTTATTTTCTTATTTATTTATTTATTTTCTTTATTCCCAAGGTCTATAAAACAATACATCAATAATCAATAGCGTTCCAATATTCACATAAATCCACGCAGCCAACGCGTTACACATGCATATATTCAAAAGAGTATCTGACGCAATAAAGAAAGAATAAAATGAGTGATAAAGGTGTTGGAAAATAAGTATTCTTTATCTAAAAACTAATTTCCTCTCACTTGGCTTTCTCTCCTTCATTTTATCTTTTTAAAATTAAGTGTATTTTTTTCTAGTTAAATCCTCCAATTACTATTATTCATGTCTCTGGTGTTTCGAAGTTAAAAGTGACTCGGATCTTTAACTTGGGAATACTCAATTAACATACACACAAGCTCTCACAAATCTTTAAAAAAATTCTTAAACTTCATAAGGCAACATTAACTTCCCTAAAACATCCTTCACTCTAACTTTCCTTTGGCTCTTTCAAACTAAAAAATGTCCTTCATATCAACTGTCCTCCTTTTCTGGGCTTCCTTCCCCTCTCCTCCGTTTCTCCTTTTTCTCCTTCGTACCTCCATCCTTGCCAATCCCTCCATTACTGTCGCTCCTTCTTCTTCCGTCTCTCCTCATTCCTCCTTCGTACCTCCATCATGGACTCTTCCTGAATTCCTAACTGTCCCTTCCTTCCTCCCTCCTTCTCCCGTCTCTCCTTTACGACTCACCTCCACCCTCGGCTTTTCTCCCCACTTCTGTCCTTTCTTCTTCCTTCGTCTTGGTGTCTCTCCTTTTTTTCTCCCTTACTTCCTTCCTTACTCTTCATCTGCCCCTTCCTTCATCTCTCCTTCCCATCTACATACCTCCTCGATTCTCCCTTCACTACAGTCCCTCCATTTTTCCTCCTCCATATCTCCAGCCTGGGCCCTTCCTCCCTTCCTCCCTAGTTTATTATTTCGCTCCCTTCTCCCTCCGTCCCTCCAATAAGCCGCTCATTCCGCATTCCATCCGCTAAACCCTTTTCGCTTAATGAAGGTGTTTTGGGGAGAATGAACCAACGTATATAGCAGTAATTCCCCAGGGTTACCTCGGCTGGTACAGGTGTAATGTTAATTTTGACCCCAGGTAAGAGATGCGGACAGGTACATGGGTAGATAACACACACACACACACACACACACACACACACACACGCAGGCTAGCGGTCTTACCTGCCTTGATTAATTAATAAATGGGATACACCTGAGCGTAGGAACGGGGATTAGAGAGTGACATTAGGGAAAGGCTTAAAGGTAAGTGGTTCTTGATTCCTGTGATGTAACACGCTTGATAATATACGCCCTTCTCTCTCTCTCTCTCTCTCTCTCTCTCTCTCTCTCTCTCTCTCTCTCTCTCTCTCTCTCTCTCTCTCTCTCTCTCTCTCATTAGGCTCAAGGACAGAACACTTTAAATGGATCATGAAGCCTCCACAGTCCAAATTTCCATACAAGTGTATCTCTCTCTCTCTCTCTCTCTCTCTCTCTCTCTCTCTCTCTCTCTCTCTCTCTCTCTCTCTCTCTCTCTCTCTCTCTCTCAGGCGGAGGAGGTAATAGGGGGGGAGAGAGAGAGAGAGAGAGAGAGAGAGAGAGAGAGAGAGAGAGAGAGAGAGAGAGAGAGAGAGAGAGAGAGAGAGAGAGAGTCGCGAAATAGATCTCTCACCTACGTACTCTCTCTCTCTCTCTCTCTCTCTCTCTCTCTCTCTCTCTCTCTCTCTCTCTCTCTCTCTCTCTCTCTCTCTCTTGGTCTCACTTGCGTACTTCCCCTCGCGCTCTCACTCTCACCAGCAGCCACACAATCTCTCCCTGACACTCTCCGGTACATGTCACTCTCCTACTCTCCCCCCTTCCCCCCAGTACTCCCTCAGGGTCCCACGCACGTGTCCCTTCTCTGAGGAGGAGGAGGAGGAGGAGGAGGAGGAGGAGGAGGAGGAGGAGGAGGAGGAGGAGGAGGAGGAGGAGGAGGAGATTTACGAGGTTCATTTCTCCCCAGGCAATTTTTTGTTTTCATTTTCTTCAACTGTATTGGTTTATTCAAGTCTTCCGTTAATCTACGTTTTCTTTGATTTCACCGCTGCGTCTCCCTTCCATGAAATAACTCGAGGCAGAGAGAGAGAGAGAGAGAGAGAGAGAGAGAGAGAGAGAGAGAGAGAGAGAGAGAGAGAGAGAGAGAGAGAGAGAGAGAGAGACAGTATATTATTATGGATTTTCTCAGACTTGTATACTTTGATCACCATATTTCCCTTCCTTGAACTATTGACAAGGCGGAAAGAGAGGCATAAAAATACCTCTTCCTTGAATTTCATTGCTTCCTACTTTCCCAGGGACTTCTACCAATGTTTATTTTTATTTTCTACATTTTCTCTCCTTAAACTAGCTCTGAAGGGGAGAGAGAGAGAGAGAGAGAGAGAGAGAGAGAGAGAGAGAGAGAGAGAGAGAGAGAGAGAGAGAGAGAGAGAGAGAGAGAGAGAGGAAAATACCACTTTCTCCTTTCAGTTTACCTTGCTTTTCACTTCCTCTTATCTAATGTCTATGTTCGTTTAAATTTTTTCCTTAGTCTTACTCTTAAATTACGATGCTTTTCTCCATTTTCTTTTTTTTTCCTTTTTATGTTCAACTCTTTTCTATTTTCTCATCTCTTCTGTCTACCTTCGTATTAATTTCTCCCTTACACTATATTTTTTTTCAATTATGTTGCTTTTTTTTTCCACTTTTCATGTCTTTTATCTACCTACATTCACTTCAATTTGTCCCACGTGCTACAAACCTCGAAGTTATACGCGAAAGAAAACGATACACGTGTTCCTACGCTGGAGTTTTGGTATCTCCATGCACTGAGGTTTATTTACGTAATATTCAGGCTCACCTATTTCCCGCCGGAACGAAAAGAGAAGGTGTGTTCGACGCAGCGTGATTTACTCTGTATACATGATGAAACTGAAATTAATTTAATAATGTTGTTGACGTGAACTGGCTGGGTGGCTGGGTGGGTGGGTTGACTAGCTGGGTGGGTGGGTGGGAGGGGTGACTAACTGGCTGTCTGGCTAGGTGACTCATTTACTGACTGACTAGTTGACTGATTGGCTAGCTGTTTAGTTAGTTGGTTGACTGACTGACTGATTGACTGACTGACTGACTGATTGACTGACTGGTTGGATGACTGACGACTGGCTGGCTGATTCATTAGTTAGCTGGATGACTGACTGACTGACAGGCTGGCTGGCGAGTTGGGTGACTGACTCGTTGGATGACTGGGTGGCTGGTGACTAACTTGCTGACTCCCAAAACATGACCCGCGTGTCTTGCACCATATGACAAGGCATCGGTAGGAGGTTATTGAGTGTTCGGTGCCTCTGACTCTCGTACATCCCGGTAAAGGGGGACATGAAAAACAGTGCGGATGGCACCGTTTGTGAGGGAGTGAGTGAGCGAGGTCCGTGGAGGCTGGGAGAGGGAAGGGAGGGGTGGCAGAAGGGAGGGAGGTGGTTGGAGTATCAGAGGGGGAGGAGAGGGAGGGGCAAGAGGCACATCCCAGCTACCAACAGACGCAGGAATCAATAGTTGCCTTAAACAAGCAGTTCCCGTTCACAATGCCAGGCTGTCCCGCGCCCCAGGGATACTGCCGCCCTGGGTATTAACCTCAGGTGAGTAGCTTTTTCACTGGGCTCCAGGTGAGCAGGTGAGCCTCCCGCAGCGCCGTCCTCGCCTGACCTGCCTATGCCCCTCTGTTACGGAAACAATACCTCTCTCTCTCTCTCTCTCTCTCTCTCTCTCTCTCTCTCTCTCTCTCTCTCTCTCTCTCTCTCTCTCTCTCTCTTTGGGGACTGTTGGTACCGGGATGAATTTTCAGAATTAATAAATGTGAAATACGCGGAAAACCGCCGGCGTGCAAGTATTTCTGCTCGCGGGATGACATCTTTAATGGAGCAGCCTGGTCTGGGGATTCCAACTTTCCTAAACCACTTGAAATTCTCTTTTTCCAAAGCATTTGTTTAAGTTCCTCCAAGTCTCGGCGGAAATTAAGCACAGGCTGAGATGACCTTTACAATTCACAACTTCGGGGCTTCATTCACGGCTCCTCTCTCTCATGTGCCGGAATTGTAAGCTGTTCAGGACGTGGGAGTAGAAAAAGAAGAGTCATTTTGATTGCGCCAGCAGCCAGCGCGTCATTACTGCGACTCGGCTCATTAATACTACGGGGGGAAAAAAAGGGCGCATTAGTGAGGGCCCGGAGGGAGGGTGCAGAATTATACATTGCCGACAAGGGAGAGGAATGTACGAGTGAGTAACACATTCACAACACATCCCCAGCGGGACTTCAATTCATAAGAGGGTTGCCTGGTGTATCACTGTTCCCGCCGCCACCACTACCACCACCACGCCGCGGGCCGCCAACAGTACTCGCTACGGACTAATTAAGTCTTTGCATATAAAGGTTTTCGCTCCAATTACTCAGACAGCGACCCGCGGCAGGTAGTTATTTTAGGAATTAATGCTCTAACTGCTACTGTGTCTCCTTAAGCTGGATAAAAATAGTTTGTGGGAAGCTTAGTGTGACTGCGAAAGACGACACTGACAGCAAATGGAGTGATCAAGTAATGAAACTCTTTTGGCGTTATTTCAGGAGTTAACCCCGTGACTGCTACATCGCCTCATTAAGCTGGATAAGAATACGAGTTTGTAGTTTTTGGAAGCTTAGCGTGACAGCGGAAGACGACACTGATAGCAAATAGAGTGATCAGATAATTTAAACTCTCCGGCAATTGTGTTTGTACGTAAATAAACAAGAGTAGTCTGATATTTTAAGTGACCTTAGTTTAATTTTTGTTCATCATTCATTTCTTACTTCGATAATAATTGTCAAGTCATTGGGAAGTGGAAGGTTTTAACAGTCAAGGCATCGAACTCCATGTCACGCACGGGAGCAACCACTGAACGTCCAGTAAGCAGGAACAATCAAGACCTGCTGCTGCCATTCACTCTGCGCGGTCACTCTCACCCTTCCTGATGAACAGCAACTCGGCACCAGCAAGGACACAATTTTTCTTCGTAAACTTCGTCTTCTTTCTCTTTTCCATTTTCTAAACCTATGTACTTAGTCTTCTTTCTCTTTTCCACCTTCTAAACCTACGTACTTTGCTTCTTTCTTTCTCCTGTCTCCTCCACTTACATACTTTGTCTTCTCTCTTCCGTCTTCTCCACATACGTACTAAGTCAAACGGCTTCTTCCAGCTTCCCTTATTTCCTGATGTTCTCATGTTCTTTTCTTTTCCTCCTCTTTCTCACCCTGCTCCTCCTCCTCATTCTCCTCCTCGTCTTCCTTATCTATCCTATCCTTTATTTCCTCTTTCCCCAACTCCTCAACCTTCTTCCCTATTTCCCTCTCCTTCTTCTCCTTTACCATCTCCTCCATTTCCTCCTCGTAAGGCATGAAAGCACCCCCAACCCCCCTCCTCCTGTCCCCTGGTCCCTCGCTCACCCCTCCACAAACATCATCACTTCATTATTATCGATTACCCATAAGAGCATCAGCACTCCTGCATCGGCTGCCACTCCTCGGGCTGTGAAAACCAACTGCTGAATATTTCTCTGAGTCTTGCGACGCCTCCCCTGTCATGGCCGCGATCTGGGGACGCCTCGCTGTGTGATGTAGATACGAGTACGTGGCTCAGAGATTGCAGAGGAGAGAAGGAAAGGGAGTGCAATGTCAAGGAAAGGAGTGAAGGTCACCATGCGTGTTTTTACTACAGGATGGTACTTTTTTTCCATATAATTCGTTACTTGATATTA
This sequence comes from Scylla paramamosain, assembly GCF_035594125.1. NCBI lineage: Eukaryota > Metazoa > Arthropoda > Malacostraca > Decapoda > Portunidae > Scylla > Scylla paramamosain. The sequence continues at coordinate 9,510,694 of NC_087183.1, forward strand.
GTAATAAGTCCCCTTTCCAAAAAATAAATAGTAAAATAAGTAAAATAAAATAAAAACATGAATAAAAGCGTCTTACTACTGCAAGAAGAATGAAGAAGACAAGAATGAAGAAAGAGAAGCACTAGATATAAATATACAAAAGAAGAATGACGGAAGGTGGAAGGTGCAAGAGAGAAAGAGGATATTCTTTTGTTTGAAAAAAAAAGAGAGAAAAAAAGGAAGAGAGAAAGAGTATATAAATACACGAAAGAGGATTGACAAAAGAGAGAAAACAGAAGGGAGTGAAAAGCTATAAACAAAAGAAGGAAGGAAACAAAACTAGAAAGAAGAGAGGGAAGAAAGGTAAAAGTAGACGAAAGAGTGACGAAAGGGGAAGGAGAAAGAGAGTGGGAAGAATAAAAAAAACAAAAGTAAGGAAGAAAGTGATAGGAGGCAATCACAGACACAAAGTAACATGAGATAGGATGCTAATGAACTGAAATGAATAGCATGAATAGAATAATCTGGACTTAGTGATATAAAAAAATAAATAAGTAAAAGATCAGAAATGTTAAACAAATAAACAAACAGAAAAAAATAGACAAATACAAAACGTTAAGCATGAATAAAATACTTTGATGAGTGAAAGAAAAAAAAATCGTTGTAAATAAATGAGAAAAAACAAAGTGAGTGTGAAGGAGAGAATAAAAAAAAAAAAAAAAAATAACACACGAGGGTTGAGAGGAATAAAATGAATAGATACGAGTATTAAAACACACACACACACACACACACACACACACACACACACACACACACACACACACACACACACAGAAAGCTTGTCAGGGAACGAGGGAGAGTGAAACGAAATAAAATCAAACGGTAAAACAAACTACAGTACCAAAAGTGTTGAGCGAGAGAGAGAGAGAGAGAGAGAGAGAGAGAGAGAGAGAGAGAGAGAGAGAGAGAGAGAGAGAGAGAGAGAGAGAGAGAGAGAGAGAGAGAGAGAGAGAGAAGAGAGGGTAAAAGAAATAAAATAATGAAATAACAGAGGGAAGAGGAGGCAGTGACGGATGAGAAGAACGAAACGAAATAAATCAAAGTCCAGAACAAATAGAAAAAAATAAGGGAGAGAGAGAGAGAGAGAGAGAGAGAGAGAGAGAGAGAGAGAGAGAGAGAGAGAGAGAGAGAGAGAGAGAGAGAGAGAGAGAGAAATGATGTGGAAAATGAATTGTATTGTTGATGATGTTACGAGGCCAATGTTCTCACAGCAGGGAATAAAGTTTTCTCTCTCTCTCTCTCTCTCTCTCTCTCTCTCTCTCTCTCTCTCTCTCTCTCTCTCTCTCTCTCTCTCTCTCTCTCTCTCTCTCTCTCCACCCTTTTCTCCTCCGCTAATTTATACCACCGGCCTTCCCTCTTCCTTCCTTCCTTCTGCTACATTCTCCTCGTCGTCCTCCTCCTCCTCTTCTTTCTCCTCTCAAATTAACCCGATCTCATTCTCCTCCTCCTCCTCCTTCTCTTCTCCCTTATATCCTACCTGACCACGCTCTTCCCATCTCAACAGCCTTCCCTTCACCGATGTCCTTCTCTCATTTCCCATCGGCCTCATTCCCTTCCCCTCTCGCTCCTCTCTCTTCCTGCCGCCCCTTCCGCCCTGCTTCCGCGTCCCTATGGCATTCTGTCCCCTTGGCCGCTGCAGTGCTTGTCAGGAAATCTGGTGTGCGCTGGAAAACTACAGAAATCCAGGTGTCACAGTTAACGGCTGACCTGTGATGTTACCGTCAGGATACAGTGAGGTGAGGTTTGTCTGTCTCTTGAAGCGCTGTGTTCTCTTAAAAGGGGGTTGTTTTTAAAGGGTATGGCTAATTACTTGGATTTTCAGTACCGGTTTCCTGTTTTGAAATGCTTTTTGTTATTAGAGCTGTTTTGAAAGGGTTAATGGTTCTCTGTACGGGGTTCTGTTTTGAAAAGCTTTGTTCTTCCATAAGAGGTGTTTTTAAAGGGTATAGCTATGATTAGTTTGGTTCTCAATGCTTCGTTCTTGTTTCGAAATGTTTTGTTCTCTGATGAAGGTTGTTTTTAAAGGGTTAACAGTGATGTACTCATGTTCGCAATACTGGGTTCGTCTTGAAATGCTTTGTTCTTCTGTAAGAGAGAGAGAGAGAGAGAGAGAGAGAGAGAGAGAGAGAGAGAGAGAGAGAGAGAGAGAGAGAGAGAGAGAGAGAGAGAGAGAGAGAGAGAGAGAGAGAGAGAGAGAGAGAGAGCAAGTGGCAGCGGCAGTAACAAAAAAGAGGAAAGGGATTAAACGAAAAGGGAAAGAAGAAATTAATTGAGAAAGGAAAGAGCTGGAATAATGAAGAAGGTTAACAAAAAAGAAGATCAAGAGAGAAGAAAAAAAAACTATGGAATCAGGAGGAGAGGCAAACAGAGTAAAGGACGTGAATGAGGGGGAGAGAGACTAGAAGAGGAAGAAAATGTCGAAAAAAGGAGGAGGATAAGAGAAGATATTGGCAAGAGGAATAAAGTAGTAGAGAAGAGGAGAAAGAGGAAAATTACGGACTGAGGAGAGCAAAATAGAGGAGAAAAGAGAAGAGAGAAAGAAGAGAGAAGGAAATGCTGAATAAATATACGATAATGACAGAAGTGGAGAAAGGAATAAATATAAATGAAGATAAAGAATAAGAAAGAAAACATGAATGCAGGACAGAAGAAAATGGAGGAGAAAAGAGAAGAGAGAAAAGAGAGAGAAGATAAAAGTGAATAAATATAAGATAATGAGAGTAGTGGAGAGAGCAATAAAGATAAATAGAGATAAAGACTAAGAACGAAAACATGAAGACAGGGGGGAGTAAATGGAGGATGAAAGGGAAGAGGAACAGAGGCGGTAGTGGAGGAGGAGGAGAAGGAGGAGGAGGAGATACGTTCTATCCTTCATGTTTACTGTGAGTCATCAGCATTGGGTCAACATTCCTTCTCCCCACGCCTACACACACACACACACACACACACACACACACACACACACACACACACACACACTGCTTTTACGCTTCTCTCTTTTAACCAATTACTGTCAAAAGTGCAAATACTCTCTCTCTCTCTCTCTCTCTCTCTCTCTCTCTCTCTCTCTCTCTCTCTCTCTCTCTCTCTCTCTCTCTCTCTCCTTTTAACACCTCCGTAACACCTATCATCAGTTTAGTTAGTGCTGAGACAGTAGCAAGCTTTTAAAAGAGACGAATTCATGGATGAGTAAGGCCAAAAATCCCGACAGAGAGATGAGAGGGAAAAAAGTAAGAGAAATAAAACCATGAAATAAAGAAAAGAAGTGGAGGCAGTGAAATAAATAGGTGTGATTCATTTCCTTATGTTCTTATGCATTTATTTACCTTAATTTGTCCGTGAACTACTACTACTACTACTACTACTACTACTACTACTACTACTACTATACGTTGAGACTTAATAAATGATAAGTGTATTTCAATGAACTGTGCCCCCGTGTGCATAAATGAAGTACTGGTGATTGATAATTAAGATTGGTGGAGACTGGTGGCTGTTTACCCTTCTATAATGTCTACTTGCATTGCTTCCAGTTGGACAAAATTAGGTTGTTGTTGTTGATTTGCCTTACTCTTTTCTAATTCTGTATTTTGTGTTTTGTATCTGTATAACGTATTGTACTGTTAAATTTGTCAATAAACGACTACTACTACTACTATACTACTACTACTACAACAACTACTACTTCTACTACTCCTCCTACTATTTCTATTGTCCGTATGATCTCGTAGTTAAAGCCTCTTAGAACGCCAGGCCTACTGAAACATCCGAATCACCACAGTTTATCTCCCTGACTCACGCAAATTTCCCCAGACGCCCATTCATCGACCGGCGCTTAGGGGAAGATAGCAATTATTGGGATTTCTCACTTCCCGCCTCCTGCACTTGCTGGAACTCGAACCCAGGCACGGAGCTTTGTTGGGATAGTGAATGAGCCGCTGAACTACATGATTTTGCGAGGTTTAAAGGATTAGGAGGGAAGTGGTGTCTAAGGTAATCTGGTTCTCGTTGTGTATTTATGAAGGAATGGGTCTTAGAAGTGTGGGGTTGTGTGTTGTGATGTGGATGGTGGTGGTAATGGTGATGACCCCTTCAAAAAATAATAATAATAATGATTAGGGGGAGGAGGAGGAGGAGGAGGAGGAGGAGGAGGAGGAGGAGGAGGAGGAGGAGGAGGAGGAGGAGGAGGAGGAGGAGGAGGAGGAGGAGGAAGAGGAGGAGGAGAAGAAGAAGAAGAAGAAGAAGAAGAAGAAGAACAACAACAACAACAACAACAACAACAACAACAACAGCAACAACAACAACAACAACAACAACAACAACAACAACAACAACAAGACGAAGACAAAGACGAATAATAGTAATAAGAAAAAAGCAAACAAAAGAAGATGATAATAATGATGACGAAGACGAAGAATATAATGATAAAAAAATGAAGAGAAAATGTGACAAAACTGCTGCCGAACACGTGACTGGGGACAAACAGAAGTGACACTCCCACCTGATAAGGAATAAGAGGGTGATGTGAGTTAAGACACTGACCACCAACACTACACGCGATAGGAGTAGACAAATATGGACTTGAGTGTTTAAACCCGTCATTAATGGAACTCACGATAAGATAAACAGTACAAAATAACAACAGATCACTAAGACCTGTATTCAGAAGCGTTTTGCTCTCTCATCACGACTATTTTCAAAGGTCACAGATGATTAACCCGGTTCTTAAGAGTGCTTTTTCCAGTTAATAACGTAGAAATCTTGTTAATCTGTCACTAGAACCAAAAAAAAAAAAACACTTACAAAGACTCTGCTCTATCACCATGAGTGTTTTCCAAGGCAACAGAGATGATAAGCCCCAATCTCCAATGTTTCTTCCAGTAAATAATGTAGAAATCTTGTTAATCTGTCACTAGAACTGTATACATTGTTTAAAACCAGTGTAACTTCAACTAGAGCCTTTTGAATGTAGTGGAGGTGCGGCACAGACGTGTTTCAGAATATGGTCCCACGTATCAATCATTACGAAAGTACGATATTACGAAACGGGATAGGGGAGGACGAAATAAAGGGTAGATAATGAAGTTTCACACACGCAAATAAATTACACTGAAACTTTGTGATCTGACATAAACGAGATTGGAGGAAAAAAAAATATAGAGGAAATATAACAAAAGTTTTAGACACACAAATACAATATTAGTCTTTATTTATGTTTCCTTTCATTCCTTCTCCTCTCCTCTCTTCCCTTTCTTTCCCTTCCTTTTCCTTTCTGTCCCTTTAAGATCTGATGTAAACTACTGTCAAGCTTTTTTTTTGTTGTTTGTTTCCTTGTGTGTTTTGGTCCTCTATATGTTTGTCCCTCCTGTCTATGAAACACGCATGAGAGAATCGTTTACTGGTGCCTGGTAATGCAACCACAACCACAACCACCACCACTGCCACAGATATTGCCACCACCACAAACCACAATGCATTATTTTTACCACAGCACTACCACTACAACACTCCAACATCCTATCACAGCTACCACAACACCGCCACACCACACTACACATCTACTTAAACATATACACTACCTATCACACCGCAACTTGTACGCACCACACTTTCACCACCACCATCCCCTCTTACGTCACCACCACCACCATCACCACCAACGATAAGATGAAGAGGCTACAGTCAAAAGAACATCATCTTTTCACCCCTGATGTCTATTGCTGGAAGTCGCCATTCACGGCACGTCTCCTCTATACATCCCCTCAATAACAGCAGTGCGCAGAAGGAAAGTAGACCAAGAATGGGAGCGAAAAATAGCGAAGGGTAAGAACGATAAAGAAAAGACTTACTATTACTACTACTATTACTACTACTACTACTTCTACCTCAATAAAAAGTGAAAAAAAGTAAATCAAACAAAAGGAAGCAAGGGAAAAAAAAAGAGGAGTGAAATGAAACAAAGGCACACAAGTACACACACACAAAAAAAAAATACTACTTCAACAATAAAAAGAAGAAGAAGGAAAAAAGAAAACTTAAGTGAACAAAAGAATCAAGAAAAATGGAAGAGAAAGATGAAAGAGAACAGGAACACACGGACACTAATAACACCTAAATAAGCAACGAGGAAGTGAAGTGAACTGAGAACACGCGAAGGTAAAGAAAACGAGGAAAAAGATGAAAGAACACCAAGAACATGACCACCACCACCACCACCACCACCACCACCACCACCACTACCACCACCACTACTACCACCATTACCACCACTACCACTATCACCACTACAAATACCAAAAATCCCTGTATTATCCCTGCCCCTCCATCAGCCCCTCCCAAGGGTTTTGCTTCTTTGGCCACAGATCACGCAGCGTCCTCACACTACACTCTCTCTCTCTCTCTCTCTCTCTCTCTCTCTCTCTCTCTCTCTCTCTCTCTCTCTCTCTCTCTCTCTCTGTCACTACATTAACTCATTTACATGCTTCAATTCTCACAAAGGTGGATTTTAAAACGAAAAGCGAAGGTGGAAGAGAGAGAGAGAGAGAGAGAGAGAGAGAGAGAGAGAGAGAGAGAGAGAGAGAGAGAGAGAGAGAGAGAGAGAGAAAGAGAGAGGATCTGACGGTACTGAGTAGGCGGGAGATCAAGTAGCTCAGTGTGTGGAGGAGGAGGAGGAGGAGGAGGAGGAGGAGGAGGAGGAGGAGGAGGAGGAGGAGGAGGAGGAGGAGGAGGAGGAGGAGATGCTGGAAATGGAAGAAAAGAACGCGGGTTGAAGAGAGAGAGAGAGAGAGAGAGAGAGAGAGAGAGAGAGAGAGAGAGAGAGAGAGAGAGAGAGAGAGAGAGAGAGAGAGAGAGAGAGAGAGAGAGAGAGAGAGAGAGAGAGAGAGAGAGAGAGAGAGAGAGAGAGAGAGAGAGAGAGAGAGAGAGAGAGAGAGAGAGAGAGAGAGAGAGAGAGAGAGAATAACATTAATTAGAGCCCAAGCACTAATGGTAAAGTCTCGCTGAATTAAACGCTGCCATCCTTACAGTTCTTCCCTTCACTGCCTCCCACGCTCACCGTCTCTCGTATTTCTGTGTCGTTCATCACAATTACTGCTTGCGCAACATAACATTCCTTCCCTTACGTAATTATTCGTTGCTTTTTTCCAGCTATCTCTATCTAAATTTGGTAGTGTAGTTTATCAGTCTTGTTATTTTTCTTTTTTTTTTTGTCAATGGATCTGTTGTTTGTTCTTTCTTTCAGTTCTTTTGTGTTTCTTAGGCAGAGGTTGCTTTTAAAGTTATGTTAAGATCTTTTTTTTTTTGCACTAACCTACTGAATTCGTGATCAATACCATAAAACAATACTTAAAAGAAGATAAGAAAATAAGATCACCTTTAATTATGCTCGGAAACTTTTTTTTTTCACTGACCAATTTAATTTGTGATCAGTCTCATATCATAAAACCTTACTTACTTAAAACAGAAAAATACATAAATAAAATAAGAAAATAAGGGAATCTGCAAGAAGCCATGAGGTGTACACGTGGCGGTCCTTGTATGAAACGTACCCTTCTATTCCCATCATCCTCATCCATACACTAAGGAATACAAAGGAAGAACGAACATCAATCTAAATATACTCTAAAGTAAAGGATGTTGGATAGTAAGGGGGAAAGCTCTTGCCCACACGCCAGGTCACGGTGGACTCCTCGTCTCTCCTCGTCAAAGGGAAGGGAAACACTCATAAGATTATTAATAGAACACGCTGTACATTTCTTATAGGGATGATTCTCGAGTGTTATTTGACGTCACAGTTGCATTTCGGTTAAAGTCGGATATGATTCTCTCTCTCTCTCTCTCTCTCTCTCTCTCTCTCTCTCTCTCTCTCTCTCTCTCTCTCTCTCTCTCTCTCTCTCTCTCTCTCTCGTGTCATTCCTCCTTTCAAAATATTATCTTTCTCTTTTTTTCTCGTTTATTTACTTATCTATTTGGTCTCGTCTTATCAGGAGGGACAAAAATGAAGGGAAAAAAAGAAATGTGCTCAATATACCAAATAAAAAAAAAAAGATGAACATGGAAGATTTTTTTAAAAGTCGACCAATTTAGATCCATCTGACTTGAATCTTGATAAACCTTACACGCTGTACCTGAACTAAAGTCGTGAAGGTAACAAAGACTACCACCACCACCACCACCACCACCACCACCACCACCACCAGGAAGAAAGTAGCTCGTGAATAGATAACGTATTGCCTCTGAATTTCACTCGGTGCTCGGGTCTTTAATGTTTGAAGCGTGCTGGGTAAAAATAGCATCGCAGGTAAACATGGACAGGTGACGCGTTGACTGTGATAAGGGCGAGTGTTGTGATGCTTTGGTGTTGAATATTGTTGAGTTAGACAACGATAATAATACAGAGTGGAATTAGTTTACGTAAATTGGGATGTGTAGATGTGCAATACTAACAGTGGAAGGGAATAGTATGATAGTGGGTGAAATTTTTAATGGTTATAGAAGGTGTTTTTGTGTATGTGTTCTCTCTCTCTCTCTCTCTCTCTCTCTCTCTCTCTCTCTCTCTCTCTCTCTCTCTCTCTCTCTCTCTCTCTCTCTTTCTCTCTCTCTCAACACACTTCCATTACCTTTATCTCCTTTGCAATAACGACAAGTCAAAAACTACACAGCCTCTTCTCAACACACACACACACACACACACACACACACACACACACACACACACACACACACCACACACACACACACACACACACACACCACACGGACACTGAGGAGGTTTTTTTTTCACTCTTCGCTTTTTCTCCAGCCGGCGCAAAGGACGAGAGGATTGTGGCGGGCGCAGCTTTGCCCCTTGTTAATGAGGCAAAGAGGAGGTGGCTTCTGGTCTAAGGCAATGACCCACGTGAACTGGATGGATGGCTCTCTGTACCTCTGTCTGTTCGTCTATCTCTCTGTCTGGGTGGATGGCTGGGTGGATGGGTGGACCTTGTTTTTCTTTGGTTCTTAGATTATTTTCATTATTTTTTTCTTCTTGTGTTTTCTTGAATTGAGTCCTCGTTGGCTGGCTCTCTGTCTGTCTATCTATCTGTCCTTGTGGGTGTCTGTCTGTCTGTTTGTCTGTGCCTCCGTGTTTTTTCT
>NC_087183.1:9524867-9544867 GCF_035594125.1 Scylla paramamosain
CAAATTAAATAAAAGAGGGAATATAAAGTTCGTATTTGAAGCGAAACAAAAGAAAAAAAGTCACAAAGTATTTCCATTAAAAGTGCAAAGCGTTCACGGCTCTGCACTAAGAGGAGGAGGAGGAGGAGGAGGAGGAGGAGGAGGAGGAGGAGGAGGAGGAGGAGGAGGAGGAGGAGGAGGAGGAGGAGGAGGAGGAAGAGGAGGAAGAGACGAAAGATAAAAAGGAAGATAATATAATAATAATAATAATAATAATAATAATAATAATAATAACAATGATAAGAAGACGAATAACAACAACAATAACAATAACAACAAAGAACAACAACAACAACAACAACAACAACAACAACAACAACAACAACAACATCAACAACAAGGACAACAATAATAAAATCATCAACAACGACAACAATAACAGCAATAACAAAGGTAATAACAATAACAATAAGAACCAGAAAATAAACTACTGGGAAACGAGGAAGAGGAAGAGAAAGAGAACAACAAAATAACGACAAAGAAGAGAAGACGAAGAAGAAAACAAAAAAAAATTCATGCAAAAAAAAAAAAAAAAAAATTGAAGAAAGAAGAAAAGAAAAGACTCAGTTAACAATCTGCAGAAAACGGAAATATAGAAAACGAAATGAGGGAATATCTTCAACGGATAAAAGGAAGAAGGAGGAAAATAAAAGAAGAGGGATAGATCTTAATATTAAAAGGAAGGAGATGAAATGAAGGAGATAGGGATGGAGGGAAAAACACGAATAAGAATAGTCATAATAAAAGAATAAGGAGATGGAAGAAAGGGTAAGATATTAAGAAGGATGAGGAAATTGACGAAGAGGAGGAGGAGGAGGAGGAGGAGGAGGAGGAGGAGGAGGAGAGGAGGAGGAGGAGGAGGAGGAGGAGGAACAAGGAAAACGGAAAAAAAGAAAAGAGAGAGAGAGAGAGAGAGAGAGAGAGAGAGAGAGAGAGAGAGAGAGAGAGAGAGAGAGAGAGAGAGAGAGAGAGAGAGAGAGAGAGAGAGAGAGAGAGAGAGAAGAACGAACGAAGACAGATCACTTAATAATTGGAGACGAAGTAACATGAAAAAAATATTGCGAATTTTGGAAAAGTTGTGAACGAACTGTAGAGAAATTATCATCATCTTTTATCTTTTCCACTACATTTCTCTCCTTATTCCCCATTCTCCTCCTCCTCCTCCTCCTCCTTCTCTTTCGCTTCCTTGTTCATGTTGCCGGTAAATCTCTTCATAATTCTTGAGATAAATGTATACTGTTCTTTACTACGACACTTAATTAGGGAGTTACTTAATTCCATCACATTTTACGTTTCCTCACAATTTCATCTTAATTTTCTTGATACATTTTTAAGTCAGACGTGTCTCTTTAATATTCCGTCCTGCATTTCTTTCCCCGTCTCATGTGTCTTTTATAGCTTTGACTAATGAGCCTTTTGGTATTTTTCGTTTCCCTTTTCCTTTTTTATTCCCTTCCCCTTAATATCTTCCTTCTTTCGCATAAAAAATGTATATGTGCACTATTGTTTCCTGGTCTTGTACGTAAATGAAAAGATGAATTAATTGCATGATTCCCTTTCTTTTTTTATTTTTTTATTCCTAAGTATTTTTCGTTCTTGCGTCCTTTCCTTCAATATGAGTCTTCCTATTTTCCTTCCTATCTAAACTTTTCCATTTTTAGTTTCTTCGTCTCCTAATCTATTTTTTTTATATCTCTTTTTTTTTTTTTTTTACTTTCAAAACCTTCTTCCATTTCTGGTTTCTTTCCTTGCCTTCTCAAATTTCATTCCTTCCCAGTCTGTTTCCTCCCGTCATCTTATTTTTTCCCTTTAAATATTTTCTTTCTGTCTTACACTGCAGCTCTTACTTTAGATCAGATGGTGTGGATTAAAGCACCCTGTAAGAACCAAGAGGGCTGCTCGTATTTCATCTTGCTTTGTGTCACTTCCCCTCTTTCTAATCCTTCACCTTCCTCTTAACTCTGACCTTCCCAGAGAATGACGCCGTGTTGATAAACTTAATATCCCGCCCGATAACAACATCCCTTCCTACACCCTGTTGTTCACTGGAGATCCCACTCACACTCACTCTCTCTCTCACACACACACACACACACACACACACACACAGTCTTCATAATCCAGCATTAGCCAGGCGGCAATGGGTCCACAGCGGGGGGATAATTTAGTCATGGTGGTGCAGCTTGTTTTGGCAATGCCTCGGGGAACACTGAACACGGAGGCTGATGAGGCCAAATGACTCCCGGCCCGGTGGGTGCGGGGCTGAGTGGGCCGAGTGGCGGTGGAGTGGAGGGTGATGGAGAGGCAGAAAAGAGGTCGAGGGTGGGCAGGGGAAGGGGAGGAGAGGTGGAGCGGGAGGTCACCAGTATTAGGGTCCGTGTACTCACCTGTCCAATGGCCTCCTTCAGCTTGTACTGGTTGAGCTGCTCGTACTCGCCATTTTTCTCAATGCTGACGCAGCGGGACTCCTTGAGGGGCCGCCGCCTCAGCCGTGGGGACGAGCACGGCGAGCCGTAGGGCGAGAAGGGAACGTTGGGATAGATTGGCCGCTCGCCCATGTTCACACTCTTGGACTGGATGAGGCGCGCTATATGCGTGCCGCGCCGCATGCCCACTCCCTGGCCGGGGGCGGTGGTGCCCTTCGCGGGGACGCAGGGGCCATTCTCATCCACCGAGTTGGCACGAATGGTGGCCAGTGAGCCTCGCTCCACCATGGAGTTAACCCTCGACAACATACGAAGCTCCTCGCACACACTGCGGCTCGGCTTGTGTTCTGTAATGCTCCAGCCGCTGCTGGTGGGCGTCGAGATGGCGATGGTGGTGGGGAACTCGTCTAGGGAATCCTTGGCAGACACTTCCGCGGTAGGCTGCGCCACGGGATTTACAGCCACTCCTTTCTGCGCCTCGCCGCCGCTCGCCACCGTCTTGGACTCTGTGGCAGGCGCCGTCTCGCCGCCAACCGACGCGCCTGAGCCTCCCTGACTGGCGGGGGAAATGGCGAGGTGCGCAACTGAGTCTGCCAAGTTATCATCTCGGCTCTTGTCTGTCGTCTTGGCGTCCGCGTCGCCCCAGCTCTTATCGCTGCTGCCGGAGTGGCCATTGACGGAGGGCCTGGAGCCGCCAGGGCTGGGCGTGTCTGGTGTCCTGGCAGTGCTGGCGGTGCTGCTCGTGTCTAGGCTGCCGCTGGTGTTAGGGCTGCCAGGGGTGTTGGGTGTGGGAGTGACCGCGGACCGGACTCCGAGGGTTGCCGCGTCTCCGCTGGGGCGCTCCTCGGGGGCCGCGAGTCCTTCCTGAAGTAGCCCGGGTCATGGCTGGCCAGCTCATCGCGGAAGGAGGCGGCCGGGTGCTGGTGGTGCCTCTTGCCTCCCGCCCCGCCCAGGCCGCCGCGCTCCGCCTCATCGCTCTCCTCCTCGATGGCCGTGTGTCTGTGGGAGGAAGAAATCCTGGGTGAGTGTGTGGGTGCCTGCGTGGGTGTGCGGAAGATGGAGAGGGAAGGAAAGAATTCAAACTGACTCGTGTAACAACAACTATTCCAACCATAGCCAGTATAAAATTACCACAACCACAGCTGGGCGCCGTCACAATCCCTGGGGCAGCGAGATAACTTAAGACTCGCCGCCCACCACAGCCTCATTAACCGCCAAACTATTCCCACTCTCCTCCAAGAACGAGCAGTGTTTCATATTTACTTCACAAACTCCGCTGATTGCCCGCAGCTAACTTTGGAAATCATTAGCTCACCCACGAGACTTTACCTACTCTGCCACAACACCTGCGTGAAGAGTGAGGACCCGCAACACTCCCTGGAACACTGGAGAGAGAGAGAGAGAGAGAGAGAGAGAGAGAGAGAGAGAGAGAGAGAGAGAGAGAGAGAGAGAGAGAGAGAGAGAGAGAGAGAGAGAGAGAGAGAGAGAGAGAGAGAGAGAGAGAGAGAGAGAGAGAGAGATAATTAAACCATCCATTAAGCCGCTGTAATCTATTTTTTTATTGCATCATTACTTTTCCTCTTTTTCCTCTCTGTCGCCACTCTGCGTTAGAGATTTCCTGCTAATTTCCCAGCTTTTCCTCACAACGCTTCGCTCTCCACGCCACTACCTCGCGCCCTCCTCCTTCAGGTGAGTCGCGGTGCAGGTAAGAACAAAACGGAGAAGTTGCGGCGCAGGTAGAAAGAGATTACTTGGGGTGTTTAGAGACATGCGAATTGTGGGAGGAGGAGGAGGAGGAGGTGTAAGTAAAGGAAAATTTGGAGAAAAAAAGAAACTACGATGATTTGTCTTAAATAAATAATAGTTAGCACGTAGTTCGTCTGTCTATCTGTCTGTCTCTCTTTCCTCCTCCTCTTCCTCTTCTTTCCTCCCTCTCCCTCCCTCCTCCTCCTCCTCCTCCTCCTCCTCCTCCTCCTCCTCCTCCTCCTCCTACATAGAGCAGTAACCCATTAGTGTCAGATGGTATTGGAGACACACACACACACACACACACACACACACACACACACACACACACACACACACACACACACACACACACACACACACACACACACACACATACACTAATTAGTCGCTGGAAAGAAAACATACACTTCGCGATTTTTTTTCGTGCGAAGAAAAGAAAAAGAAAAAAAAAGGCGACAGATGAAAGATGGGGGACGAAGGAAGAGGAAAGGAGGGGAGGAGAGAAAAGAAAGCGGAAGCAGAGGCAAAAGAAAATACAAGGAAAAGTGCGGAATGGAGAAGGGAGGAGAATAAGAGGATAGGATTGAAATACGAAAATAGTGATATATGAGGTTTGAGAGAGAGAGAGAGAGAGAGAGAGAGAGAGAGAGAGAGAGAGAGAGAGAGAGAGAGAGAGAGAGAGAGAGAGAGAGAGAGAGAGAGAGAGAGAGAGAGAGAGAACAAAGAACAGTGAAGGAAAAAGTAAAAAAAAAAAATGAACACGAGTTGGACAAAGAAAGAAAAACAAAGAAAAACTAAGTGAGAAAGGAAGCGAAGAAAGAATAAAAAGAGAATGGCGAGGAGGAGGAGGAGGAGGAGGAGGAGGAGGAGGAGGAGGAGGAGGAGGAGGAGGAGGAGGAGGAGGAGGAGGAGGAGGAGGAGGAGGAAGGAAGTAAAAGGAATTAGAATTACAACAACAACAACAACAACAACAGAACCCACCTAAAAAAAAAAAGGCGGAAAGAGAAGAAAAGAACGACGAAAAAAGAAAAATAAAGAAACAAAAAATGAAAACAAAGAGGAACAACAAATATAGTAATAACGTACAAAAAAAAAAAAACTGACACTAGATAGCAAAAAATAAATAAAGAAAAAAAAAAGAAAGAGAAAAAGAAAAAGAAAAAGAAAGACCAGAAGGTTATTAAAATTCAGCAGGACTTCCAACTGGTATGCGTTCGCTGGGGTGGCGTGATCAAGCGAGGTAAAGAGGGGGCGGCTCGTCAGGGATCCCGCACGGGCGCTAGTGACGCGGCGGCGAGCGAAAGAGGCAAAAAGACGCGGGAGGGAGACACGAGAAGGATAAGATTGCTAAATTTAGACCAGGAGAATGCGCAGATGAAAGGTAAGTTTCGTATATGGGACCATTTTTACTTTACCCAAACACGTAAAGGATGGAGGTGGTGGTGGTGGTGGTGGTGGTGGTGGTTGTAGAAGGTAGTTAGAGATCGTTCGTGTTGAGGTTAGGTGAGGAATGAGGAGGATGGGGAGAATGGTGGAGTGGAGGGAACAGTGGTTAAAGCACTGGTGGCAATAGTCAAAACAATGGTACAGACAGTGGTGAAGACAGTAGTGATAACAGGAGAAATGGTGAGGACAGTAGTGGCAGTAGTACAGACAGTGGTGGTAGTGGTAGAGACAGTGGTAGTGATGGTGGTAGTGGTAGAAATAGAAGTGATAGTGACGCTGGTAGTGGGAGCCAGTGGTGAAGACAGTGATGGCAGTAACAGAGACGCAGGTGCAGAGAGTGGCTAAGACAATGAAGAGCTTCTTGAGGGACGAGGATCAGAGATGCAAGCCATAACAACACGTCTAGACCCTGGCAGCAATCATGAGGCGGGAGCTGGTGGCGTGAGGGGAAGCAGGGCGAGGCGTTAATGAACTGCGTGACCTGCCTGAAGGAAGTGCTGACGGTGACCTGCAGGAGTACTCAGGGAAGTGGGGATCGCAAGGGACAAGAGGAACAAGGATCAGGGAGCGAGGTTGGCCCACTAATAGCAGAGGGTCGAGAGCAAGCGTGTTGGTTCAGGGCGCTGAGTGTGGGCGGAATCAGACTGCAGGCGACGTAGGAGGCGAGGAGGGAGAAGCGTCACTAGCGGAGCCGTGCCTCAAATACTCGTCACGTACTCCTCGCCTTTCTCTTCACTTAATGAGTTTCAACCCTCACCTCTGCCCCCCACCCCCCAAGCACGCCGCCCTGCCCTCCTACTGCTCCCTTCCCTTCCACTCTCTCCCGCTGTCACCCCTTGCATAATTTCTTCAGTGCCTTTCCCCTCCCTGCTTCCTCCCTGCTCTTTCGCCCTCCCGCACTCTGTTTTCTACTCACCCTCCCTCACTTCCTGCTCCTCCCCTCCCTCCCAGCTTCTCCCCCTTCACCCTTCCGTAATTTCCTGTTCCTCTCTGTCGCTCTCGCCTCCCCTTTCCCCCCACGTCCTTCCTTGTCGCTTTTCCCCTTAACCTCCCCTCCCTCACTTCCCCTCACGTATTTTTCTATTCCCTCAACCACTCTGTTTTCCTCTTTCCTATCCCCCGCCCTCTAACTGCTGTTTTCTCTCCTACCATACCGTTTCTCTCTTTTTTCCCTTCCCTTCTGCCTCCTCTTTCCTCCCTCTTCTATAAACCCCAAAGAGATGAGGCCAAAAGAGGAGAAAGATTTAGACGTGCATTTTTTACATGGCTTTTTGGTGCTTAAGTCAATCCTCACCTTGCGGTCACCTCACTCGAATCCTCCCCCCCACCTCTCACTCTCTCTCTCTGTTCTTCACTGTCTCTCTCTCTCTCTCTCTCTCTCTCTCTCTCTCTCTCTCTCTCTCTCTCTCTCTCTCTCTCTCTCTCTCTCTCTCTCTCTCTGACGAGCGGCCAGGGATCTAAATAAGTAAATAAATAAATAAATAAATAAGTACTAGGAAGGGAAATCTTGGAAGGATGGTTGGTAGTATTCACTGGTGGCGAGAGGAAGGACGAGGAGGAGGAGGAGGAGGAGAAAAAGATTGAGGACCACCAGTAATTCTAATAAGAAAAATAATAAAGGAGAGGAGACGGAGTAGAGAATAAAAGTAAAAAAAAAAAAAACTCTAATGATGAATATCCTACATACAGTGAGTACAAATGATTTATAAAACAACGGATCACGAACCTCAAATAATAATGAACACTTTCCTTCCTTTCCTTTTTTCCATCCTCTCTTTCTTTCGTCCCTCCATCACGAAACTCAAACTAAAAACAAAAACATTTTCTCTCCTTCATTTCTTCCTTCCATCCTTCTTCCATTCTCCTCTTTCCATCCTTCCCTCCTTTCATTTTCTCTTTCCTTACTTCATCACGAAACTTAACTAGTAGAAGCAAACACTCCCTCCTTCATATCACCCTTCCTTCCTTCCGTCCTTCCTCCCTGTGTTCTTTCCTTCCGTCCTTTCCCTCAAGCTACAGGTTAGTGATCCAAACCCGTCTCTAGTATCAATCTTTTTCTTTCCCTCCTTCTTTTCATTCAGTGTTTTCTTCACTCCTATAAAAAAGTGAATGATCATGAATGTTTCAGCAGTGAGACAAATTTCCTTGCGGGGGATTTCAATGGAAGGGGGAAGAGGGAAGAGGAAAGAGGAAAGAGGGAAAGGAAGGAAGAGAGAGAGGGAAACGAGAAAGGAGCGGAAAAGAGGGAGAAAAACATGTAGGAAGAAAGGAAAACAATGTGCAAGGGTTGATAGATAAGGGGAGAGAAGAAACAAGGAGAAAAATGAGAAAAGACAGTAAAAGAAAAGAAAAAATGTAAAAAGAGAAGAAAATAGTGGCTGAGATTAGGAGAAAATAAGTAAATGAAAAAAAAAGGAAAATATGGAAGAATAAAACCCGGGAGATTACAAGAAAAAGAAGACAGAGTAAAAAAAAAAACAAGGGAGAAAGGGAGGAAAGAAGATTGGGGAGGATAATAGGTGGGAGTAGGAAAAAAGGGAGAAAAAGGGAGGGTGGGAAGGGAGCAAAGAGGATCGGAAGTAAGGGATAAAGAAGGAGGAGGAGGAGGAGGAGGGGGAGGAGGAGGAGGAGGAGGAGGAGGAGGCGTGTCATTTCGAACTTAAGTCTCACGAATGTCTCTTCCTTTACTTCCTGAGGGTTCACAGTCACCACCCTTCCTCAACACCCCCCCCCACCCCAAAAAAAAAAAGGGAGAGACAAAAAGCCCTCCATACAGAGCAAAGTATCGGAGGGAACAAACGAGTTTCCTGAAGATGGCGCCGCTGTTCCCATCATCGCCTACAATCTGTCTTTCCCCTCTTTTCCTCGTTTTTCTTTTTTCTATCCTCTTTTTTTTTATTTTTCCTCTAAATTAAACTTGTCTTTTTTCACTGCTATCATCAGGGGCTGTGTCACTAATCTTCCTTCTTTCCTTTTTTTTTCTTCCTTCCGTTCTTTTTTTTTTCCGTCATCAGCACTGGAGGTATATAATGAGGTAGTTTTTGCCATCATTACCAACACCACCACCACCACCACCATCATAATCATCGGAAATCACACTTCTAATCTCTTTTCTTTCTTTCTCTTTTCCCTTCTTTCCTTATATTTTCCTATGAACATAAAAAAAAAAAAAAAATAGATGCACTGAGGTAATTGACCACTACTACCACCACTACCACCAGCACCACCACCACCACCATCCAAAAAAACCCTAATCAATTTTATCCTTACATTTCCTTCCTCTCTCTCGCCCTCCGTACATTTCTACAGATGTTTACAGTCTGAGGTGGCCTGTAGGTGTGATGAATTAGGATTACCAGGTAAGGGAAGAGATTTATTCCTTCTTGCGTGGCCTTTCAGTTCTCCCTTCAGTATTCCCCGCTCGAGTGAAAGTGAAGATGAAAAAAAAAAAAGGGAGAAGAGAGGAGAAGATGCGACTCCAGAAAACTTAGTAAGTGATAAAGGATGTTAGGTTCTTTCATTCATCTTTTACCTTCCCTATCATGTCCTCATCCATCTCACTATCCTATCCTATTCAAGGTGGATTGGCGGGAGAAGAGAGAAGTGAGAGAGGAGGAAAAGAATGGAGGAGATAAAGTGAGGGAAGGAGAGGAAAGAAGGAAAGTGCTAGTCAAGATGCAGGAAGGAAAGAATGGAAAAAGAAAAAAAAAATAAAGGAAAAAGAATACTAGACAGAAGAGGAAGAAAGGGAAAGGAAGATATAGAAGAAACGTGGTAGATAGAAGGATGAAGAAGTCAAAAAAAAAAGAGAAGAAAAGAGAACATGAAGACTAGGAGGAAGGAGAAATGGGAAAGGAGTAAGAGAGGAAGGAAAGAGGGAGGAAGGCCGCTATATAGAGGAAAAGGAGAGAAGAAAACAAAAGACAAACGAGGAAAAGTGGAAACGTAAAGACTAAGAGGAAGGAGAGAAGGAAGGGAAAAAGAGGATGGTAAGAAGAAACGAACTAAATGACGGAAGAGAAGGGAAAAAGAAAAAAAAGGGAGAAAGACGAAAGTAGACGGAAGAGAGAAGGATAAATAAAAGGAAAGTAGAGAAATAAGGAACACGGAGACGATAAAGAGAGGGACGGAGGAAAAGAAAGAAGAGGGAAAAGGAAGAACACAATCACGGATGGAAGAGGAGGAATACAAAACTATACAAGAGAGAAAGAGGTACCGAGAGACAATACCAAGAGAAATACAGAGAAACCAATTGCTCTGTAACGTGAGAGAGAGAGAGAGAGAGAGAGAGAGAGAGAGAGAGAGAGAGAGAGAGAGAGAGAGAGAGAGAGAGAGAGAGAGAGAGAGAGAGAGAGAGAGAGAGAGAGAGAGAGAGAGAGAGAGAGGATCTTCAGTTTGACACTTTCCTTCCTCATATGTCACTTTCCCTTCTCCTTTTCCTACTTCAACTTAATCCAGGTTTTTACGCGGCAACTACCTATACTTTCCTCCTCCTCCTCCTCCTCCTCCTCTTCCTCCTCCTCCTCTTCCTCTTCCTCCTGTATTCTTCTTCTTCTCGCTCCATTTCATCGTCTCCTTTCCTCCTCCTCGCCTCACTGCCTAACACCTTCCCAGACTCTCGTTTCTTCTCAGTTTACAGAATATTCCTTCACTGTCCAACATGAGGTCTTTGCTCCTCCCTCTCTTCCTCGTCTTCTTCTTCCTCCTCCTCCTTATCCTCCAATTCTTCCTTGTGTGTGTGTTCATTTCCTCGATTTCACCTCCCTTCTTATATATCTACTCTCCATTTCATTCTTTTTTTTTAACTTTTTTTGTGGCTTTTTTTCCTCTTTTTCCTCTTCTATATTTTATTTTCTTTCTCACATACGAATATTTCCTCTCCCTTCCACTCACTCTTTTCTTCCACTGTCTTTTTCTCTTTCATTTTCTTACTTCAATATATGTTTTCTGTTTCTTTTTGCGTTTTGTTCCTCTACACATTTGTATTTTTGCCATTTCTCTTTCATATTGTTTTCTCTTCTTTTATTCCTCTAACTCTGTCTGTCTGTCTGTCTGCCTGTGCTCTCTCTCTCTCTCTCTCTCTCTCTCTCTCTCTCTCTCTCTCTCTCTCTCTCTCTCTCTCTCTCTCTCTCTCTCTCTCTCTCTATCCTCCTTTTCTCCTATCTCTATTTCCTTATCATTTCTTTCTTCCTTCTCTCCAGTTCCTTTCCTAATTTCTAAGTTTCTGCTCCTTCTCTCCCTGTCATTTTTCCTCCTCAAGTTTCCTCATTCTGTTTCCTTATCCACTTCTCTCTGTCCATTTCCTCATTCACAATTCGTTACTCAAATATTTCCTCCTTTTCTTTCATTCCTCCTTCATTATCTAAGTCTCTATGTCTCACTTTCTCTTATTCACGTTTCATTATTCGCGTCTTTTCGAACCCATTCCTCTTTCTTTACCCCGTTCTCTCTCCCTTTCCCTTACTCCGCTTTCCTTACCCCCTTCCCCTCATTTCCCCTTCCTTTTCCATCCGTTTCCCCTTTTCTTCCTCATGTCTCACCTCGTTATTTTGCCTTATTTCTTTCCTATTACCAGCTTCTTCCACTCTTTTCCTTTTCCCTTTCCATAATTTTCCTCTTTCCTTGCCCATGTCACTCCTCGTTATCTTCCCCTATTCCTCTCCCCTTTTCCCCTTTACCCATTATCGCCTCTCTATCCTTCCTAACTGAATAGCAACTCAGACCTGCCTCGCATCACCCGTGTTTGTATTCCGCCAGCTTCGACCCTCAGCCTTCCCTCTGCCTATCTTAGTTAGTCCTTTCACTCCACCATTAATCTGCGCCTCCCGCTGCCTGTAGATATGCCGGACAATACCTCCCCCAGCACTGATGAACTGCAGCAGGGGAGGAGGGAGAAGTGGACAAAGGCATGTAAAAAAGAGAGGAATCCGAGAAGAGTGGTAGGCAGGGAGGAAGGGAGGGAGGGAGGAATGGGCGAAGGAATGAAAAAAGACGAATCCAGGAAGTGGGAGGGGAGGGAGGGAGAAATGGATGATGGTAAATAAAAGAGAGAAATTCAGGACAGGATAGGAAGGCAGGAGAAATGAAAGGAAATAAAAAGGAATAGATTCAGTTAAGTAAGAAAGGGAGAAAAAAGAAAAAAGGATGAAGGGAAAAAAATAAAAATGGTAGATTCAGTTAAGGAGGTAAGGAAGGACAAAAGAACGAGAGAAAATGGAGAGGGTAGATTCAGAAGAGGGAGGAACGAAAGAAGAAAAGAAATAAAAAGAAAGGATCTAAAAAAAACTAGAAATGTGGGAGGGTAACAAGCAGGAAATAAGCGAGAAAAACGAAGGAAAGTAAAAAAAGAAGACACAGCAGGAGGGATGGAAGGAGAAAAGGAGAAGAATACGAAACAGAATAATGGTAAGAGTTAAGAATAAGAAAAGACAAAAAAAAAAAATTCTAAAGAGAGAGAAGAACGGAAGGAGGGAAGTACGAAGAAAAAAAAAAAACAGAAAGTGACAAGTAACAAAACTAGGCAAATATAGAAAAAAAAATGAAGAATTGTAGAGGGGAAAAAATGTGCACGTTTCATTTTTCATTTTCCATTTTCCAAGCACCATAAAAAAAAAGACATGAAAAAGGAAGTGGAAGGTATAGAGCAAACAAAAAATGGTGCTGGACTAGAAGAAAAGCAATAGGAAAAAAAAAAAAAAATTTAACACTCATCTGAATTCCTCGTAAACTCAAAAAAGAAAGAAAGAAAGAAAGAAAGAAAGAAAAAAATAGATGCGGAAATATAGATAACAAACTGAAGTGACATAAAAAGGTGTAGATTTTAATGGGATCTTTTTGACGAACACTGACATTACCTCTCCCTCTCTCTCTCTCCCCCAACACACAAAAATATGAAGGTGAAAAGAAATAAATTAACGTCACAATAAAAGAGAGACGTACGAATTACAATAGAGTCTCCTTACGGCTGGTGGTGACGTAATACCCTATGTTAATTCCCACACTGAGTCCCTGCGATCTGTTGACGTCACCCTGAAGTCCTGGGAGACACGCATCAGAGGCACCACAAGGGAACACAAAGAAAGACCCGAGGTAGTTGACAAGATACAGTGACACCCTTACTGGCGCCTCTCTCTGCTTTCTTGTACTGTTCTGTTTCTTTGCGTGTTTGTCAGTTTGAGGTGATTTAGTTTCTATATATGTTAAAGTGTGTATTAGTATGTCTGTTTGTAATTTTTCTGTGGTAGTGTGTGATAGTCTTCCTTTTTTTTTTATTTATTGTATTGTAGAGCTCCAGCTAAAAAGAATTTCAATTTGTCTATTCTACAACGATTTGACAATGAAGTTAACTATCTATCTGTCTATGAATTGTTGGTGTTTGGTTATTTGATGTACGAGTAGTTGTATGCAGTTTCAGCTCCTTCATCACCTTACATCACTCTCGACGCTTATCATAGTCATTATTCACCACTCATCATCCACATCATGTCCTCATCCATGCCTTAACAGTCTTTTGTCCCTCATCCATCCCTCATCACCTAAATAACATCTCTTCATCCATTCCCTATCACCCACACTGTTCTCTTCACCCAGTCCTCACCAGATCAGATTCCATCATCACCCATACCATTTATTTCATCCACCCATCACAATTGCCATTATATCTTCCATCCATCTTTCACCACCCCTTACATACCCTCATCCACCACTCATTCATCCATCCACATAGCAGCTTTCATCCACCTCTCACTATCTTTATCATAACCTCATCAACCCTTCACCACTATACCATATCCTCATCTAGTCATCACCAGCCCATCACCAACCATAACTTACCCATTATTCACACCTTCATTATCCACATCCAACCTCTCACCAGCCTTACCAAAACCCCTTTATACCCCCCCATCACCATCCCATCATCCTTCCCTTACCATCACAACCACCTCGAAACATCTCGTCCACTTCCACCTACCCGTTCCTCACTCCACGTGATTCCCCTCCCCTGCTGTGCTGACAATCCACTTTTTTACCCTTTTTTTCGACACTAGCAAGAGCCACAGATGTATTCGACGCAATTAGTGTTTTGTAACCTCCTCCTTTCAACGCTGGTGAATGTGACTGATGAGAGGATTGCAGGGGATTGCACTGGTGAGAGGACGGGGGTACGAGGAGGAGGAAGAGTAGGTGGGGAATGAAGAGGGACTGAAGATAAGGAGGTAAGTATAGAAGGAAGGTAAAGGGGAAGGTAATGTAAAGATGTAATTGTAACAAGTAAGTGAAATGTGGCTTGTTTGTACCGTAGAGTTTACCGAGGCGGGAGATGATATGGAGAGAGAGAGAGAGAGAGAGAGAGAGAGAGAGAGAGAGAGAGAGAGAGAGAGAGAGAGAGAGAGAGAGAGAGAGAGAGAGAGAGAGAGAGAGAGAGAGAGAGAGAGAGAGAGAGAGAGAGAGAGAGATGTAATAGACACTAAGAGGAATATAACAGCAAAAGAGGAAGGAAACAGAGGAAAGAAACAAGCACGTAAAAGCGGATATGGATGAGAGAGAAAGAAAATAAATCCTTCCTGACCAAAAGAAAGAAAATGGGATAAGAAATGAGATCAACGGGAATACTACAAAAAAAATAAACGAAAAAAAAAACGAGGAAGAGAAAAACCAGACAAGCGGAGACGATACAAAGGAAGAAAAAGAAGATTAAGTCCATCTCTCCAACAAGATATATAAGAAGGGGGATTGAAGAGCACAGCGAATGTAGAGGATATAGAAAGTCAGGAGAACAAGGAGGGGAGAGAGAGTAAAGAGGATAAATAACGTAGAGAAAATAAAGGAAAGATGCACAGACAGATAAATAAATTGACAGATATAGATAAGATAGATAGATAGATAGATAGATAGATAGAAAGATAGATAGATAGAAATACTGACACAGAGAAAGATAGATAGATAAAGATATAGATAATTGACAGACAGAGGAAGAGATAGACTGAAATATAGATAAATAGACAAAAAATGACATTGATATTTAGGCAGATACACAAATTTACAGATAGATATATAAAAAAAGTTAGATAGATAGACAAACAGCCAGATAGATAGATAGATAGGTAAATTGATAAACAACCATGTAAATAACCTTACACAACACTCAAAAACACACAAAAATTTTACCAGGTTACATTGCATCCAAATTAAATCATCATCCTCAACATTCTCAATCCACCACATCCTGTTCCTACTAATCCTACAGGAGATGCACGTCTCACGCAGCGCTCATGACAGACGACACCCAGTAATTCTCTATCACTGTCCAGAAGCAGACGCCACTAATGACCGTCATGAAGACCACGCACTCAGCCCGCCAGAGTGTGGGATGGAGGGCTGCCCGGTGTCTTTAATCTTAAACTCGGAAAGGAGGAGGAGGAGGAGGAGGAGGAGGAGGAGGAGGAGGAGGAGGAGGAGGAGGAGGAGGAGGAGGAGGAGGAGGAAGAGGAGGTAAGAAAATAAGCATGTTGGAGAAAATTATCCATCTCTCTCTCTCTCTCTCTCTCTCTCTCTCTCTCTCTCTCTCTCTCTCTCTCTCTCTCTCTCTCTCTCTCTCTCTCTCACCAATTTCTCACCCTTTCTTCTATTCCTTTTCATTCAACTTCTTCCTTCATATCTTTCTGTATGCCCTATAATCTCTCTCTCTCTCTCTCTCTCTCTCTCTCTCTCTCTCTCTCTCTCTCTCTCTCTCTCTCTCTCTGATGACTGCAGGTCGATACAGAATTCTTATTGGAGAGCTTAGAAGGTCAACAGTGGGAATGAGCGGCCAGTTAGCTCGTGGTGTTGTCGCATTTCTCAACACACGGGGCGGGTCACGGCAACACAAGTTACTGGCAACAATACACAAAAGGATACAAATCATCACAAAGGAACACAAAGGAAGAGGAGCAAGCGATAGTGTGATAAGCTGTGGTACTGAAGCTAAAGTGAGCGATGTGGAATGGTAAAGAGAGGGCCAAGTGATCGATGTTACAATGCCAACACTTTCAATGATCAGTAAGTAAAGGCAGTAATACTATTGCAAACATCTATTATGGCAACGTAGATCGATTAGAAACTGTTATACTTTTAATAGTAGCACCAGTGGTAATATGCGACTAATAGCAATAATGATTTTAAAAGGTCTTAACACCAGTAAGACTATCGCTAATATTACCACCAACAATACCACGCATTTTATATCTTTACCACAGTCACTACCAACACCAGCGCCATTTATATATATATGATCAATAAGAAAACCAGTGTAAACCTTTATAACACCAGTAAAATCATTCTTAACACCAATACCAGCAACGACACGAGAGTAACATTTATAAACTAAACCTTTACTGGCTTTTTCTTAATATCGCTTCTTTTTTTCTTTTTGTTAGAGACAGTTTTCGTTTTTCCTGAATGTACGCATGTATTACACAGGTAGAACACAAGAAACTATGATAAAAAAAGGTAAAGACACGAAATAGAATAAAAATAAAACGCTCTGTTAGTATTCCAAAAAAGAACAAAGGAAAAAGATGAAAAAAAGATATTTCGAACTTCAAGAACAAGAAAAAAGATTAAAGAAAAAAATAAATAAAAAAGAACACAAGGACATCAGAGACAAACCCAGCCTCCGTTTTCTATCCTGTTTGCCAGAGTGAACTGAATAATGAAGCCGTTAAGACTCCATAAATCTAAGCCACTTTTTCCCGCAAAGAAATGGCGCACGATTTGTCAAACTGAGCGGAGGGCAGAGGAGGGACAGGGCGGTGATCAGCTGAGGTACAGGGTGGCGCAGAAAGTCACAGTGTTAGCTTGCCATTCTACAGTTGTCTTTGGGGAAGTGCAGTATTCCAAAAGCACTTACACTTATTTAAAGAAACAGGGGATTACCAATAATACTCTCTCTCTCTCTCTCTCTCTCTCTCTCTCTCTCTCTCTCTCTCTCTCTCTCTCTCTCTCTCTCTCGATGTATTGCTTAAAACACTTCCGAGGGGATTAAAACTAAGTCTCTCTCTCTCTCTCTCTCTCTCTCTCTCTCTCTCTCTCTCTCTCTCTCTCTCTCTCTCTCTCTCTCTCTCTCTCTCTCTCTCTCAAGGACAGTAGGCGTAGATGGTGTCCTTGACCTTTACGCCTCGTGTGTTACAGAAGTAATGAGTGCGGGGAGGCTCCCTGTAGGGCGCCCACTAACCTGAGCCCCTCTATGCTGTTTGCACGAGAGGGAGCACGAGGAAACACGACCAGCGGCTCAATATATGGTGAGGAAACTCATAAAAGAACAGGATGTGCGGTGAAAATAACGCTAAAGCAACAGAGGCATTAGAAACACGGTGAAAATAAAACTACGACAGAGAAGTATGTGAAAATAACACTACAGTGACAGGAAGGACTAGAAATACGGTGAAAATAACACTGCAAAAAAAAAAAAAAAACAGAAGGGATTGTAAATACGGTGAAAGTAACACTACAATAACAGAAAGGACTGAAAATACGGTTAATAAAATATATCAACAGAAACGACTAGAAATACGGTGAAAATAACACTACAAATAACAAGATACTAGAAATATGGAGAAAATAACACTAAAGCGATAGGAGACATTGGAAGTATGTTGAAAATAACACTAGAGCAACAGTAGGAACTGGAAATACGATAAAAATAACACTATAACGTAAAAGATTAGAAACATGGTGGAAGTAACACTACCACTAAAAGGTACGGTGAAAATAGTAGAAGAAATGTAAAATAAATAAGTTGAAAGCATCACATTAAACAAAATTAATTAGAAGAATGAAAAAAACAACAAAACTAAATAATAAAAGCTTTAGTTACAGAGAAAATAATTAAACAAAATAAAAAGAAACAAGAAATACAATGAAAAAATAGAAAAAAAGCACAAAAAAAAGCGAACAATATAAAGAAAAAGTAAAACAATAAAACGAATAAAAGAAGATTAAAAATTCAGTGAAAAAAACAACAAAAAAAAGAGAGGAAAAGAAAATAATGAAAAAAATGAAAAGTGTTCGAAATATCCTGAGAATTTATAACAAAGTGATGACAATATCGTGGAAAAAGAAAAAAAAACTTTATACATTTCTTTCACCCAACAAAAAAAAAAAATAAATAAATAAAATAAATAGATAAATAAAAAAAAATAGAGGCAGGCAGGATCCATACAGTTTATACTTAGGGATAACCTGCAATTGCTGAAATGTATAGGGGGAAGGGGACTAGTTAAGCTTAATAATTACCCTTTTACACTGCGGTAGAGAAGGGCGAGTTCTGCATGAATTATGTAAACCCGTGATGATGATGATGATGATGATGATGATGATGATGATGATGATGATGATAACGATATGCCCCAGCCACCTGTACATTTCCTACCTACCAAACCGCACTCTTGAAATCTACCTGGGATGATGTAGGAGAGCAAACAGCAGCAGACCTATTGTCCCCTAGAAGACTACCTCACAAGCTGCAACTGCTACACGACCCAACCTGAAGAGACTCAAAGAAGTAAAGACGAAGGCTGCTGAGGAGATAAGAGCTGTGGACAACTTTTTTTTTCTCTCTCATTTTCTCTCTCTCTCTTTTCCTGCAGGTGGGGGTCGATGGAATTTATAATGAGCAAAGTTACCTGCGTAGCTTTGGTCACGCTTACAGGAATATTTCATCAGGGCCTCCAAAATGCATAGCGCGGCGGGGTCTGGGCCATGCAATGAGGGCTGCTGGGGGAAATGAGGATATGGAAGGCACCACTTACATCAGGTACCAGATAGCGCCACTGGGAGCTCACCGGCACTTCTTACCTGTGCGTGAACTGATTAGAGGAAAGGAAGGCTGCGGGACGGCGGTGGATTTGCACAAAGGTGGAGAGGGGAAGTAAAACCACCGCATTTCCCCTTCCCTGTCCCCTTTAGTCTTTCACGTGTTGCCCTTCCAGTGCCTTCCCGGCCCCAGCACCTCTCCTAACCTCAGTATCTCCCCACTTCCCTTCAGTATCTCCCCAGCATCTCTTCCCCTCAATACCAAAACTAATACGTCCTTATCCCCACAATACTTCCTATCTCCTCTATCACTCATCAACAAGTTAACACTACTGCTATCCTCTTCCTCCTCCTCCTCCTCCCTCCCTCCTCCTCCTCCTGTTACGAGGTTACAGCCGTCATATTTACTGGCTGTTTGATGGAAGGGAAGAGAGAAAAGGGCAATAGAGGGGAGCGTAAGAGGGGAAGGAATGAAAGGTTAAAGGAAGGAATAAGGAGGAGGAGGAGGAGGAGGAGGAGGAGGAGGAGGAGGAGGAGGAGGAGGAGGAGGAGGAGGAGGAGGAGGAGTGGTAGAAGACAAGGAGGTAAGAACGTTGGAGAAAACAGTCTAAGAGAAAGAGGAATGAAAGATGAGCAAGCAAGAGGAACCGAGAGAGAGAGAGAGAGAGAGAGAGAGAGAGAGAGAGAGAGAGAGAGAGAGAGAGAGAGAGAGAGAGAGAGAGAGAGAGAGAGAGAGAGAGAGAGAGAGAGAGAGAGAGAGAGAGAGAGAGAGAGAGAGAGAGAGAGAGAGAGAGAGAGAGAGAGAGAGAGAGAGAGAGAGAGAGAGAGAGAGAGAGAGAGAGAGAGAGAGAGAGAACCACCACCCTTTCCCCTCTCTTCCCCAACATACACACACACACACACACACACACACACACACACACACACACACACACACACACACACACACACACACACACACACACACACACACACACACACACACAAAGAGACACATCAAAGCATGAATAAAAGAGTAGCATCATCAGCAGCAACATTCATTCCCCACATTTCTTTGCAATGAATAAGCTAACTTTCCGTGAGCGTTCGTGAGTCAGCCAGGCAGTGGAGGGGGGAGGGAATGTATTCACCTCACTTGTGGTGCGTTTTGACGAGGTTGCTTCAGGTAATTTCAGGTGGATGGGAGTGCAAATGCAAGTCTCCTTTGAGGTCTTGAGGAGAGAGGCAGCAGGTGGAAGGAAAACGTAGGAGGGGAGAAAAGTGGAGGGAAAGGTACAGGGAGGGGTAAGATAAAGGTGGAGAGGGGAGGGAAAAATGGAAAAGAAAGAGGTGGTGCCTCCAAAGAGCATATCAAAAGAGAAGCCTTAGTCTCTCTCTCTCTCTCTCTCTCTCTCTCTCTCTCTCTCTCTCTCTCTCTCTCTCTCTCTCTCTCTCTCTCTTGTTAGGTTTTCATGCTTTATGTGAGTCCTTTGTCCACTCGTCTGTCGCTTGTTTCGTGTGTGTGTGTGTGTGTGTGTGTGTGTGTGTGTGTGTGTGTGTGTGTGTGTG
>NC_087183.1:9547367-9569867 GCF_035594125.1 Scylla paramamosain
GTGGGTGGAGGAGAGCAGCAGCTGGGCCTCCCTCTCACACACTTTTCCTCCACCTGCTCCTCACCATCCTTTTTCCCATCCACTACTCTGACTCCCACTCACTTCCCCTACCCCCCTCCTCTTCCTACTCCCTCCTCTTCCCCCTCTCACAACTACTACACGCCTACAGTTCTTTCTCCTCTTCTTTTCTCTCCTCCTCCTCTTCCTCCTCCTTCTACTACAACTCCTTCATTCTTTCTCCTCTTCCTCCTTTTCTTTCTACTACCAATACTACATTACTATTATCTCTCCTCCTCTTTCTCGTCCTCTTCCTCCTCCTACTACTACTACTGCCCCTCCTCCTCCTCCTCCTCCTCCTCCTCCTCCTCCTCCTCCTCCTCCTCCTCCTCCTCCTACTACTACTACTACTACTACTACTACTACTACTACTGCTACCATTATTCTCTCCTCTCTTTTCCTCTCTCCTTCTACTACTTCTACTACATCCACTTCTACTGTTCTCTCCTTTCCTCCTCCTCCTCCTCCTCCTCCTCCTCCTCCTCCTCCTCCTCCTCCTTCTTCTAGCCATGACAAAACCTCTTATATAAGTTGGATGATTTGAGCTGATGTTTCTGATCCTCTGTAAAGTAAAGGAGAAAAGTGATGGATGAAGGTACTTGTGGTGTATGAGGAACAATCTCTCTCTCTCTCTCTCTCTCTCTCTCTCTCTCTCTCTCTCTCTCTCTCTCTCTCTCTCTCCGTATCTTTCCCACACGTGTCTAATTTGTATTACGTTCACATTTTCTTTTCCCTCTTACTTACACCGGAAACTATACTAAAAATAACTACACTGCCAGAACTAATATAACTCTCTCTCTCTCTCTCTCTCTCTCTCTCTCTCTCTCTCTCTCTCTCTCTCTCTCTCTCTCTCTCTCTCTCTCTCTCTCTCTGTTATTATGACAAGAGGAGCAATTTACTTTTGTGAAGTTGGACGCAATGTTGTGAAATTAGAAGCTTCATAAGAACTTCGAGCATCTGGGCGTAATGGAAAAGGAGAGAAGAATGAAGGGAAGGAAAGTCGACAAAGAGAGAAAAAAAGGAAAAAGAAAAAAAAAACGGTAGGAGGAAGGAGGAATTGAAAAAAAGGGATAGAAAAAATAGAGAGAGAGAGAGAGAGAGAGAGAGAGAGAGAGAGAGAGAGAGAGAGAGAGAGAGAGAGAGAGAGAGAGAGAGAGAGAGAGAGAGAGAGAGAGAGAGAGAGAGAGAGAGAGAGAGAGAGAGAGAGAGAATAAAGGTCAGAAGGGCGAGGGAAAAAAAGATAGAGGAATGAGAAACACGCAGACAGAGAGAGAGAGAGAGAGAGAGAGAGAGAGAGAGAGAGAGAGAGAGAGAGAGAGAGAGAGAGAGAGAGAGAGAGAGAGAGAGAGAGAGAGAGAGAGAGAGAGAGAGAGAGAGAAGCAGGGAAGAGATGGGATAAGGGCTGGGGGAAGATTTAAATAGGTTTGAAAAGAACTCGCCCAAACTTTTGCGTATTGAGGCTGCCAGGGTGAGAGACTTCATCCTGCGCGGCCCGTGGGAGGGAACACGCTACGACAGACTCACAAATACTCCACCGGGTGATACCGAAGTCGTCAGAGGCACGCCAGAACAAGTTAGGTTAGAAAATAACACACGAACATAAGAAAATAAGGGAAGCTGCAAGAAAACATCAGGCCTACAAGTGGCAGTCCCTGTTAGGTTAGGTTTACATGTTTCTGAATAACTTACGGAACAATAAGTAAAAGGTAAAGTAAAAGGAAAGGTAAAACAGGTGCAAGGAAAACGGAGGTCGGAAAGAATTTAAAATGAGATGATAGGGAAAAAAAGTGATGATAAATAGATGAATGAGAATAGAGGTTTGAATAGACAGAGGTAGAGAAAAAGGAGATACTCGTAGGTATAAATAGATAGTAAATATAGCGGGAGAGAGAGAGAGAGAGAGAGAGAGAGAGAGAGAGAGAGAGAGAGAGAGAGAGAGAGAGAGAGAGAGAGAGAGAGAGAGAGAGAGAGAGAGAGAGAGAGAGAGAGAGAGAGAGAGAGAGAGAGAGAGAGAGAGAGAGAGAGAGAGAGAGAGAGAGAGAGAGAGAGAGAGAGAGAGAGAGAGAGAGAGAGAGAGAGAGAGAGAGAGAGAGAGAGAGAGAGAGAGAGAGAGAGAGAGAGAGAGAGAGAGAGAGAGAGAGAGAGAGAGAGAGAGAGAGAGAGAGAGAGAGAGAGAGAGAGAGAGAGAGAGAGAGAGAGAGAGAGAGAGAGAGAGAGAGAGAGAGAGAGAGAGAGAGAGAGAGAGAGAGAGAGAGAGAGAGAGAGAGAGAGAGAGAGAGAGAGAGAGAGAGAGAGAGAGAGAGAGAGAGAGAGAGAGAGAGAGAGAGAGAGAGAGAGAGAGAGAGAGAGAGAGAGAGAGAGAGAGAGAGAGAGAGAGAGAGAGAGAGAGAGAGAGAGAGAGAGAGAGAGAGAGAGAGAGATTGCAATCTTTGAATGAGGAATATAAAAGAAATCCTATTTTTAGAATGATTACATAAATCTTATTGAGAGAGAGAGAGAGAGAGAGAGAGAGAGAGAGAGAGAGAGAGAGAGAGAGAGAGAGAGAGAGAGAGAGAGAGAGAGAGAGAGAGAGTAAAAAAAAATGGTAAATAAAAATCAATGTGTACTTGACCACCACCTTTTTTTTTTTTTTTATTAAGGAAAGGTCACATGTCTAATAATGCCTTCGTGACACACACACACACACACACACACACACACACACACACACACACACACACACACACACACTATTTCTACGTTCCTCGTTGTTGTCAAATTTTCATTTTTATAACTGTCTATTCTTCATTTCCCTCCTCCTCGTCTTCCTCCTCCTCCTCCTCCTCCTTCACTCCACTATTGCCTGCACTCTCCATTATTCCCGTCTCCCTCTTCCCCTTTCATTACACGCTGACATTCTTTCTTTCGCTTCTTCATATCCTGCACAAGCCAGATGCCTTACTTCAAATATGTATAGAAAATGTGCCCCCCCATATCTTTCTCTCTCTCTCTCTCTCTCTCTCTCTGATCAGCATTCACGTTTCTCATGTAAAATTTTCTCAGGTCTGCAAAAACTCTTTAGTAATTTATCCTTTTGGGGGGAGATGAAGAAGTGAGAGACAGGAAGGAGAAAGGGATGGAGCAAGGGGAGCATGGAAGAAGGAAATAGATGGGAAGAAGGGAGGGAGTGAAACAGGGGGAAGCATGGCGGGGGGACAGGGAGACGGCAGGGGGTAATGAAATGGCTGTGGGCGGTCTGTGGGCGGGGTGGGTGGTTGGGAGGTGATTGGTGGGAGGGCGGACATCGATCTAAGGTGTGGGTGGTGAGAGGTCTCCACTCTCCCACCACCACCACCACCACTCGGCTTGCCCCTCTCTCTCTCTCTCTCTCTCTCTCTCTCTCTCTCTCTCTCTCTCTCTCTCTCTCTCTCTCTCTCTCTCTTTCTCGTTGCCTAAAACACAGTCTTTCTCTTCTTTCCATTCTTCTTCTGGCTCTCTCTCTCTCTCTCTCTCTCTCTCTCTCTCTCTCTCTCTCTCTCTCTCTCTCTCTCTCTCTCTCTCTCTCTCTCTCTCTCGTTGTCTAAAACACAGTCTTTCTCTTCCCATTCTTCTTGCCCTGTACTTTTTTTGCTCGTATTTGCAGCAAACTAGTCATTTTTTTTTTCGTATTATTCTTCTTCTATTCTTCTTTGCCTGCTATTCTTTCGCAGTTGTTATTCGTCGTCTGTACTTCTTTCGCTGTTATGTTTGCGCTTGTCCTTTCTCGTTCTTATTGTTTCGCCCCTCCCATTCTTCTTCTTCTTCTTCCCTTCCATCTACACCTCATGAAAGTCTTTGTTTACATTCAATTTCACATGTTGTTCCTCCTCCTCCTCCTCCTCCTTTTTATTATTTTTTTCTCCCTTCTGTTCCAATTTCACGAATGTTTTGCTTTTTTTTTTTTTAGGTCTTATTCTTTATTTTCCCTTTGTCTGTGTTACTATGAGGCAGTTATTCTCTCTCTCTCTCTCTCTCTCTCTCTCTCTCTCTCTCTCTCTCTCTCTCTCTCTCTCTCTCTCTCTCTCTCGGTCAGTTACACATTCAGCATACCTCTTTTCGAGTATCATACAGGAAGGAGGAGGAGGAGGAGGAGGAGGAGGAGGAGGAGGAGGAGGAGGAGGAAGAGTGCAAACATTTATGATGATCAGAAGTCTTGACGTAATCTTGGTTCTCCTGGCAACAGAGAGAGAGAGAGAGAGAGAGAGAGAGAGAGAGAGAGAGAGAGAGAGAGAGAGAGAGAGAGAGAGAGAGAGAGAGAGAGAGAGAGAGAGAGAGAGAGAGAGAGAGAGAGAGAGAGAGAGAGAGAGAGAGAGAGAGAGAGAGAGAGAGAGAGAGATAAGTGAATGTCGCTTATTTTAATTGAAACACATCAGTCAAGACACACGAGGCAATGTCACACATGAATCATCTTAAGTCAGTTCCGGGTCCTTTCGGTGACTAACAGATTGACTGACTGACTGACTAACTGACTGACTGACTGACTGACTGACTGACTAACTGACTGACTGACTGACTGAATGAATGAATGAATGAATGAACGACTTGCTGATT
The DNA here is from genome assembly GCF_035594125.1 of Scylla paramamosain. Lineage (NCBI taxonomy): Eukaryota > Metazoa > Arthropoda > Malacostraca > Decapoda > Portunidae > Scylla > Scylla paramamosain. The sequence continues at coordinate 9,551,994 of NC_087183.1, forward strand.
GTCTGACTGATTGACTGACTGAATGATTGACTGGTTGACTGACTGGACTGACTTACTAACACTAATTAACTGCCTGCCTGACTTACTAACTGCCTAACTGCCTGGCTGACTGACTGACTGAATGAATGACTGACTGCCTGCCTGCCTTACTGACCGCCTGCCTGACTGACTGGCTGACAAGGCTTCTTGCAATAAAACTCCAATAAATGCTACTTTAAGTCCTACGGTTTTAAAATTGACTTAGTTCCCCTTTCTTAATTTTCGTTTTCTGAATAATCCTCGACTTGTTTTATGTATGGTATGGTATGGTATGGTGCGGTATGGTATGCTATGGTATATAGTACTAGTATGGTATTAATGTTGATACGGTATGTGGAATGACACTGGTATGGTATAGTATAGGTATTATATAATCTTGTGTAGTATGGTGTGTGGTGCAACAGGATATGGTATTATTACTGATATGACTCTAGTATGGTATGGTGAGGGGTGGACAGTATGCCATGGTACTGGTAACGTGTCTCTTTGGTAAGGTATAGCATGGTGTGGAGTTAGTGCCCCACAGCTGGCGTAGCACGCACCTGTCCCCACTGGCGCTTTAAATTTTTATTATTTTATTGTATTAACATTATAATCTTTATGTTAAGCATGTATAGTGTTATTCCTGTTAAAAATACTATCATAGGCTTTTTAAATAATTCCACACTCAACGTGGAATTTTAAGCCTTTCTGTAAATATTTGTAAAAAAAAAAAAAAAAAATGTTATCGTCTGGTAGCATAAACGAGCTGATGAATGAAGGTAACAGGAGTAAATTATGTAATATGCAAGAAGTGTTAGCCACATATGCAAATTAATGGTAAATATATAAATGCCCTTCTGTGAATTCTACACTTATGATCGATTACAACTATATTTCTGGTCAATGGACAGGTGTATAGATTATGTTGAACCAATTTACCATGTTACTGTTGTTTAAAATGATTTGCTCTTGATGAAACGTTATCACTGTAATACATTTAGCAATAAACTACAACACTAAACTAAACTACGGTATCTTTGTGGTTAACACTGGATATCTCCACGCACAGCGGCACCACTGGCACACACACTGGCAAAGGCTGAAGAACGCTGAGGTAAAAAAGACACGCTCATATACAAAGAAAATTATTACCCATGAATATTAATTTTTTTTGGATTAAAGTCGGCAGCGAGAGAGAGAGAGAGAGAGAGAGAGAGAGAGAGAGAGAGAGAGAGAGAGAGAGAGAGAGAGAGAGAGAGAGAGAGAGAGAGAGAGAGAGAGAGAGAGAGAGAGAGAGAGAGAGAGAGAGAGAGAGAGAGAGAGAGAGAATATTTTAGTCGTGTAAAATCACTTGTTCATAAATTTACCTGTACTGCAACACATTCTCTCTCTCTCTCTCTCTCTCTCTCTCTCTCTCTCTCTCTCTCTCTCTCTCTCTCTGGTATTACTCGCACTTGTATTTCCCCCTTTCTTTTACTTTCACTTATTTTTTACCTTCATCTGCACTCAAAGCCTTCACACGGAGTACCAGATTCCACTGCCCTTCACCTGTTACCTTTCCTCTTCGCCTGTAGCTTCAAGTTCAATTATTTCCCCACGTATTTGAAGCCTTTGTGTATGCATGTATTTTTTGTTTTTCCTTTACCTGCTCGTTCAAAGTGAGAGGGGGAAGTAACACACCTGAAGAGCCTTGTTAATTACAGGTGGATTTTTTTTTTTTTTAAGTGCAGGTGTGTGATGTGAATAATGGTAATGTGGGTTGTGTTTTTTTATGTATATTTTCTGTTTTTTTTATTGGGTTTTCAGTCTTTTTTTTTTATTATATGTTTTCCTCAGTTTGCATGGTTGTTTTAAATGAAGCTAATATCTGTGTTTTTCGTGTATGTTTCTCATTTTTAGTGTTTCCTTATGAAATTCTGAAGGAAAAGGAATTATTTCTTTATTCTCTATATTTCTAGTTTTCTCTCACGTTCGGTATAAGAAAAAGGCAACTATCTGCTTTTTGTTTTGTTTAAATTGCATCTTCAATCTTTCCATTTTTCTTTTCTGTTAATTTTTCAGGAAGATTCAAAGACAAGCGCTTATGGAGGACATTGACCACTCACGTGCGCCTTTGACCAATCACCAATCAGGTAATTGTGATTCGCGGGTGTTGTGACCTGATTGGCTGTTTGATGGCGAAAGGGACCGAGGGGTTGATCATGACGATTGGGGAGCGATTGAAACCTTCTCTTTAATTAATGTAGTATTTCTTTTGATTTCTTTTTTTTTTTTTTTTTTTTTTGGTAGTCATGTAGATGTGTTCACTTCTCTCTGTCTGTCTGCGTGTGTGTGTGTGTGTGTGTCAGTGTAGGCGATTGAGTGTAGGCGTGTTTGTGCGTAGATGTGTAGGCGTATGTGTAGGAGCATATATAAGTCCATTGAAGCCTAAGTAATGGCTGGCGGCACCTTTATATGAAAACATGATAAATGAAAAGAAAAGCTCATTTGCCGTCCATTCACTACGTCTGCGAATGCCAATAATTCTAATAACCACATGAGTCACACACACACACTCACACACACACTCACACACACACACACACACACACACACACACACACACGTAACGAAGCCACCAGACCTCGCCAACCACCACACACCCACTACTTCCCCACCCCTACCCCACACTTACCCATTCCCCCATTCCCCCTTCCTCCCCACACACTCACTCGTTCCGCCGTCCTTCCCCCGTCCTCCTCTCCACACACATACACTCCTCCATTCCTCCACGCACCCCGAGTCACATCATTATCGGCTCCCCTCCCCCCATACTCGCTGGGATCATCGCCCTTACATTCATACATAAATCTTTCATCACTTGGATCAATGGTATTCTTGATTCCCCGATAGCGACACGTCACGCTTCGATACCCGCGCCTGCGACTCGAGGATGGTAAGGGATTGGTAACTGGATTCTATAATGATCTTTACTGTTCACCTCCTTATCATCTCTTTCCTTCCTTCCTGTCTCTTTACTGTTCTTCATTTCATGTTGCCATCTCCCTGTTCTTTCATTTCTCTTACTTTCCTTTACGTTTTTCTATTTCCTTATTCCCTCCGTTTGTCCTCTTTTTTTCCTTTATTTCCTGCAATCTTCAGTTCCTTTATTGGTGTTTCCCTCTTTTACTTCAGTCCATCTCTCATTCACTCCTTACTCTCCTTCCTCCTTCACCTGCTCGTCTCTCTCTCTCTCTCTCTCTCTCTCTCTCTCTCTCTCTCTCTCTCTCTCTCTCTCTCTCTCTCTCTCTCTCGCGGCTCCAGTTTGCGCGTGAGAATTTTAAACCTGTCCTGCCCAATCCTCCTCCCACGCTTGCTTGAACGCTGGCTTTCCTGGAGGCTTGTTTCCGCTCCTCCTTTCTACTGTTTTCCTCCTCTCTTCTAGTCTTCCTCTTCTCTTCTACTGTTTTTTTCTCTCTTCTCTACTCTTCCTCTTCTCTTTTACTGTTTTTTTCTAGTCGATTCATCTGTTTTTTTCTCTCTTCTACTTTTCCTCCTTTTTTTCTACTGTTTTTCTTCTCTCGTCTACTCTTCTACTTGATTCTTCCATTTTTTCTCTTCTCTTTCATTATTTTCCCTCTGTCTTCTACTGTTTTCCTCCCATTTTCCACTTTCTTCCTCCTGTTTTCTGCTGCCTTTCCCCTCTTTTTACTTTTTTCCTTCTCTCTTCTACTGTTTCCTCCTCTCCTCTGCTGTTTTCCTCGTCTCTCCTACTGTTTGCCTCCTCTCTTCTACTGTTCCTCCTCTCTTTTATTCTTTTTCTTCTCTGCTCTGTTTTCCTCCTCTACTATTACTTTGCCAGTCTTCCTTTGTTTCTTTCCTGTCTTCTCTTCTTTTTGTTTTTTTCCTCTATTTTGTCTCCCTCCTCTTCCATTTTTCCTTCGCCTTCCTCCTTTAATGTAAGTCTGGCTTCCTTCTTTAGTCTTCCTCTATCATATCATGTTGTCCTTATCTTTCTTTTTATTTTGTGTATTTTCCTCTTTTTTTCCTTATTTCCCTATTCTTTCTTGTTTAGTTTCTCTCTACGACCTTTTTTCTTATGGTCACTTTTGTCTTCATTTCCTATCTTACAGGTCCTCTATCTCTTCTACTTGTTTTCTTCCTCATCCACTATAACTCTTCTTCTTCTTCTTCTTCTTCAGTCTTCTTCCCTTCCTTGGTATCTTCCCCTGTCTTTCTCCTACTCATTTATTTGTTTTTCTCTTCTTCTCTGTCAACCTCTGCTACTCTTTCCATGTCCTCCATTACTCTTCCTTTTGTCTTCCTCAGAATTTATTGCCCTCCTTTCATCTTCCCATTCCCTCTCCCAGCGCTGTTTGTGTTGGGCAGACTGGCCAAGGGGGAAAAAAATGGGTGGAAAAAAACTATGACCACCATGCCGCTGCCAAATAGACGGAGAGCAGAGGAAGTAAAAGACGTGCCAATTTAGTTTTTGTGGTATCTTGTCATGCATCGCGTGGAAACAGTTCAAGTCACAGGCAGGAGCAAATATAGAAACAGGAAGAGAGCGCCACAATTTACCACTAAAGGGGATGTAAGCGTGAAGATACCGGTTAACTCTTGCATTAGTAAGGTGGACAGAATAGGGATGAGAGTAGGTAGAAAGTCATCTGCAGCGAGGTCGAGGGAGGAGGGAGGCATGGAGTTGACAAGTTCAGAGGAGCAGTAACAAAAGAAATAATGACAGAACAGAGTATGAGACGCAACATGGCAGCGGCGAGTGAGAGACGCAGGACAGTCTGTTAGATGAAAGGAGTCGACGAAAAGAAATACTCTTTAATTCCACCCTGTCTAGGAGTACTCGCAAATTGAGAAATGCATGGTAGAATCATTAGTGCAAAAGTGAATGGGACAAGAAGTTCGACTGAGATCACTTATGAATAATAGGAATAAAAACACTGTTGGTAGATTCAGAAGAAGAGCAGCGGCCGTCAACCATTGCAGTGACAGAACGGCCGGAAAGGAACGGACGTGGACAGAAACCATATGAGGGAACTTGGAAATGAAAGATTAAAAGATTTTCAAGATTTATGCCAGAACTGTTTTCGTTCCCTGCTCCTCCTGTTTCCTCATTTCTATCCTCTTCTCCTCCCTTTTTTCCTCTCCTCTTTATGTCCTCGTTTACTCTCCCTATCGCCTCCTTCCCGGGACCAAGACGCCCAACACCTTTAGAAGAGGAAAATAGTGACCTAGTTTCTGTCTCGCGTATTATTCTTGTCTTGTGTCTGTGGCGCGGGATTGAGATGTATTTACGTATGTATAACTTTTTTTTTATTGTTTCCCCCTTTTTCTTCGTCTTCCTCGTTTTCTTTTCAGTATGAGATTTCTACGCATCCACCGTCTTCGTTTTCTATTCTTGTTTTTTTATAATTTTTTTATGTGAGATTTACATAAGATGACTTCTACTTAGGGCTTTATTTATATGTGGTGTCATTTTCTTTCTTTTTGATATGGGAGAGATATGTTTTGACTGTCTTCTTCCATTCATCTTTTCATTCTCTTCTTCTCTTCCGTCCTTCCGCACCCAAGTCACACACGAAAGTAAAAGACCCCGAGCAGTTAATCAGACAAAATTAATCCTTTCCTCTTCCAAGTTAAGCGCTCCGTCTTTCCAACAGAAGATGAAGAAGAAGGAGGAGGAGAGGGAGGAGGAGGAGGAGGAGGAGGAGGAGGAGGAGGAGGAGGAGGAGGAGGAGGAGGAGGAGGAGGAGGAGGAGGAGGAAGGAGAAGGAGAAGGAGAAGGAGAAGGAGAAGAAGAAGAAGAAGAAGAAGAAGACTACAACAACTACAAATAACAAACAGCATCTAACAACACCCATTACATAAAACCTTTTTGAACTTGATAAGAATGATAATGATACTGAACACCACCACCACCACCACCACCACCAACGACAACAACAACAACAACAACAACAACAACAACAACAACGAATCGAACCCAGCAAGACTCTCACCCCGGGCCCCACGACAGGCAGGTACAGACAAAGCACAGAGTGACACATGTGAAAATACAGAAATACAGGATTTACTGGAGAGAGAGAGAGAGAGAGAGAGAGAGAGAGAGAGAGAGAGAGAGAGAGAGAGAGAGAGAGAGAGAGAGAGAGAGAGAGAGAGAGACTAGAGAAGTGGTCTTTGAGGATGTCTGCCTGTTTCCCTTTCTGTCTGTCTTTCTGTTTCTCTCTGTTTGTTTGTCTGTCTGTCTGTCTGTCTCTGTTTGTCTGCATGTCTGTGTGTCCTCAAGGGATCAAGGAGGAGGAGAGATCAAGAGACACAAGGATTGGAAAGAGTCAGTCAGAACGCAACCACATCTACAAACATAATCTCTCTCTCTCTCTCTCTCTCTCTCTCTCTCTCTCTCTCTCTCTCTCTCTCTCTCTCTCTCTCTCTCTCTGGTTCTGGCTCTGTCCCTCTTCCTCTTCCTCCTTCTCTTTCTTTATGATCATGTTTTCTCCTCCTCCTCCTCCTCCTTTCTCATCTGTCATCTCTTCTCTCCTCCATTACGAATCTTCTTTCTCCTCATCCACTACTCTTCCCCTTCCTCCTCCTCCTCCTCCTCCTTCTCCTCGTAAGTCCTTATATTCCTCTTTCTCCTCTTGCTCTATTCCTGTCCTCTTCTCGCAAATCCTCCTTCTCCTTCTTGTCATCCTTATCGTCTTCCTCGTCGTTCTCTCTTCCACCTCCTCCTCTTCCTCCTCCCGAGCCAAGAGTCCCGCGCTGTGCCGAAGGAATAAATCAGGGCGCGCGTCAGCTGTTCCTGATGTTTCTCCGACAGCGTGATCCTCCTGCTGCCTCCTCCACCTCCTGCGCCGCCACTCCACCCCGCCCCTCCGTCAGATAGGCTTCCCGGGCAGTGATTCCTTCCCCTGTCCTTCCTCAGATAGCGGTCAGGTTTGCCATTTCTTCCGCAACATAAGACTATCGTGTGTATCAGTGAAATATGAGGTGGATAACTGACTCGCTTTAAGGCACAGTGCAGGAGTACGGGGTGGGAGGGGGGGACGGTTTAAATGTCACTTAACAGCCCTGAAGAAGAACCTTATTGCGTAAAGAACTGCAGGGTTTATTCAGGTGCTTGCTTATGTGACCACGAAGGAATGTGTTAACCCTTTCCCTGCAATATACAACAATTCTCAACGCTAAAAGCAATGTATGGAATCTTTACAAGCGTCTGCAAGAAAAAGGAGAGTTAGAAGAATAGATTTTTGCAATGTCCATCCAGTGCAATATTTACCGGTAGATGTACAATTAGAACAAATGTCTCAGAGTAGTTAGTTATTAAGGAAAGATATGTCAATTAAAAGTGAAAGGTTAATTTTGAGCTTCTTTGTAATGAAACCCGACGGAAACCACAGGGCGCATAGAAGTCCTCGGTCAGGGATGCTGCAGGAAGGATGGCGGTGCGGGAACACAATGAGGCTTTAAGGAAATTGTAATAATGAGCACTGTTATCTGAACCCCCACGAACTTAACTTCAAACCGTTACGACCGTTCTGAAGTCTTCAGGATGCTGCCACAGGGAATGGGAGGGTTGGCGGTGAAGGAACGCATTTGGAGGCTAGAAGAAAGTTGGAATTATAAGTTTTCTTGAGTTACCTAAAGCCACACGAGATTGTAATTTCATAGCGGAATCTTCAAGGGTTTGGAAGTCCTCTGGTGGAGATGAAGTGGAAAGAGATGGAAGAGATGACGGTGAAGGAATATATTGGAGACTAAAGGAACATTATTTGCTTCGTCTTATCTGAAACTCGACAGCGTCTGGAAGTCTTCAGGCTGGGACGAGGTGGAAAGGGATAGAAGGGGTGACGGTAAAGGAACATACTGACACTAAAGGAACACCTAAATTAGTTGCTTTGTCTGATCTGAAAACTCGTGTGGAAGTGTTCATGCGGGGCGCTGCGGGAAGGCGAGGGGAGGATGGGGTGGTGGTGAGGGAATGCGTGGGCAGAATTCCTCGCTCCCTTCAATGTCCAAGCTCGGTAAATAATTGGGTCCCTGTAGGAGCCAAGAGGAATTGATGTGACAGGAAGTACCCCTCACTGCACCCTCGCCGCGCCGCCGTGACGCAACCCACGCCACGCAGATGAGGCACCGCTGAGATCTCTGTCGTTTGTTACTCGTCTGTCCACCGCTCCACCGTGCTGTCAGTCTCGTGTCCACCATACTTCACGTCGGCTATATCATTCCTCCTTCCCTGCGTCACTCCTCCACCTGCTACCTACAGTCAATTACTACTTCCACTCCTGTATCTAGTATTCTTTATTCATACATGGAGAATTTTGAGGCCGTCTAATCTATTTCTATGTTAAAACGTCTTTTTTTGATTAGTGACCTACTCAATGAAGGAATCAGCAGTGGAATCAAAGAACTGGATTGACCAAAACCTAACGTAACTTAAACCTAACTTTCTATAATAGTAATACTCAAATACCCTTATAATCCTGTTCCAATATTAACTCTATGCTCCTACACTCATACAATAATAACACCCCTATAACCTTATCTACACTATACTTCCACACTCCTATGATCACAATCACTTCTTACCTTCTTACCCAGCACATCATTGCCGCTCCCCTGCCAGCCTTGTCCCACCTCGTCACGCCCCTGTCATTCCGCCCCCTCCCACCCTACTTGCTCGGCTCACACCCACCCCTGCCACTTCTGATGTTTGTCATGCTAATTTTATTAACCCAAGGACCTCGAGAGCTTGATCAAATGTTTCGTTAATCGCGTTCCCGGGGCGGTGCGGGGCTTGTGTTGAATCGAGCCTACGTTGTTTTTGCCGCTGTTTGGGTTTGACGAGTGAGTGAGATTGGGAGGTGATGGAGATGAAAGTGATGGGGAAATGGATGCAAGTATAGTGTGTTGTTGTTATTGTGAGGATGATGCATGTGGTGTTAAGGATACTGGTGAGACTAGGAGGTGCTTCAAACACTGTGACAATGATGAAGGTGATGAAGGGAACTGATGCGGGTTGGTGGTAAGGAAAGATGGTGTGCTGGGGGTGTTATGACAGTGATGACGGTGTGACAAGGTGGGTGAAGGGATGGTGGAGGGACTGAGAGGTGCTATAAATACTGTAAAGATGATGATGGGGGTGATTGGAAAGTGAAGTGATGGCGGAGGGAGAGTGAGGACAATGGGTGCTGGTGGCGATAAGGTGATGATGAATACATAGGGTAAACAAAGAGTAATCGATGATGGTGGCGTTGTGAAGATGATGTAATGAAAGGGAAAGAAAGAAATGATAATGCTGAGAAAAGATGATGATGGACAGATACAGAGGTGCTAGTAATGCTGAGATGATAAGTGACAAAGATAATGAAGTGATGATGATACTGGGAACATGACGAGGTGATACTGAGGTGAGGTATCAATAATGCTGGGATTATGAAGAAGTGGTAAGCGGACGAGGAGATGCTGATGATGATGTGAGGTGGAGGTGATAGGGATCCGAGGAGGTACTGGGGTAAGAGACGTGGAAATTAAACTCCAGTAAATTGAGTGAGTTGATATGAAGTCGGCTGAGTCCTCGTTCCTCCTTTTTCTCAGTATTAAAACGCAATATTCACGGGACGAGGAAGAGCTGGCATTGCTGCGAGGGACGGTGTGGAAATACAACTACAACAAATCGAAAAAGGCTTGATAGAAAGTTTACACTGTTACATTTTTCCTTTTCCTCGGTGTTATAACGAAGCCAGCCGGACAGACGAACAAACACTGCATCTCTTTCCATCAGACGCGCAAAACAAACGGGGTATCTCAGGTTCCAAAAGATAACATTTATATTTCAAGTTAAATTCGGAGTGATGCGACTAACATTAATTAAACAGAGAGAGAAATATGCGTGAAATTGTTATCACTGGATTATATTTTGTTTTCTTTTACGTTTTGATAAAAGCCTTCGACTCTTAGTAAAATCCACATAAAATTATAAAAAAAAGTCATGTCACTATATGAATCCCGCAGATGAGAGAGAGAGAGAGAGAGAGAGAGAGAGAGAGAGAGAGAGAGAGAGAGAGAGAGAGAGAGAGAGAGAGAGAGAGAGAGAGAGAGAGAGAGAGAGAGAGAGAGAGAGAGAGAGAGAGAGAGAGAGAGAGAGAGAGAGAATGACAGACAGACAGAGACGTCTCAAAAGACATCCCTCATTAAAACAGAAGAAGAAGAAGAAGAAGGAGAAGAAGAAAAAGAAAAAGAAAAAGAAAAAGAAGAAGAAGAAGAAGAAGAAGAAGAAGAAAAAGAAAAAGAAAAAGAAAAGAAGAAGAAGAAGAAGAAGAAGAAGAAGAAGAAGAAGAAAACATATAAACGTCTGAGGGTGGACAGTGCGCGACGGGAGGGAGACAGGAGACAGGGGTGGGGGCGGCGGCAGGGAGGCGGGCGACATCTTCAGGGTTTGTGTTGAATGCTCAGGTGTTTCTATTGGCATCGGATATTTTCCTTTTTTCCTCGTATTGCACTCCTTTGAAGACCGCAGCCATTACTTCTGCCTCGCCGAGCAGCGCGCCGGGATGCAGAGGTAGACTAACCCAGGCGTGGCATTAAGGCGCCAGACACTCCTCCAGACACTCAATGGCGCCTTCCTTGTGTGGCTCCTAATGGCACCATACTCATTCGACACTCAGGCATTCTACTCACTCGCCACTCAGGCACGGTGGCTCACATAACAGAGCCTACGAGGACATTGGCACCTGTTACTTGTGTGGCATTGAGGTGACGCTAATTAGTGCTTGGTTTATACAGGTGCAGTCGTGCGAAGGGCATTAATTTTCCGTATTCACTTCCACTGTGTTTCGCTCGGTTACTCAGTCTTAACCCTTTCACTGCTATGGTTGTCTTTTGTTAAGTTTGAGATCGCTGTAGTAAACTGTTTGCAATGGACATAAAGAATGAAGAATATGAGGCTAATTTTTTTTTCTAATCTATAAAAGTACGTACGTTTCTAAGAGACTGTAGCAAAAAAAAAAAAGGTCTTTTCAAAGTTGTACATGATAATCGGAAAGAATGACTAGCAGTGAAAGGGTTAAGTTGGATATGATAACGACTTCCACAATTTTCACTGAGTTTTAACAGATCAGAGGAGCAAAGACTGAGGAAATAAGGCTAAACACATAAAGGAGATAAAGGTAAATACTATGGAGGTTTGGGTTATGTTACTCCATTACTAACCATGAAGATTATACGATACCAAGAAATTATACTCCCCTTGAGGACAGGATATACAAGGGCCTGCTGTATTATTAGCATAGGTCTAAGGGATGAGACAGAGTTCAAGAGTATTAAAAAGATCAAAGGACAACAAACAGCAACATATCCTTAGACAAATCACAGAAATCAGCAAAAACTACAAGCAAAGGTAACAGGATAGCACAGTAGAAGGTTCCTCCCCACCCATCCTGACCAGAAAAGAGGCGACGCCACGTAATAACGAGAAACTGTATGGAATTTTCTATGATAGTAAGCAGAAGGGTGAGCTGAATGTGAAACCTCGACGAATGCTGAGCCATGGGGAGAATATGTATATACCTGAGGAGGAAGAGGAGGAGGAGGAGGAGGAGGAGGAGGAGGAGGAGGAGGAGGAGGAGGAGGAGGAGGAGGAGGAGGAGGAGGAGGAGGAGGAGGAGGAGGAGGAGGAGGAATAAAAAAAAAAAAGGAGAAGGGTAGGAAAGCGACAAGATTGCATTAACGAGGTCATGGAGAAAGAGGAGGAAGAGGAGGCAAAGGTGAGCCATGAAGAAGGAGGTGAAAAGATGGAATCTCGAGTTATTTTGGTTATTGGATAAAATGTAAATGCAAAGTGAATAACGATGGCAGATGGCAAGTTTTAAGTGCTCAAGGCTGCTTTGTGATAGTCAACACGCTTTTTTGCAGTCTCCTTTACTTATCTTCCTATATAGCGTCTGAAGTGTTAGGTGCAGGTACAGTGTTAGTCAAAGGCCAGTATGCTTAACTCTTTCACCGCTACACAATACTTTCTAACAATCATCTACAACTTTAACTCTCTTTTTTTCCCCACTAGTTTCTTAAATATGTAGTTCTGTAGCTATGGAAAGGCGATAATAACCTCCTGGTCTATCGTTCTATGTGTCCATGTATCTAGTTTATCTTTCACTGTGCTCTGAATGTTGATAAAGCAAGACCATAACAGTAAAGGGTTAAGCCGTACTCACTCATCAGCACTATTTTCAAAGCCCACAGAGATGATTAGTCTGATTCCCGTGGTGGTTTATCTCACTGATGATGAGGAGTACTTGTTTTACCATTTTACTGTTGCGGTCATTTTTTTTTAAACATTTTTTTCTTAACATTTTCTTAACAATGTAATCAATTGTAAAGAATGTGAGGTTAATTTAATCTTTGCTAAGTTACAGAACTATTTATTTAAGAGACTACATGATTATGGGAGAGATTGACTGGCAGTGAAAGGGTTAACTATCATTACAGAATCGTGAAAACACTCTTGTAAACTTTAAAACTTCCACTAGAGCCTGTTAAACGTGGTAGAGATAAAGCAATTATCAAACTACCACTCTAATCATAAAAAGGACTCTTGAAAATCCCTAGAACTTCCACTACAGCCATTTAAAAGTAGTGAATGAGAAGAGCATGCAGTGGTCTCGCCTGCACCAACACACATGGGGAGGCGGTGGTCAGGGAAGGTCAGGAGGATTAATCAGACAATTTTGCATCAAATTTGAATATAATTGTCACAAAGCCACTATACATTTTGCATCCTCAATTCCCTGCCTCGTGTTTCAGAAAAGGCTATAATTTTGTGACCCCGACAGAGGCGCAGATATTAAACTTTCATATGAATCTATTGAGGCCAAATGAAAACTGACGGTGCACAATTTACATCCAGGGACGACACGGAGAGAAGAATAGAAAACGGGAGGCAGGTAAGGAGGCTTCATCATGACGAGGCCAAGCCGGAAAAGAAATAAAACAAAGAACGAAGTTAGAGAAAAAAAAAATGAATAAATAAAAGTTGAGCGTCACACAAACCTTTTACCCTCTTCCTTAATAACCAATCAGATTACAGCAAGGGAGGGCAATGGTTAATCTTATTGGCTGATGAGTAATGTTTCTCGTGCACTCAGGCGTGTGATTGCCTGGAATGTTTTGTTACCAGCCAATCAAAAAGGACTGTCACTATCATCCCTCTACTGGCGGTCTTACTTGTTACATTAATGGAGGCAGTGAGAGGTGGGTGAGTTGATGAAATAGAGGATAGATAGAGGGAGATTAAGTGAATATGAATAGTAGTAGTAGAAATTAAGTGAATATGAATAGTAGTAGTAGAAGCAGTAATAGTAGTTGTAGTATCAATATCACCACCACAACTACAGCAGGAGCAGAGTTGAATCATAATTACAGCAACATGTAGTTTTTTTAAAAGTTTCCCTGCACTGCTTTGTTGTTGTTGCATTGGAGTTACATAAAAATGACGAACGAAAATGTAACAAAGCACAATGGAGCGACTCACTGATGGTTTCTACGTGAACACAAAGCACACGGGACAAATGTTAAATCATTATTACTATTACTATTATCATTATTATTGTACCTAGTTTTCACAATCTCCAGTTTCATCACCATCTCACACACACACACACACACACACACACACACACACACATACACACACGAAGGGAAAAGAATGAAAGGAATTTAGTTTAATATAAAAGGGGAGAGACAGGCAGAAGTGAAGAGAGAGAGAGAGAGAGAGAGAGAGAGAGAGAGAGAGAGAGAGAGAGAGAGAGAGAGAGAGAGAGAGAGAGAGAGAGAGAGAGAGAGAGAGAGAGAGAGAGAGAGAGAGAGAGAGAGAGAGAGAGAGAGAGAAAAAAGAGATGAAAGAAAGCGAAGGAAAACGAAAATAAAAAAAGACAAAGGGGCAGGTTAGGAAAGTGAAAGGAAATAATGATGAGGAGGAAGGAAGGAAAGAAGGAAGGAAGGAAGGAAGAAAAGAAGGAAGGAAAGAAGGAAGGAAGGAAGAGGGGCGAGACACACACACACACACACACACACACACACACACACACACACACACACACACACACACACACACACACACACACACACACACACACACACACACACACAGAGAGAGAGAGAGAGAGAGAGAGAGAGAGAGAGAGAGAGAGAGAGAGAGAGAGAGAGAGAGAGAGAGAGAGAGAGAGAGAGAGAGAGAGAGAGAGAGAGAGAGAGAGAGAGAGAGAGAGAGAGAGAGAGAGAGAGAGAGAGAGAGAGAGAGAGAGAGAAAGGAAAGGAAGAGAGTGAGAAATGGTGACGTGGGAACTTCCTGGTAAACACATAAGTTATTGATGGAAATTCAAGTGATGACCTTCCAAGATTTAAGCATTAAGCAGGGAACGGCTAAAGAGAGAGAGAGAGAGAGAGAGAGAGAGAGAGAGAGAGAGAGAGAGAGAGAGAGAGAGAGAGAGAGAGAGAGAGAGAGAGAGAGAGAGAGAGAGAGAGAGAGAGAGAGAGAGAGAGAGAGAGGATGAATGTAACACGTGCCTGAGTAAACAAGGAGGACAGTCAGGGTCAGACATCTCCTCCTCCTCCTCCTCCTCCTCCTCCTCCTCCTCCTCCTCCTTCTCCTCTTCATCTTCCCTGCCCAAGTTACAAGTTACAGCCCGTCCCCGCTGCTCGTCGGAACAACACCAAGGCGCGGGAAACAGTTACCTTTACAAGATCACCGTTTTATTACCTTATAAAAGACGCGCCGACACTGTGAGTTGTGGGGGAGGAGGAGGAGGAGGAGGAGGAGGAGGAGGAGGAGGAGGAGGAGGAGGAGGAGGAGGAAGAGGGGAAGAAGAAGAAGAAGAAGAAGAAAAAAAAGAATAGAAAAACACAAAAGTCTAATAAGGAAAAATAAGAAAATCAAGATGTCGAATTTGAGAAAGAGGAAAAAAAGTCAGAAAAGGAAAAAGGACAAAAAAAAAAACACGTCGTGAAAACTAACACGAAAGAGAAAATGAGACAGAGGAGAGAGAGAGAGAGAGAAAGAGAAAGAGAAAGAAAACCGAACAAAAAGAACAAAAGAAAAAAAAACAAGAGGAACGAACTTTAAAAGATTATCAGCGGGAAGAAACAGGAAATACAACCAAGGAAAGAAAACGAGCGAGACAGGAAGGAGATAAGAAGGAACGTAAGAAATCCAAGAGGTGGACATTACGATTGTTCAGGGAGACGGTCAGGCGAGAGAAAATAATGAAAAATATTCCCTGGGGGCGCCAAAACGCAGGTGTGCTGATAAGAGGAACGTCGATCCTAACACCTGACGAAGGAGACGAAGGGGGCGGTGTAGAAGGCGAAGGAGGAGGCGAAGACGGCGAAGAAGGCGGTGAAGACTGAAGAAGGCAGTGAGAAAAGTACTGAAGGAGGAGGTGAAGGAAGCAGTAGAAGGAGGCGGCAAAAGAGGTGGTGAAGGAAACAATGAAGGAAGCACAGAAGAAAACGAATAAGAAATAGATGAAGAAGGCAATAAAGAAGACAATAAAGAAAGCGACGAAAGCGAAGAAAATGAAGGTGTCAGGGAAAAGTCCTATACTTCCTCTTAACTTCCCTTTTTATTCCACAGACACGAATTGAGTCATTAAATTTATAACCCTAAGAGTGAGAGGGCGGGAGAGGGCGGGAGGGGTGGGAAGGACACACATGCAAGCTCCCAGAAGTCCCTGGTGGCGTGAGAAGCAGGTGTGGCGGGGGAACAGGTGGGGGAGGGGAAGGGAGAAGGTGCGTGGGGTTGTGAGGAAGGAGTGAGTTGTGTGAGGGTGAGGAAGGGCAGTAGTTCACGAGCAAGGTGAGAAGGGAGGGAGGGAGGAAGGTGAGGAAGGAAGGAGGGATGGATGGAAGGAGGGATGAAAGGTGGTGAGGGAAGGTGAGGAAGGAGGGGGGAAGGAAGGGGGGAAAGGAGGGGGGAGGAAGGGGGGAAGGAAGGACATGACTCGTAGACAATAAAGATATGAAGAACAAAGGGAATGTGAAAGGAGGGACGAAGAGAGAGTGAAGAAATGGATGAAGAAAGCAAGCAAGGAAGGAAGGGGGTTAGAATACAAGCAACAGCAAGAAAATGTTGAGGAATAGCGAAACACGGTCAGCAAGAGAGAGAGAGAGAGAGAGAGAGAGAGAGAGAGAGAGAGAGAGAGAGAGAGAGAGAGAGAGAGAGAGAGAGAGAGAGAGAGAGAGAGAGAGAGAGAGAGAGAGAGAGAGAGAGAGAGAGAGAGAGAGAGAGAGAGAGAGAGAGAGAGAGAGAGAGAGAGAGAGAGAGAGAGAGAGAGAGAGAGAGAGAGAGAGAGAGAGAGAGAGAGAGAGAGAGAGAGAGAGAGAGAGAGAGAGAGAGAGAGAGAGAGAGAGAGAGAGAGAGAGAGAGAGAGAGAGAGAGAGAGAGAGAGAGAGAGAGAGAGAGAGAGAGAGCAGGTAGAGGAAAGGTCATGGAGTGGAGAGAAGAGGAGGAGGAGGAGGAGGAGGAGGAGGAGGAGGAGGAGGAGGAGGAGGAGGAGGAGGAAGAGGAGGAGAGGAGGAGGAGGAGGAGGAGGAGGAGGAGGAGGAGGAGGAGGAGGAGGAGGAGGAGGAGGAGGAGGAGGAGGAGGAGGAGGTCAAGGGGTAGGGGAATCGTACAGGTTGAAGGCAAGGGGCGTGGGGGACATGACCTGGCTGCCGACACACCCTGAGAGACACCCGTCAGTCTTCCCCCAGGGCAGCGCAAGACAGACGCCCCACGAACACAAGGCGAAGGGACAGGGGGGAGGAGGGTCGTCACATGGCACCCTCCTCTCCCCATCCCATCCCCCAACCCCATCTTCCCTCCTTCCGACTCATCTTTTCCTCCTTCCAGCCTATTTTTTTTTCCCTTCAAACACATTTTTTTCCCTCCCTCATTCTATCTTCGCCATCTCATCTTTTCCTTCTGACAATCCATCAATTCCTCCGCTATCCCACTCTTTCTTCCTCCTATTCATCTTTTCTTCCCTATCTTATCTTCTCCTCACATTTTATGCATCCATCACCACATGTTTCTATATCCTATCTTTCCCTCTTCCAATCCATTCTTATCTAATCATATCCCATCTTTTCCTGCCTCTAACTCATCCTTCATACCATTCCGGCGCCTGTACACTTACGAGCGCCCTTGGGAGTAATGTGATGAACGCGCCATGCCAAGGTGAGCAGTATTTGAAACACGTCCTTGTTGCGAAGCCTCGACACGCGATATGTTAGGCAGACAGCGAGGCGGGGTGAGAAGTACCTTGGTGTGGTGGTGATGGAGTGTGGGTGGTGAATAGGGTAAGAGAAGGATGTGGTGGTTTTGTGGGCGTGTTGAGGCGTGTTTTTTTTTCTTTTTTTTTTTTTGTCTGGGATCCGTGTTGGTGTTTTTAGGATAGTTTTTTTTTTGGATAGTTTTTTTTGGGGATAGTTTTTTGGGATACGTGCTTTTTTTGGGGGGTGGGGAGATCCGTGTTCGTGTGTTTTTTTTTTTTTTATCCGTGTTGGTTTTTTTTTTCATTCGTGTTGCGCTTTTTTGATCAGTCAGTATTTTTTGATCCGTGTTTCTTAGATCCGAATTGTTTTTTTTTTTTGGGTAGTACAGGTCGCGGGGTGCAGCGAGGAGAGGCCAAAGGGAGGGCCACTGGAGGCGTTTTCCGTGGCCCATCAAAGACCTCCCTTCATCTACATATCGACGTGACCTTCCCATCATTTCCCGGCGGCGAGGACGAGGCGGCGCCACGCACTGCGCCTTCAGGGGAGACTCCGGAAAAAATACCCGTGATTAATGGCTCCGTGAAAATTGCAGAGATGAGGAGCGAG
>NC_087183.1:9577367-9594867 GCF_035594125.1 Scylla paramamosain
TTTTCCTTCCTCTTATTTCTCATTTTTCTCTCACTGTTTTTCTATTTTTTCCCTCCTTTCCTACCACTTTTTACGATGTATTTCCTATTTTCATCTCCTGACTTCCTTCTTTCCTTCTTAGTTTACCTTCCCCACCCCCTCTCTCTCTCTCTCTCTCTCTCTCTCTCTCTCTCTCTCTCTCTCTCTCTCTCTCTCTCTCTCTCTTCCTAATCCCTTCTATTATTTTTCTCCGATTCTTGTTTTCTTTCGTCTTCTTGCATCTCTCTCTCTCTCTCTCTCTCTCTCTCTCTCTCTCTCTCTCTCTCTCTCTCTCTCTCTCTCTCTCTCTCTCTCTCTCTCTCTCTCTCTCTCTCTCTCTCTCTCTCTCTCTCTTGTTACCAGCATTTCCTATTGACGGTGATCCCTTTCAGCGTTCAATGACTAGGGGAAGGAAAGGGGACGGGGAGGAGCCATAGGGGGGACATTTTGACCATTGAAGAAAGGGTTTAGGGTTTGGTCATTCCGGTCCTCCGTTTTCTCCTCTATTGTTCGGCTAGTTTTCCTTCCCCGTGTGTGTGTGAAAGGTTTGTACGGAACCAGGATTCAGGGCTATATTCTGCAACACTTCTGCTTTGCACCTCCACTACTTTCCAAAGGCTCTGGTTGAAGTGACACGGGTTTTCAAGGGTGATTTTATGGTTCTAGTGACAGGTTAACTAGATTTCTACATTATTAACAGGAGAAACACTTTTGAAAACCCAGGTATTTATCTCTGTAGCTTGTGGTGAGAGAGCAAAGCATTTTTAAGGGTGTTTTTACTGTTTAAGTGACAGATTTAACAAGATTTCTGCATTATTTATTAACAGGAAAAACGCTCTTGAGTACCCGGCTAATTATCTCTATTGCTTGCGAAAATAGCCGTGGTAAGAGAGCAAGGCTTTTCTGAGTATAGGCCTTAGGGTGGCGCTGGTTTAGTGGGTGACTGGAGCAGACTCAGAATTCTTAAAACACTCCGGGGAACACCTCCAGTTTTGTTTATAGAGTGCGGTGCAAGTTATCTGTGTTTTTAAGCGCGTTTTCTTTATGCTAGTGGTGATTTAAGAAGCATTCTGCATTACTGTGACAGAAAACACCATGAAAAGCCAAGTCTTCATCTATGTGGCCCTTTAAAATTGTCATTCCGATGGGCTAGAATGATAAAGATTACGTGCCTCAGTGGGGTGTTGGTGCAGAGGGAGTAGTGAGCTTTACAAATGAGACGAGATGGATAGTGATGATGAATGGATACAGATGTGAATGTTTGATTATACCCACTGAGTAGTATTGTGTGTAGTATTGTGTCTCCTAGCTGTGATCAATAAAGTATCTATCTATGTAGGTAAGCATCTATCTATCTAGGCCCAGCGGCTTCGTGCACCTCCCTCATGCTCTTATAGTCTAATCCGCGGCTGTGTATCTGTTATGCAAGGACTTCACCCTGTCCCCAGATGGTGCTACAAACTTTGAGGCTCCGGGGAACAAACCAGTCACAAACACATCACAAACACGTCACATTGCCCCTCGTTACTCTGAATTAGTGCAAGATATCACAAGGTCTCACGTGTGTACCGCTGTTTGTTCTGCCTTTGTGTTCCTTTGTGGTCCTCGCTAACAAGGCCAAGTGATTAGTTTAACCTTTACACTGCCATTCCCGTGAAGAAGTTAAGGAGTGATGTTACAAATTCAAACAAAGTGATTAAATTCTTCCTCTTCCTTAACGAGAGACGTCTAAGAGGAAAGGAGGAAGAGGAAAGAGGGAAGAGGAAAGAGAGAGACTGAGGAAAGGAGGGAAGAATGGAAGGTATAGGAGGGAGGAGGGAAGATGGAGAGAGAGAGAGAGAGAGAGAGAGAGAGAGAGAGAGAGAGAGAGAGAGAGAGAGAGAGAGAGAGAGAGAGAGAGAGAGAGAGAGAGAGAGAGAGAGAGAGAGAGAGAGAGAGAGAGAGAGTTAAAAAATAGATGAACAGAGACAGGAAAGCTGGGAAAGTAGAAAGGACAGACGGATTGAAAAAACAAAAAAAAAAAAAATAAGAGAAGCAAAAATGAAAGAAGAGAGACAGGAAAGATGGGAGAGAAGAGGAGAAAGAGAACAAATGAATGGAAACGAAAATTACGAAAGAGAAAGGAATAAAGAGATACAAGAAGGGAGAGAAAGACGAAAGAAGAGAAGTACGAGAGACGAAAGAAGGGAAAGACAGAAAAGAAGATACAGTAAAAGGTTACAGGAAAGGGAATAAAGGAAGGAAGGATAGGAGAGAGAGAGAGAGAGAGAGAGAGAGAGAGAGAGAGAGAGAGAGAGAGAGAGAGAGAGAGAGAGAGAGAGAGAGAGAGAGAGAGAGAGAGAGAGAGAGAGAGAGAGAGAGAGAGCGAGAGAGAGAGATAAAGAGAGATAAGGAGTGGAAGGTCGCAGCGCCGGAGAGAAAGCTTCCCAAACACAGAGGCAGTTGAGTCAGCAGGAGGCGAGGTCCTTCACTTGGGGAGGAGGAGGAGGAGGAGGAGGAGGAGGAGGAGGAGGAGGAGGAGGAGGAGGAGGAGGAGGAGGAGGAGGAGGAGGAGGAGGAGGAGGAGGAGAGAGAGAGAGAGAGAGAGAGAGAGAGAGAGAGAGAGAGAGAGAGAGAGAGAGAGAGAGAGAGAGAGAGAGAGAGAGAGAGAGAGAGAGAGAGACATGGGTGGAGGAGGAGGAGAAGGGAGGGTGTTGTCTGTCTTGAGGTTAGGAAGGAGACGCGGCGGGAATGGAGGCGAGACTGGAAACTTTACCACCCATTACCACCAAGTGTCTAGACCCACGCCGCAAGTTTCCCCGACTCGATTCCGCCAAGACGACGCACTAAGGCCTGTATTCGGAAACGCTTTGCTCTCTCAACACGGCCGTTTTCCAAGGACACAGAGATGGTCAGCCGGGTTCTCAAGAGTGCCTCTCCTGGTAATAATGTAGAAGTCTTGTTAGTATGTCACGAGAAACGTAAAAACACCCTCGAAAACACTCTGCTCTCTCATCATAACTATTTTCAAAGGCGACAGAGATGGTCAGCCGGGTTCTCAAGAGTGTTCTTCCTGTTAATAATGTAGATATCTTGTTAATTCGTCACTACAACCGTAAAAACAGCCTCAATAAAAGCCAGAGTCACTTCAACTAGAGTCTTTTGAAAGTAATCGAGGTAAGGACACAAGCGTTTCAGAAAATAGTCCCATCTACAGAATGTCTTCCCTCAGGTACAGACGGGGTGAAAATAGCACAAGCGTCCACTCCAATGGCGGCTAAAGGCAGTGCTCACTCGGACAGTAACCCGGGCCAAGACATACTCAGACACACGTTACTAATGTATTATCAAGCAACACCATTACCTGAGGAACACCTGCTGGGAGGAAAATGATTGTGGTACGTATTTAGAAATTTGTTGGGTTGTTGTTGTTGTTGTTGTTGTTGTTGTTGTTGTTGTTGTTGTTGTTGTTGTTGTTGTTGTGGTGGTGGTGGTGGTGGTTGTTGTTGTTGTTGTTGTTGTTGTTGTTGTTGTTGTTGTTGTTGTTGTTGTTGTTGTTGTTGTTGATTGATTGATGATGATACTACCGTGTTTGTTGTTTTTGGTGTTGCTGTTGTTGATGATTTTGTTTTTGTAGTAGTAGTAGTTGTAGTAGTAGTAGTAATAGTAGTAGTAGTAGTAGTAGTAGTAGTAGTAGTAGTAGTAGTAGTAGTAGTAGTAGTAGTAGTAGTAGTAGTAGTAGTAGTAGAAGTAGTACCAGTAATCATTGGTATTACTGTTGCTGTTGTTTCTTTCCCATTACGAGTGGAGAGGGAAGGTTTATTGCCAATCCAACACAACACGAGCCTCTTGGAGTAATGAAAACTTGAGACACAAAAGGAGAAACCGACGCGCCTTCATCTCGCTATGACTGGGGCTTCATTACACCTGACCCGGAAGTGCCACAGTGGTGTCTGACTTCGCCCGGAGCACCAGGTCGGCTGTAATTACCTGGTGCCGCGAGTCCGCTACAGGTGAGACGACGCTACCTGTCACTTATAAGCACAGGGGACTATCTCAAGGTCACCTGTCTATTATTGGTTAGATGTGTAACAAGCGTTCTTAATTGTTCTTATCTAATGATAGTTATGTCATCTACTTATTGTAAAAGTGTGTGCAATGTGCGTGTGAAAACCTTAATTTGTTTAAGTAGAGGTAAAGTTAAGTTTAATTAGTAGCATTTATGTAAAAGCACTTCCGTCATTTACTTATTATAAAAGTGTGTGTAATGTACGTGTGAAAACTCTGAGTATGGGTCAACTGAACTTTCCTTAGTTGTTTTATAATTAAATGTTGTTCAGCTTAGCGTCACTCCACTCACACACTCACACACTCACACAGCTCCAAGGCGCCATGGAAAGTAACAGCAACACTTACGGTGATGTGTTTACTGTGTCATCTACACAACGACTTTCCTTCTTTAATTAATTACCGCTCCTCCAGCGTCGCCTCACTTGTTTTTCCTCTGAGGTAGAGTGAAATTGCTGTCCGTCTCTCTCTCTCTCTCTCTCTCTCTCTCTCTCTCTCTCTCTCTCTCTCTCTCTCTCTCTCTCTCTCTCTCTCTCTCTCTCTCTCTCTCTCTCTCTCTCTCTCTCTCTCTCTCTCTCTCTCTCTCTCTCTCTCTCTCTCTCTCTCTCTCTCTCTCTCTCACTCTGATAATGGGAGCATATGCACCTGCACCGCGCAATAAATGCACCACCACCACCACCACCACCTACACCACCATCACCACCTGTTCCATCCAGTAACCTAATTATCCTTGCAAAGTACTTGTTTCCAAATGCACTCTCACACCTGCTAGAGTCAATGCTATCACGCTACTACAAGGCTCCCTCTCTCTCTCTCTCTCTCTCTCTCTCTCTCTCTCTCTCTCTCTCTCTCTCTCTCTCTCTCTCTCTCACCAGCAAGGAAATATCTCACCTGTATCCCTTTTTCCTCCTTTTCTTCATCCTTATCCTCCCCCTTTCATCCTGTTTCTTTGTTCTTCCTTTTCCTCCAAGTACCTTTGTCTCGTATTTTCTTCCCCTTGTCTTCTATACCCTCTTCTCTTTCTTCTATCTTCATCTTCCCTTGTTTTCCTCTTCCTTTTCTTGTTCCTTTGTCCTTCCCTTCTCTTCTTGTAACCTTTTCTTCTTTTTCCATTTTTCCTTTCCTTTCCCATTCTTCTCGCATCTTTATCCAGGTCTTCGTTGCTCTTTTCCTTCCCCTCTTCATTTATTCTTTTCTTCCTTTTCTATTTTTCCTTTTCTCTTCTTCGTCTTGTACTTTTATCCCGTTCTTCCTTACGTTTACCCTTCCCTTGCTTTTAATCTTCCATCTCACCCCATCATCTCTCTTCTTATCCTTCCTGTATCTACACCTCTGTTCTTTTCTGTTCCCTTATTCTCCCTTTTCACTTCCTGTGTCCACATCTCTTCTTGTATGTACCTCTTATCGCTCGTTTTTCTTTTTTTTTTCTTTTTTACTTTTCATTTCCTATCCTTTCCCCTTCAGGAGGCCCACAGGTGACAATAATAAACAGCAGGAAGGGCCCAGGATCGAGTGGTATTGATCAACACATAAAAACACAAAGCATCGGTCCTCGCCTCGCTGAAATAATAATATGAATGTGTTATGCTGCTCACACAAAGTACTGGTGTGTTGCAGAGTGATGGGGCTGAATGTCAAAGAAGGTAGAAGGGGAAGTAGAAGGAGAAGGGTGATAAAAGGTGTGCTAAAGGACGGATGGAGTGATAAGGAAGGATGATAATGGTGTAAACAGAGAAAATAATAAAGAGAGTTATAGTGAAAGTAGTGAATGTCAAAAGACGTAGAAAGGGAAGTAGAAAAAATAACGATAAAAGGTGACTCGCAGAACAGATGTAGCGATGGTGAAGGAAGAAGATAGTAATATAAAGAGAGAGGAGGAATATGGTGCTATAAAGAGTGATGATAGTAAAATATAAAAGAAAGGAGAAAAAAAGTGAGGTACAAAGAGAAGGATGATAAAAAAATTACACCTGTTATGAAATGGATTGATAGTGAAGGAGAAGATATAAAGAGAGGAGAGAATAGAGTGTTGTAAAATAGTGATGGAGGTGAAGAAGAAGAGGATGAAAGGAAGTAAACGAGGAAATAAGATAAGGAACAGAATTAAGGATGATGAAAAGTAAGCCAAAGAAGGATAAAAAAATATTATTGAAGGAAGAATATATTGTAAGGAGAGAGAGAGAGAGAGAGAGAGAGAGAGAGAGAGAGAGAGAGAGAGAGAGAGAGAGAGAGAGAGAGAGAGAGAGAGAGAGAGAGAGAGAGAGAGAGAGAGAGAGAGAGAGAGAGAGAGAGAGAGAGAGAGAATAAAACGTAATGGAGTCAGCTATAAAAAGAAATGTGAGCAAATCGACAAAGAGAATGAGGAAAAGAGATGAAAGAGGAATGGAATGAAAAGAAAACAAGAGCTGAAGGTGAGAACGAGGAGAGGAAGAGAAAAAGGAGAAAAGAAGAGAATGGAAAGCAAAACGAAAACCGGAGAAAAAAAACAACAACAAAGAGAAAGAGTAAAAAGAAAGAAAGAACGTAAAAAAACGAAAGGTAAGAGAAACAGAAGGAAACAGAAATGAAAAGGAGGGAAGAGGAAATAAGAAATAAAAACGAAAAGAACAGGAAGGAAAGAGAAAGTAGCAGAAGTGAAGAGGAGAAGGATAGGAAGTTAAAGGTGAAGGCAGAGGAGGAAAGAGGGAAGGATAAAGGGAAGGGAAGGGAAGGCTGGATGAATGGAAGAGAAAGAAGGAAAGAAGGAAAGATAAAAGAAAGGGAAGGGAAGAAAGTTAAATGGGGAGAAGAAAGGAGAGAAGGAAAGACGGAAGAGTGAAAGAGAGAAGAGAAAAAAGAAGGAATAATAAAGAGAAGAGAAGGCAAGGGAAGGCCAGATGAGTGGAAGGGAAGGGGTATTGATGAGGAGAGGTTGGCAAATTATTCATGCCTACGAAGCGAGCGTTTGTACTCATGTTAGGCACGGCTGAGTTAATGGAGTGGTGGGAGGGGGCTGAGGGATGGGGCTGGGAGATGGGACTGTATGATGGGGCTGAAGGATGGGAATACAGGACTGTGTGACGGGACTTTGATGAAGGTTCGACAATGTTTTAAAAATTATGATGGGGCTATGGTGGGACTGAGTGATGGAGCTGTGTTGGGCAGTGTTATGGAGCTATGATGGGGCTGCACACACACATAAGTCAGGAGGGAGAGGCAGTTAGGGTGAAGGAAGAATTTAGGAGGATGAAAACTGTTTGGAAAGATTTAATGAAGTGGAAGAGATATGGTGAGCGGGCCGCCTTGATGTGGCTGTGTGTGTGCGTCTGGCGGGATCTGGTGATGTGACGCTGCCCTCGTTACGAATATGTGCCCTGTGACGGTGTGACGGTAGACAGGTGAACGAAAGCACAAGTTACAGCAATTAAAATAAACAAATATATATCTTGGTTACATGTTTATTTCAGTAACTTGAGTTTAATTTTATTTTTTTTATCCGACTGCTATTGGAATATCGGATTCAATTTAAGATGTTTGTCGTAATGAAGGCCACTAAGAATCAAGTGAAGTTAATGGTCTACCTCTATCATATCTCCATTCACGCTTTTCTGCTAAATAATTGGTGATTTTATGAACTGTGCTCAGTACTGAAAGGCTGAAGTTACTATTCTGATCCTCCCCAAAGTTTACTAAAATATTGTACAAGTTTCAAATACTATTCTGAAAGACATCACTAAACAAGAAAAGGAGTTGTGTATTTGTTATAAATCTTTCAATGTTTTTTTTTTTCATTTTTCTTGTCGCTTTATAAAATCACTGAGTCACGTACATTCAATAACAAATCAAGCTCTTTTTACCAATCAAGCTCAAAAGAAAAATTTCATAACAAATACAACAATATCCGCAAAAGCAGCCAAACAACACACAAACACTACGACCACAAACCAAATTCCCACCACAAAACAAAACAGGCACATTCCCGCCACTAACAAGCCCGTTAATGACCTGATTACCACCCCAGCCACAACAGCCAATAGAGACAAAGGTGGGAAGCTGCAGCCGCAATGCCTTCACCGAGCCATAACCTGTACGCAGCATAATAGCAACGCCTGCTACTTAATGACAGGTTAGGAACAAATAATCCAATACTGGAGTAGAATACCAACGATTACTAGTTATATCAGTCCAATTCCTTAACACCTTCCCTCCCGCAGCACGCACGGAACGCAGCCAGGCGGGAGGGATTAATGTAGGGAGTGCTGGTGGTGGTGGTGGTGGTGGTGGTGGTGGTAGGAATAGTAGTTGAAGTAGGAGTGGGAGTAGAAGTGGGAGGAGTAGTAGTAGTAGCGGTGGTGGTGGTGATGGTGGTGGTGGTGGTAGCAGTAGTAGTAGTAGTAGTAGTAGTGATGATAATAATACTTATAACCCTTCTCCTCCTCCTCCTCCTGTTACTACTACTACCACTACTACTACTACTACTACTACTACTACTACTACTACTACTACTACTATTACTACTACCACTTCCATTACTGTTAATAATGATGATGATGATAATAATCATAATAATAATAATAATATTAATAATAATAATAATGATAATAATAATAATAATAATAATAATATTAATACTACTACTACTAATAATAATAATGTTAATAATAATGATAATAATACATAGCATTAAATTTACTGCATCCCTGGTTCCACGGTTAAAAATATATTAATTTCAGTAACGTGGAAAGCATTTTCAGCACTGGTTAATTAGAGTCTGAACCTTTGCAGTGATAATTAAGTCCTGATATATTTCACGGGACCTCAAAACATGACCTTTACTGATTTCTTGCTCAGGAACACCAGGCCAGGCACGAGTGTTTTGTGATCGAGACTCACTGACGCAAACCATTCATTTACTGCTAACGGAACGACTAATGATCACGAAAAAAAAAAAAATAGATAAATAAAATAAATAAACGAAAAAAAAAAGAAAAATATAGCGACTGTGAGATACGGAACTTGCAGACATCCACTACCTGTGTATCATCAGTGAAAGGATTACAAAACACAAAATAAGACAAGAAGAATGAAATGCAAGACTCATGACTATTGCTGCTGACTTTACGTGACCTTATTTATTTATTTTTATTTTATTTTTTTTAATGTAAGAGGGGCACTGACCACGAGAAAAAAAAAAAAAAAAAAGGCCCAGTGAAGTGCCAGTCCTACAAGAAAGGTCAAAAGTCTCATGCAAAATTGGAGGATAAGTGTCTTGATACCTTTGCCTGTACTACAACTTTAAGTAAACAAGCGATGGAACTCCACACAGGTCGCAGGTCAAGCACAGCAGGTCCTTTGTTCAAGTGACAGGCAATGCTCTGTGTCCTTCTCACCAGAACACAGTCACAAGTAATATGGTGTTACGTAAGATTCTCGTTTTGAACACACAAAATGAGGAGACCCGGAACTGTCCACTCAGACCACGCCACCCCTTACAGAGAGATAAACTGGTTCACAGAGTGGTGCAAGAATGGAACAGAGATGATTTCACTTTCGCTTCCTATTGTTGTGATCGTTACCAATATCTCCACCAATATCTCCACCACCAGCACCACCAGCACCACCAGTAAGTCAGGGCTTACAGTATAGAATCAGACCTTCGTTTAGTTATGATCGTCACCCGGCTGGAAACTTCCGAAACCACGAAAGCAACGACTGCGAAGTAGGATCTGTGTTGGTAGTGCCAGATGGTAAGGCTTTTGGTTAGAAACATTATCAGACAACAATGAAATCGGGTTTTATAATCACATTGTAAGTACCAGGTCAGTAAAGAGCTTTAAAAAGATTACATGAATTTATGAATACGGGATGATAGCTGAAGGTACGTATATCTTATAAAAGGAGAGCCAAGAGTAGGCCTACTGGATTCTTACAACTCCCCTTCCTTTATGCTTCTGTGTTCCTAACGTCTCTACACGCAATGATTTTCTACAGGCCTAAGCCTCATTACTCACCAAACATATGACTCTCTTACTCATCACTGCAAAACAAATTAAGGAAAGCAGGATAAACGCTTATTAAACCCACAGTAAAGTTGGAGAGTAACTTACCCCCAACTAAAACTAATCCTTGCTATTTGTGAGGCAACCTTGACATCAACTGACGCAGGGAAAAGGGAAGAGAGACACGGAAGGAGGAAAAGGAAGAGAAAGAGGGGAATGGAAGATTAAGTCAGCAAGAATGTAGATAGTTTTCCTTGCTACCACGCCCCTTCCTTCCTTCCTTCCTTCCTTCCTTCCTTCGATTCCTTACCCTGTACTCTTTCCTCTTCCCTCAAGGCCGGAGAAGTTTCCCTCAGAAATTCCTCTCGGTGGAAGCTATTGCCCCGCCAAGATTATTATAGAAATTGTGACTCTGAATTTAAACTTTCCATTCGAGATCGACAGAAATATAACCTACCTCAGGAAAAACACGAGGACGCGAGATTCTTTTCCTTCTAATATGGGCCGCTTGGGAAGGATGACCCCCCGTTACTGGTTGAGGGAAAAGTTGATAGGATGTTTGCTAAGGCTCGTGGTGGTGGTGGTGGTGGTGGTGGTGGTGGTGGTGGTGGTGGTAGTGGATGACTTCGGGGAAAATAATTACAGGTTATAGTAGAGCTGAGAAAAACTTATAATTATAATGATGGGTTGATTACAATAATGAAGGTTAATGAAGAGGGATTAGCATAGCAGTGATGATGATGATGATGGTGATGATTCATAGGAAAAAAATGAGAATAAGGAAAATAGAGAACGTGAAGTCAAGAAAAGATAATAAAAAAAATGAGAAAACAAATAAAGAAGAGAAAAATAAGAATCAGAAAATGGTCAAAGTGAAGTAAAGAAAAATATGATAAAAAAAGGAAAGAAGAAAAGTAGAAGAATCCACAAGGCAAACTAAAATGGTAAAAAAAAAAAAAAACATCAAACACACAATCTCCTTTATGGCATTTCAACGAAAGTGACATTACACGAAAGACGCTGAACAATGCCATAGAGAATATTAAACAAGAATTTCAAGACGGAATGAGAGAGAGATATGAAAGACTCAAGGAAAACCGAAAAGGAACGTGATATTAGGAAGCGAAGAGGAGGAGGAGAAGAAGGAGGAGGAGGAGGAAAAGAAAAAAACCATCGAATATTGTAAAAAGCCTGACGGAGGAGGAAGAGGAGGAGAAGGCAGAGAGGGAAGAGGAGCTATATTTAGACAAAGAAATAGAAGAATGTGGTGGACAAAAAGGAAGACGGAAAGGATAAAAACAAAACAAAACAAAAATCAATAAAAAAATACATAGGAGGGAGAAAAGGAAAAAATGAAGATAGGAGAGCACGAGAAAGCGAGCGAGAGAGAGAGAGAGAGAGAGAGAGAGAGAGAGAGAGAGAGAGAGAGAGAGAGAGAGAGAGAGAGAGAGAGAGAGAGAGAGAGAGAGAGAGAGAGAGAGAGAGAGAGAGAGAGAGAGAGAGAGAGAGAGGTGTGTTTCAGGTGTGGACTTAAGAACACGCAATAGCATAAGGTTGTTTTCAGTAGAGCAAATTTAATTAATGACATAATGTTCCCAGTTTGTTAATTAACTTTTTAACTTAATATCTTACCTAACTTCATCCCAACCTCCCAAAATAATCTCCATCATGACAAAAGATCTAAATTTCCTCGTAGTTGGAGACTGTATCGCCAAAGGAAGAACTGTTTTTAGTGCTGTAGGAAGTGGACTGCCTCTATTTCCCCCCTTAACACAATAAGGTACATTTATTGCCCTAGGGATCGAGACAACTCCCTAAATAACTACATAATTTAGTCTGGTCACAAAAAAAAACGTTTTGTTTATTACCCCCATAACAAGGTTAATATTCCCCGGACAAGGTACACACCCTCTCTCTCTCTCTCTCTCTCTCTCTCTCTCTCTCTCTCTCTCTCTCTCTCTCTCTCTCTCTCTCTCATTCACCTACACACCAACACACCCACCCACACACACACACAAACACGCGTACACACGCGCAAGCACATACACAAAGGCAAGCAAAAACATCATTAAGCGTTAAAAAAAAAAAAAAAAGAAAGAAAAAAACAAGGCTTATTTTTCATGCTTTCATCATATTATTCTTCAAACTACACGCTAATGCACATTTTTTGTAGTATTTTCTTCCTGTTTGCTGTTTTTTCTCCTTTTTTTCACTTTCTTGGAAGCAAAGTCGCAATTTTTGTATCTATATTCCATAAGTGTTTTCTTGTTGTTGTTTTTTGCTTCTTCTCTTCTTCGTCAAAGCTCACATGTTTAAAAAAAAAATTCTGCGTAGTTCTTTATCATCACTTGTAGCATATCCATCTTTATTATTGTTGCTTTTGTTTCTTCTCTTCTTCGTCAACGCTCAAACATTTTATTTTATTTTATTTTATTTATTTATTTTTTTTTTGCGCAGTTTCTCACCGTCACTTCTGGAATATCCATCTTTAACTCACTCGGTTTGTTTATTCTTTTCAAATTCCACTCAACAATTTCTGATTTTACATAGCGCTTCATCCGTCCCCAATCCAACTCTCTCTCTCTCTCTCTCTCTCTCTCTCTCTCTCTCTCTCTCTCTCTCTCTCTCTCTCTCTCTCTCTCTCTCTCTCTCTCTCTGTCTCTCTGTCTCTCTCTCTCTTCTGCTGCGTCGCCGTCAGGAAGACACAGGTAACTTTCTACAGGTGCGTCCTATTTCTTCTCACTGTGGATCACGTGGAAAGGAAAGGCGACCCTGAATCCACTCACCTCCTCCACCTTGAATCCACCTCGCCACTCCATTACGGTGGGAGAGAGGGAGAGGGCCCGTGATGGAAATGTGAGTGAAGGAAGAAGGGAGATGGAGGAGACGGGAGGAGGAGGAGAAGTAAGTTGCAAAGGAGGTATAGGAGACGGAATGAGGGAAGTGAGATAGTAAGAATGAAAGAAATTTTGATAACAAGGATGGAGAGGAGGGAGAAAAGGAAGGGAGAGAGGGAGAGAAGGAAGGGCAATGAGGGAGGGAAAGAAGGGAAACAAGAAAGGAAAGAAAGGGAAAGGAGGGTGAAAAGGAAGGAAGAGGGAGAGAAGGAAGTTAAAAAAGGGAGGATAGGAAGAATAAAAAGGGAGGAAAGGAAGGGGAAGAAGGAGAGAAGAAAGGAGAAAGAGGGAGGAAAGGAAAGGGAAAGGATAGGAAGAGGAAGAGGGAGAAAAGAAAGAGAAAAGGGAGAAAACAAAAAGGATGGGAAAAAGAAAAAAAAGTAAGGAAAGAAGAAAAAGAAGGAGAAAGAAAGGGTTAACATAGTGAGGTGAGCAAAAACACACACACACACACACACACACACACACACACACACACACACACACACACACACACACACACACACACACACACACACACACACACACACAGGTAAAAAAAAAAAACATATGCGTCTGATCTTCTACGCCACATTCCTTCCTTCCTTCTTCCTTCCTTCCTTCCTTCCTTCCTTCCTTCCTTCCCCAAAGCCACACCGCATCGATAACTGAGCGGCCAGCTAACACGCCAGCATTGTGTGTGTGTGTGTGTGTGTGTGTGTGTGTGTGTGTGTGTGTGTGTGTGTGTGTGTGTGTGTGTGTGTGTGTGTGTGTGTGTGTGTGTGTGTGTGTGTGTGTGTGTATGAAACTGATGATTAAAAGTGGCTAAACTAAAAAAAATCAGACAGGAGAAAGATGAGGAGAAACAGAGATACACAGAGAAACAGACAGACAGAGACAGACAGACAGACGCAAAAATATATACAAGCCAATGAAAATCTCACGGAAACAAACACACAGCTATGTAGGCAAAGGCAAAGAAACATTAATTAGACTTGGGGAGCAGGAAAGCACGTCATTTGAATCTGAAAGTTAAAGAAAATGTTTGAGTATGGACTAAGTTGAGTGCGAGTTCAAATTATGAGGATAAAAAGAAGAGGAAGAGGAGGAGGAGGAAGGGGAGAAGGAGGAGAATGCAAAGGAATACAAAGGAAGTGCAAATAGCAACAGACTATGAGGTCCTTACAGGGCTGTTTGGCTAACTACTCTACGCTAACTATTACGGAGAGAAAGAGACAGGACAGTACAGAAGAACAAGGATAGTACAGAAGAAAAAGGAAAAAATGGCGAAGAAATAGGAAGAGAAGAACAAGGACGAGGATAAACGAAAGAAAAAGCGTAAAGAAAAACAGGATAACGAAAAGAAAAATAAAATAAAACAAAGACGAAACAAAGAAAAAAAAAGAGAGGAGGAGGAGGAAGAAGACGAGGAGGAGGAGAGCCAGACATGTGACCTGAGCCCTATGAGGATGCTGGAGATGAGGTGACATGTGGCAGGTGCAGGCGAAGGTCACACGCCGCTATCTCACCTGCAAGGTCACACATCACAATCTTACCTGTCATCGTGGGGGAGGGGAGGGGATGGAGAGAGAGAGAGAGAGAGAGAGAGAGAGAGAGAGAGAGAGAGAGAGAGAGAGAGAGAGAGAGAGAGAGAGAGAGAGAGAGAGAGAGAGAGAGAGAGAGAGAGAGCGCTTAAAAGGTGTAGATGTGGAGGAGGAAGAAATCAGACAAAAAAGGGAGGAGGAGAAGAAGAAGAAGAAGAAGAAGAACAAGAACAAGAAGAAGAAGAAGAAGAAGAAGAAGAAGAAGAAGAACAAGAACAAGAACAAGAACAAGAAAAGCCCACCGTCACGTCGTCAAAAAGAAAACCAACAAGAAAACAGAGAATATAAGATAGAGGAAGAAAAAGAAGAAAATGAGAAGGGACAGGAAAGAAAGATGGAAAAGGAAGAGAAGCAAAATAAAAAAAAAGGCAATGAAAAGAGGGAGGAATAGCTAAACAAACAGGCTAATGAACTTATACCCTCCTCTCCATTAGAATGCTTTAGTTCAACACAAAATATTACTACCGAGGGAGTCGCCTGAGAGAGAGAGAGAGAGAGAGAGAGAGAGAGAGAGAGAGAGAGAGAGAGAGAGAGAGAGAGAGAGAGAGAGAGAGAGAGAGAGAGAGAGAGAGAGAGAGAGAGAGAGAGAGAGAAGAGAAAAAAAATTCCCATTAATTACCTGTCGGAAACAAAGACCGGATGATTTACACACACACACACACACACACACACACACACACACACACACACACACACACACACACACACACACACACACGTACGCGAATGAATAGAAATCTTTCACCTCAAACATTTTCCAGTAAATTCTCCAACATTCACCAAAGTTTCTCTAATCCTCCGGCACAATTTCGCGAGATTGTGCCACAAACAGCCACAATTCCTCTTTGTATCTCAGCCTGCTCATAACATCACGCCATATTTCACAACGACATGCAATTATAACATTAATTTTCTCCACTAATGATATTTAATGAAGTGCACGTTACCGATAGTCAAGCACCCTTGTTAGATTCTTCATTTCAGTAACAAAACACAAAAATGACGCGGTTTTTCTCCATTAGTATCGACAATTTTACTCACTACACGTTTTCGATATTCAGACATCCTCATTGGAAACCAGACTTCAGCAACAAAGTACAAAAAAAATGATACGTCTTTTTCTTCATTATTATCGACAATTCTACTTACTGCACGTTTCCCACATTTAAACCTCCAATCGCTACCACATTCTCCTATCCCCCCAATAAAAAAGACATAATTAAGTATTTTTTTCATAATCAATCATACGTGCAATTTTCATTTTTACGCACGGCTCTCTCTTATTCGAACCCTCTCATTGGATTCATAAAAATACAAGAATAACGGGACTTTTCATAACTAATCATATCTACGACTCCTGACAGCGCGTCCATCTTTTATTTAAACTATGCGTCTGTTCCTCGTGTAGCTCGTGAATTATGAAGTGTGCTCGGCGCCGCTCCATTGTTTCTCTCCTGTCAGTCACTCGCAGGCGTTCAGGTAGGTGACGTGAACAGACGAGTAGATACACAGGCGAACAGACAGACAAACAGGCAGGCAGGTCTATCTAGTTTTATTTCACCAAGTATAAAGTAACCTAAGCTGTCTGTTAACTTGTACATCTAAGACGGACAGACAGACAGACAGGGAGGGAGTTCTATGAAGTTTTATTTCAGTAAGTATAAAGCAACCAAAGCTGTCTGTTAACCTGTATCTGTAAAAATCAAAACATCTAGGCACTTTTACACTTTTCCAGCACAATTTTTTATATTTTTTAATGTAAAGCGTCTAATATTTTATGCAAGACTATATCAAATCGTACTTAACAACAACAACAACAACAACAACAACAACAACAATAATAATAATAATAATAATAATAATAATGAAACCAGCAAATCTTTACCAACCAAGACTCAGACTTTAACTTATTCGCAACACATCATTACGAAGTTTTACGCAACGCAACTTCGGAAATTGATACTTGGATGCAACACAACGCAATACAGCGCCACGCTCGGGGATTAGGCAGCGCGGATACACACGTTCCCTTGCATGGCGTGAAGGTGACGACTGGCTGGGTGAGAATGAGAGCAGCTGGAAGTGACTGACGTGAGAGGGAATAGAAATGTGAAATGATACTAGCCAAGTCTCTCTCTCTCTCTCTCTCTCTCTCTCTCTCTCTCTCTCTCTCTCTCTCTCTCTCTCTCTCTCACCAAACCTCCCCTCATGCAAACATAGAAAAAATATTGATGAGGAGTATAAAAGCACTTTTGACATTTAAAACTCTCACGTGTTGCCGGAAGGAGGAGGAGGAGGAGGAGGAGGAGGAGGAGGAGGAGGAGGAGGAGGAGGAGGAGGAGGAGGAGGAGGAGGAGGAGGAGGAGGAGGAGGAGGAGGGAGTAGTACAAACGCATTACAAAAGTGGTTTAATTCACAAAATTTTTCAAACTACAGTAGCGATTTGGCAGCGACGTGCACAGTGGAACCAGGGAAGTGTCATTAAAACTCTCTCTCTCTCTCTCTCTCTCTCTCTCTCTCTCTCTCTCTCTCTCTCTCTCTCTCTCTCTGGCCAGTGTCGTTTGGGCGTTTGTTTGTCCTTTACAGTGCTTTGGCGGAGAGCGGGCGAGGCGGCGCGGGAGCTTCTGGTAACGAGGAGCAGCAGCTAACGAGGGGGGTAATTGGAGTGGGGAGGACGCAGGGAATGGCCGGCATTACGAGCAAGGGGTCAGTCGTAATTTCCACAAGAACGCGGAGACCAGGAAACTTCTCGTCCATTCTCGTTCTTCCATCGTCGCGGGGACAAAGAGGAAGGGGGAAAATCCATGAGTGTGCTTTATTTTTAGAATGGCACGTGATTAGAAGGTTAAAGGAAGGCCGTTTGTTTAGCGGGACGTGTTGTCTTACTTAAATTCTTACTAAAGACGATGCGGTCGGAAAAGTATATATGAAATTCGGTTTATATTTGGAAGACTATGCAATAAAATGTCTGTGGAAG
>NC_087183.1:9599867-9619867 GCF_035594125.1 Scylla paramamosain
TATACTCGACAACACAAAGTATTAGTTCCATAAAACACCTCGTCACGAACACAACAAAACAAAACTTGAACGAACACCATAAGAACACTGCAAGCGATAACATTTCTTCCTGCGATACGCGAAAAAGGTCAAATTGCCTTAACTAAGCTCACGTTACTCAATTCATCTTCCTAAACATTCGTCCATTAACATTCTTCCTTTACACTTCGCTGCTGGAACTCAAGGCTTTCCAGGAACTAACTCAAGGTAAGTTGATCACGATAACGTCACATACTGCAGGGAAAAATTCCACGTTAAGAGACACTACGGCACTTGGTAATGTTGCGGCATGATGGGACCTCTCCTCGTGTCTGTAGGTGACGGGAGGTATACAGGTAAACACTCTCGTATGACAGGTAAAAAAGTCTCCAGTAAACCTTTTCAGTCCCACGGCCTCGACTTCTCAATGTTGTATTTGCCATTAGATAATTTCTATAAAGTTGTGGATGATACTTTTTTCATTACCAGAGTGTTATGAACTATTTATATACTCGTACAATAAAACTGTATCGCATCGTATCCACTTCCTAACAGTTGATCTGATGACTGAAAACTGCAATAGTCAAACTGTCTGTACCTGGTATCAGTGACGCTAGACAACTTGTTACAATTTTCCACTCGCTCCTGAAGGTGACGTGGTGATGGGAGAAAGTACATCTGTAGGCGACAAGTGATGAAAAAGGGGAAAAAAAGGTATCAGGTGACGGTGACGGTGACGGCGGGGAAGATGCTGGAGGTGACGGGTGACTGGAGTTGACAGATTAGTGGAAGGCCATTATTTGCAGGCGACAGGGACAGGATAGAAGGTACCTGGAAGTGTCTGGGAGCGGGAAAGGTACCAGGGAGTGACGGAAGGTGTCTACAAGTGACGGGTGACGGGGAGAATACACAGGTGAAAACTTTGTCAGTTCATTAATAAGTGGAAGGTAAGTTGAGGAGATAAGACTTCAAGTGTGGGATAAGAGACGAGTCAACACACACACACACACACACACACACACACACACACACACACACACACACACACACACACACACACACACACACACACACACACACACACACACAGATCCCACAATAACCTAAGCGTATTCATGAGTTAAGGAAATCACAGGTAAGATTGCTAGGTTAGGTGTTTCCTCTGGTGCGTCACGTGATATCGTTGTTCTGGTGCCTTTGTCTGTGTTGTCTGGTGTGTTGCACGTGTTTTTTGTGGTTATTTTTACTTCTTTCCTGTTCTTGGCGGTTTTATTTTCTTTGTTTAGGTCTGGAGTTGTATTACCCTAAATTTGTGGCAGTTGTTTTTGTTGTTGTTGTTGTTGTTGTGAATGGTGATGGTGGTGGTGGTGGTGGTGGTGGTGGTGGTGAGTGCATTTGCCTTGTCATAAATGGTATTAATTGGATGTGTGTGCGTTTCTCCTTTGCAACTATTGTAACTTTGCAACAACACACACACACACACACACACACACACACACACACACACACACACACACACACACACACACACACACACACACACAAATTGCCAATTAGCGATGGCAACACTGAGGCGACACAATAACGAACATAGAACAAGATAACACACACACACACACACACACACACACACACACACACACCAACAACACGCAAAATACACCCTGGAGAGATCATGCACAAAAAAATAAAATAACAAGCAAATTAACAATGGAAGAAAAAAAAAAGCAAACCACACACACACACACACACACACACACACACACACACACACACACACAGAGAGAGAGAGAGAGAGAGAGAGAGAGAGAGAGAGAGAGCAAAATTTAAGACCACACCAAAAAGATCAACGAAAAGGAAAAGAAAACAAAAGGAAAACAATCTTCTTAATAACAGCGCTCTTTAGGATCCCAATATTTCCACAACACAAAAACAAACACTCGAAGAAAACACGGAAGATAAGGAGGACGAGGAGGAGGAAAAGGAAGAGAAGGAGGCGAAGGAGAAGGAGGAGGAGGAGGCAGCGGAAGAGGAGGAGATGGAATGTCTATGAAGGAAGAGGAGGATATTGAAGGGATAACAAGAATGAGGAAGAGGAGCGCTGGATAAACAGGAAAAGGGTGAAGAAGGAAGAAGAAGAGGAGGAGGAGGAGGAGGAGGAGGATGGATGTGTTTCATTTCCAACGCTCGTAGCATTCAATATTTTCCTCAACTTTCCCGTGTATTTCAGTCACCGAATGGAGCCAAGCGAACTGTGGACACGAGCTTAAAGTGGATGTCGGTAATGTGGATGGGTGTGGGTGGAGGCTTTGCTCTGCCATGAAGTGTGTGGATGACAGGTGAGAGTGGGCGTGATAGAGGGCGGGGTAGGTGGTTGGCAAACTTACTGTAAGGAGGAGTGGGCGGCCGGACGGAGGTGTGCGGGAGGCGAGGGGCTGGCACTCTGCATGCCTGGCGTCAGTGTGGGCGTGGGGCGATGGGTGGTCCGTCACTGCGGGCTGCCATCACTACACTAAGTCCCCGCACGCCCACCGCCACTAGCACGCCAGCCCACTCATCTGCGTGGCGAGTGGTGCAACAGCTCAGTGGGCGGCGGGGGGAGGGGAGGAAGGGATTCACCGGGGGGAGCAAGGGTTGCTTCCTCCAGACGCACACCACACGCACACGCACTCTGCTTCCTGCTGCTGACGCCGATGCTTGTGCCACGGGCAGCGGCGGCGGTGGCTGTGGAGCGGCGGGCACCTCCAGTACAGTCTGCCTCCCTTACTTTAGATCAATAGCTCAAGTAACTGTGTGTTTGAGTCCAGCGTGGGACAACAGGGCGCCTCGTGCTCACTCAGCCCTCATCTCCCGCTGGGAGCCGCGCCTCCCTCGCATGCCTTCCTCCATCCCGCAACATTTCCTCCCACCGAAGGCACCACGCAGCAGGACCTCCGCGCCCCAGCTCCGGTGTCAATTAGTACCTGCCGCGCCAGGACGTGCTGGCCTTGTGGTGAGAGGCGATCTCCGCGGCCAAGACAAGTGTACTGCGGCGCCCTCTGGCCAGGCGACGGGAGGGGAGGGTTGCTGAGGTGCAGCAGCCGCCCGGAAGGATGTGGTGTGCTCCGGAAGAGCCAAAGATACGGTGGGATCACGACACCCACATCTGAAAGCGAGGCTCAGCTGGGAGCAAGGGAGCACCCTGAGACCCACACTGGCCTGCCAGCACTGCCAGCCACACACGGCCACTCACGCGGCGCCAGGCAATACGCACCAGGCTTCTCCCTTCCCCGGGAACGTAACCCTGGCCTTTATTAGCGCCCTCATCACTGTATTCGGTGACATTTAGTCATTAACATGAAATATACCTAGTGAAGAATAAAAACACAACATGCAACTAGTGAAGGCATGTGAATCAATGGGCGGCAGAGTGCACGCGCAGGCCCGTAGCCATGACGACCGCGCACATCTCTCCCTCGCGCTGCTTCACACTTCTCCCGCCGAGGCCAGCCGTGCAGGGCAGCTGCTGCATCCCGTGTGTGGCACAGGGGCATGTGTTGGTGGGAGGCGTGCCAGGCGTGGCAGGGCGTGAAGAGGAGAATCTCTGAGGAGAGTGGGCGAACACGCCCTGTCTTGAATCCCCGCCCCCATGTGCGCCGCAAATCCTCGCCGAGCACCGCGAGGACTCCAGTGAGGCTGAGGACACCACGGCGAGGGCGAGGCTGAGGACACCGCCACCAATGCTCAAAGGTCTTTCCGGGAAGGCAGGGCACCAGTGCGGCCCCTCGTGCATGTTGCCGTGAAACGCGAGACTTTGAGCCGAAAACACGAGATTGCCGGAGATGAATGGCACCCACACGATCCCCTTAACTGTCCCCCCCGCCCTCTTTCACTCAAGCACCATCATCTCTCTCTCTCTCTCTCTCTCTCTCTCTCTCTCTCTCTCTCTCTCTCTCTCTCTCTCTCTCTCTCTCTCTCTCTCTCTCTCAAAACATCCTCCTTCCACTTTCCCCTCTCCAAAAACACCATCACTCCCTACAGATAGATAGATAGATAGATATTTTATTGACCACAACATAATACAGCATAAATATAATATATACATACAAATACACCATAACATGGTCCAGCACAAAATTAAAACTCATAAATTTCTAAATACTTAAAATATCTTAAAATAATTTGTGAATCAGGAACCCGTAGTGTGTTTTACTAACTACATATAAACAATATAACATGAGTAAACAATGTCGTTCAATGTACTGACATCCTAGTTAAACAAACAGAAGCACTCTTTTAGATTATTTCTAAGTACTGATTTTACTTTTTACTGACACAAGTGATAAAAATTAACTAATAAGCTAGATTGTATAAAAATGTTAAAATGTTAGAATTATATTCTGACTATATAGCCGTTATTTTTTTCTACTTAGTTATATGAAGACAGAATTAGGTGAACAATTTTACACTGATCCATATTAAAATATTGCTCAGAAAAAATATCTTGAATAGTTACACATCCACATCTTACCACTTCCATCCCTGCCCCATCCCCTCACCACATCACCCACAGCACTTCACTCCCAATCTTTACCATAAACCTGACAAACTCTCAACTCTGGGCGGGTCGACACCGGCTCATAAAGATACAGCAGAGATAAGGAGCCTTAGATAAAGAAGCTATGATAAAGAAGAGGATGCCGTCAGATTTTGAAGAAGCTTATAACCCTAGACAAACATAGCACTGTAAACACTCTTGAATTTGCATTAACAGATGCGACTTTAGGGAACTTCACGTGAGGGTAAAGGAGAGGGAAAGGAGTTTTTTTTTTTTTTTTTTTTTTTTTTTTTTTTTTATGTAGGAAGGATACTGGCCAAGGGCAACAAAAATCTAATAAAAAAAATGCCCACTGAAATGCCAGTCCCTAAAAGGGTCAAAGCAGTGGTCAAAAATTGGTGGATAAGTGTCTTGAAACCTCCCTCTTGAAGGAATTCAAGTCATAGGAAGGTGGAAATATAGAAGCAGGCAAGGAGTTCCAGAGTTTACCAGAGAAAGGGATGAATGATTGAGAATACTGGTTAACTCTTGCGTTAGAGAGGTGGACAGAATAGGAGTGAGAGAAAGAAGAAAGTCTTGTGCAGCGAGGCCGCGGAAGGAGGGGAGGCATGCAGTTAGCAAGATCAGAAGAGCAGTTAGCATGAAAATAGCGGTAGAAGACAGCTAGAGATGCAACATTGCGGCGGTGAGAGAGAGGCTGAAGACAGTCAGTTAGAGGAGAGGAGTTGATGAGACGAAAAGCTTTTGATTCCACCCTGTCTAGAACAGCAGTATGAGTGGAACCCCCAGACATGTGAAGCATACTCCATACATGGACGGATAAGGCCCTTGTACAGAGTTAGCAGCTGCGGGGTGAGAAAAACTGGCGGAGACGTCTCAGAACACCTAACTTCATGGAAGCTGTTTTAGCTAGAGATGAGATGTGAAGTTTCCAGTTCAGATTATAAGTAAAGGACAGACCGAGGATGTTCAGTGTAGAAGAGGGGGATAGTTGAGTGTCATTGAAGAAGAGGGGATAGTTGTCTGGAAGATTGTGTCGAGTTGATAGATGGAGGAATTGAGTTTTTTGAGGCATTGAACAATACCAAGTTTGCTCTGCCCCAATCAGAAATTTTAGAAAGATCAGAAGTCAGGCGTTCTGTGGCTTCCCTGCGTGATATGTTTACCTCCTGAAGGGTTGGACGTCTATGAAAAGACGTGGAAAAGTGCAGGGTGGTATCATCAGCATAGGAGTGGATAGGACAAGAAGTTTGTTTTAGAAGATCATTAATGAATAATAAGAAGAGAGTGGGTGACAGGACAGAACCCTGAGGAACACCACTGTTAATAGATTTAGAGAAGAACAGTGACCGTCTACCACAGCAGCAATAGAACGGTCAGAAAGGAAACTTGAGATGAAGTTACAGAGAGAAGGATAGAAACCGTAGGAGGGTAGTTTGGAAATCAAAGCTTTGTGCCAGACTCTATCAAAGGCTTTTGATATGTCCAAGGCAACAGCAAAAGTTTCACCAAAGTCTCTAAAAGAGGATGACCAAGACTCAGTAAGGAAAGCCAGAAGATCACCAGTCGAGCGGCCTTGACGGAACCCATACTGGCGATCAGATAGAAGGTTGTGAAGTGATAGATGTTTAAGAATCTTCCTGTTGAGGATAGATTCAAAAACTTTAGATAAGCAGGAAATTAAAGCAATAGGACGGTAGTTTGAGGGATTAGAGCGGTCACCCTTTTTAGGAACAGGTTGAATGTAGGCAAACTTCCAGCAAGAAGGAAAGGTAGATGTTGACAGACAGAGCTGAAAGAGTTTGACTAGGCAAGGTGCAAGCACGGAGGCACAGTTTCGGAGAACAATAGGAGGGACCCCATCAGGTCCATAAGCCTTCTGAGGGTTTAGGCCAGCGAGGGCATGGAAAACATCATTACGAAGAATTTTAATACGAGGCATGAAGTAGTCAGAGGGTGGAGGAGAGGGAGGAACAAGCCCAGAATCGTCCAAGGTAGAGTTTTTAGCAAAGGTTTGAGCAAAGAGTTCAGCTTTAGAAATAGATGTGATAGCAGTGGTGCCATCTGGTTGAAGTAGAGGAGGGAAAGAAGAAGAAGCAAAGTTATTGGAGATATTTTTGGCTAGATGCCAGAAATCACGAGGGGAGTTAGATCTTGAAAGGTTTTGACATTTTCTGTTAATGAAGGAGTTTTTGGCTAGTTGGAGAACAGACTTGGCATGGTTCCGGGCAGAAATATAAAGTGCATGAGATTCTGGTGAAGGAAGGCTTAAGTACCTTTTGTGGGCCACCTCTCTATCATGTATAGCACGAGAACAAGCTGTGTTAAACCAAGGTTTAGAAGGTTTAGGACGAGAAAAGAGTGAGGAATGTACGCCTCCATGCCAGACACTATCACCTCTGTTATGCGCTCAGCACACAAAGACGGGTCTCTGACACGGAAGCAGTAGTCATTCCAAGGAAAATCAGCAAAATACCGCCTCAGGTCCCCCCAACTAGCAGAGGCAAAACGCCAGAGGCACCTTCGCTTAGGGGGATCCTGAGGAGGGATTGGAGTGATAGGACAAGATAAAGATATGAGATTGTGATCGGAGGAGCCCAACGGAGAAGAAAGGGTGACAGCATAAGCAGAAGGATTAGAGGTCAGGAAAAGGTCAAGAATGTTGGGCGTATCTCCA
Organism: Scylla paramamosain; assembly: GCF_035594125.1. Taxonomy (NCBI): domain Eukaryota; kingdom Metazoa; phylum Arthropoda; class Malacostraca; order Decapoda; family Portunidae; genus Scylla; species Scylla paramamosain. The sequence goes on from NC_087183.1 coordinate 9,607,100, forward strand.
AGACGGTCAGGAATACGAGTAGGGTGTTGCACCAATTGCTCTAGGTCATGGAGGATAGCAAAGTTGTAGGCTAGTTCACCAGGATGGTCAGTGAAGGGAGAGGAAAGCCAAAGCTGGTGGTGAACATTGAAGTCTCCAAGAATGGAGATCTCTGCAAAAGGGAAGAGGGTCAGAATGTGCTCCACTTTGGAAGTTAAGTAGTCAAAGAATTTCTTATAGTCAGAGGAGTTAGGAGAGAGGTATACAGCACAGATAAATTTAGTATGAGAATGACTCTGTAGTCGTAGCCAGATGGTGGAAAACTCGGAAGATTCAAGAGCGTGGGCACGAGAGCAGGTTAAGTCATTGCGCACATAAACGCAGCATCCAGCTTTGGATCGAAAATGAGGATAGAGAAAGTAGGAGGGAACAGAAAAGGGCTACTGTCAGTTGCCTCAGACACCTGAGTTTCAGTGAGGAAAAGAAGATGAGGTTTAGAAGAGGAGAGGTGGTGTTCTACAGATTGAAAATTAGATCTTAGACCGCGAATGTTGCAGAAGTTAATGAAGAAAAAGTTGAGGGGGGTGTCAAGACACTTAGGGTCGTCGACGGAAAGGCAGTCCGACCTGGGGACATTTATGGTCCCTCCCCAGATGGGGACTCCGAGGCTGGTGTAGGAGTCGCCATGATTTTAAAATTTTTGGAGTGAAGGGTGTGTGTGTTATTAGGTGCTTGTAGTTTTGTGTGGAGGAAGAGAGTTGTCTTTAGAGGGCAGGCTGTGACAGTAAGTAGAGGGAAAATATTCGGGGTAGGAGTGGGGAAGGAGAAATGAGGAAATCAGGTATACGAGAATGAGAGTGAAAATATTTGGGAAGGAAAGGAGAGCCGTGAAAGAAAGGAAAGCTGGGAAAATATTTACGGGGAATTACAGCACCGGAAAAGGCAAGGGAAAGGAGGAAATGAGAGATTTAAGAGAGAGAAAGAAAATAATTGGGAGAACCGTAGGAAAGGAAAGGGAAAGGAAGAAAGAGCAGATGTGAGAGACAGAGAATAAGAGGGAGAAAATATTTAAGTGTGAAGGAAGAAGTAAAGAAGGAAAATGGCAAAATAACAGAGAAAAAAATAAATAAAAAAAGTGAAGAGTTAGAATAGGAATGGGTAGAGAAAGAGAAGAGGAGAGAGAAGTGAGATGTGATAACGAGGAGGAGGAACAAGGAGTAAGAGAAAATAATAGAGGTTTTTATAGGTTATTTAGTCTGAGTTCTTATTCGTAAAGGAAAGGAGAGGAGGAGGAAACCATAAAGATGTGAGGAAGATAGAAGGAAGAGGAGGAACAAGAAAAGAAAATGAGATGAAAATTTTGTTATGGACTTTATTATTTACTTCTTTCCTTTTTATTAATTTTCATATTTTTTTGGGTGGTGGTGGTGGTGGTGGTGGTGGTGGTGCAGGTGGATACAATATGCACCACACCACACAACAAGACTAGACAACAGCACCACTCCCCCAATACACCACACCACACCACACCACTATGAAAAAATAGCACCACACTACACAATACCACAACACCGCACTCTATACCCCCATACCTCCACACCACACCACACCACACCTACACCACCACATCACACCACACCAAACAGCAACCCTACACAATATTCTCAACAATTTCCATTTTTAATTTCAGACTTCTACAGAGCCTGGAAATTTAACACAAAGTACTAAAAGCGAGGAAGGAGAGACGGCACAAGGTGATAAAAGTGTATGAAGAGAGACTGAGGAAGAGGGGAGAGTAAAATAAGGGTAAGAGGGGAAACAGGAAAGCGAAAAAGTGGAACGAGAAAACAAGGATGGTAGGAATAAAGAGACGGTAGAAGGAAGAGAAAGAGAGAGAGAGAGAGAGAGAGAGAGAGAGAGAGAGAGAGAGAGAGAGAGAGAGAGAGAGAGAGAGAGAGAGAGAGAGAGAGAGAGAGAGAGAGAGAGAGAGAGAGAAGAAAAGGAAGTAGGAAGCTATATAAAAGGAAGAGAAGGAAAAGAATAAATAAGCAGAAAGAAAGTCGGCAATAAAAGGAGAAAATAGAGAAGCATGAGGAGGAGGAGGAGGAGGAGGAGGAGGAGGAGGAGGAGGAGGAGGAGGAGGAGGAGGAGGAGGAGGAGGAGGAGGAGGAAGAGGAAGAGGAGAAACAGAACCACAAAGGATCTCCAAAGAAGTACAAACCGCAGTGGACTTGTTCCTTGCGAGAGTATTTATGATAAACTCTGATTTAAAGCAAGATACAGGATAATGAAAGAGGAGGAGGAGGAGGAGGAGGAGGAGGAGGAGGAGGAGGAGGAGGGAAATGTAATCAAGGAAGAAAAACAAGCTGAAAGAAACAAGGTCAAACACCACACGCCAGATTTCCTTGTCACTTCTAAGCCAAATGTAGGTCATGAAAATTTCAGGCGATCAAACTTCAGCAAGCCTCTCTCTCTCTCTCTCTCTCTCTCTCTCTCTCTCTCTCTCTCTCTCTCTCTCTCTCTCTCTCTCTCTCTCTCTCTCTCTCTCTCTCTCTCTCTCTCTCTCTCTCGTTTCTAAAGACGTAAGATTTCAAAGAGTAATAAAATATAATGGATTCAAGGCTATCCTCTCTTTTCTCCTCAATCCTTCTTTTATATTACATCTCTTTCCTCTCGTTCACTTCTCCCAATACCTCTCTTAATCTTCCCTTTACCTCTCCTTTACGCCTTTCCATCATTCCTGTCTTTCTCTTCCTTTTCTGATGTTTATACCTTTCTCTCACCTCTGTCTTCCTTTCTCTCATTGTTCATTTTTTCTAGTGTTTCTACCACAATCTTCCTTTTCACCTCCTTTATACATCTTCATTTTGACTCTCTCTCTCTCTCTCTCTCTCTCTCTCTCTCTCTCTCTCTCTCTCTCTCTCTCTCTCTCTCTCTCTCTCTCTTGCCTCACGCGATCTTCTCCCATATTTTCTAAGTGTCACGTAGTCTTGACAAGGACACAAAAATGAGGAAAGAAAGGCCACTTATTTTGCCATCCTTAAAATGTTACGAAAAGTTTAAGAAAATAAATAAATAAATAAAATAAAATAAAAAAGTTGGTGAATTTAGCTCCGTAAGTGTCTTGATATACCTCTTCTTTAATATACCTTGAGTGGTAGGAAGATGGAGAGAGAGAAAAACACACACACACACACACACACACACACACACACACACACACACACACACACACACACACACACACACACACACACACGCGCAGGATAGTTCAGTGGTGTTTTGATGCCCCTCTTAAAATATCGTAAGTAGCAGAGAGATAGGAAAAAAAAAAAGACACACATAAATAGTTAAAAAGCTCTTGAATTCCTTACCAATTCTTCTTACCCACCTTCCTATCTCCCTCTTCAATCTCCCATTTCACTTTCCCCTTGTTAAATCTCCATCGTTCAGATCTGACCTTCATTTCTTCCCTCCCCCTAAAAAAAAAACCTTATCTTCCTCATCAGATAAGGGCCGTCTAATTAATAGGTTTGGAGCAGCAAATATTGAGACTATCGATCTGATCCCTCATGAAACAGTGGCGTATGACGGGGCCTTAATTAGCTGTGGAAGAGCAGGTGGAGGTAAGTGTGCTGGAGTGTGCAGGAGTGGAGGGAAGAGGTACAGGTATGATGGATGGAGATAGGTCAGGAAGAACAGGTGTGTCGTGAGGATTTATGTGAAGGTGAAGTGCGGATTGGGTGTATTGAGTACAGGTATAGAGATGGACGACAGGTGTGCTGAAAGGAAAACAGGTGTGGATAATGCATAGGTGTGTGTGTGTGTGTGTGTGTGTGTGTGTGTGTGTGTGTGTGTATGGGATGGACAAACAGGTGTATGGACGGAAGGCAGGTGTGTTTGAAGGAAGGCGAACAGGTGTGTAGCTAAGACAGGAGTGTGCGTGTATAGAATAGACAGGGACAGGTGTATGAGTATCGATCGAAGAGGACAGGTGTGTGTTTGTTGGTGTGTGTGTGTGTACGTGTGTGCATGTGCGGCAATTAAGTGCAGGGGCGAGAAGGACACACGTCTATTAAAATCAAACAAACATGAAGAACAAGAATAAAGAGAGAAAATAAAAAAGCAAATTACTGAAAGAGAATATATGCAAGACAACGATGGAAAAGGAAAACCAACAAGGGAAACAGGGACCATCTCACAAGCGTTTCAAACATGCACAAACCCTTTATTTATTCCTCGCAACAGCCCGCCCGCCCGCCCGCCCGCCCGCCTGCCTGCCTGCCTGCCTGCCCTTTCGCCCACACGCCAGTCAGCCTACCAGTCACCCCATCAACCAGCCACAACGGCAAACCAACAACAGTTAACCCGCCATTCAGCCAGTCAGTCCTCTGGCTAACTAATAAATCTCCTTGCTGCCAGTCAGTCAATTCAAACACCAGTCAGCAAATTAGTCAATGAGTCAGTCAGTCACACCATCAAACTGTTATCGAGGTATCCACTCAAGTCATCAACTCGTCAATCCGTCAATCTATCAGTCTGTTGGCCATTCAGTTCCTCAGCCCGTCAGTTTAGTCCTTTAGTTTGACAGCCCGTCAGCCTTTTTAAACCGTAAGCCCGTCGGTCCTTCAATTTCTCAGTCTGTCAGCCCTTGAATCAGTCAGCCCGTCAGCCCTTTAAACCCTGAGCCCGCTAGCCTTTCAGTCATCCTGTCAGCCCTTCAGTCAGTTAGCCCATCTACCCTTCAATCACTCAATCCGTCAGCCCTTCTATCAGTCAGTCCGTCAGCCCGTCAGTCCATCAGCTAATCAGTCGTTCAGTCAGCCCATCAGCCAGCCACTCAGCTCATCAGACAGTCTGCCCAAAACACTCAGCCACCCTCCCACGAAATCTCCAGGAGTTCGTCGACCTTCTGCGTCGCCTTACGAGGAGTGACGCAGAATCCTTGGAACGAGCAGCCCTGAGGGAGGCTAACCTTGAGGGATTCCCGGGAAGGCTTTGAAAGTTGAGGGGAATGTCCTGCCAGATGTTTTGTATGTTAAGTAAGAGAAACAGAAGGAGACTTGGACTAAGAATAATGAGAAGGAAGAAGAGGAAAGGCAGAAAGACGTAGATAAATGCACTGAGGAAAGAAAGAAAAGCATTTGAATATATATACAGAAAGGAAAAGAGAAAATAAGGAAAAGGAAGATGTATGGAGATGGTCGTGATGGTGGTGGTGGTGGTGGTGGTGGTGGTGGTGGTCTCTGGGGTCAATATCAAATCCTAAGAAATATCTCAATAAAAAAAATAATATCCAGGAACGATTTTTTTAGCGAGGAATCATTCAGACTGGAGGAAAAATTAATTGAGGATAGACAAGAACCCCAACCTCCTTCTCCTTCTCCTCCTCCTCTTCCTCCTCCTCCTCGCCTTCCTTCTTTTCCCCATAATCCATTGTCTTCCTTCCTCCAAGCACTCTTTTTCTTCCTCTATCTCTTCTTCCTCCTTTACCAGATACTCTTCTTCCCTCTCAATTAGACTCTTCTTCCTCCCTTCATCATTTCCTTCATCAGATGTTTCTTCCTCCTCCCTTCTTCTCCACCATCATTCTTGTTTCTCCCTCTTCTCCACCAGACACTCCCCTTCCTCCCTCCATCAGACAGTCGCCTTCTCTCCACCAGGCACTCCTCCTCCTCCCCTCCTCCCTCTCAGTACACAAACACGCCGGGAGGAGCGGGAACACCGAGAGGAGCTGTTCTCTTCCCGGCAAATATTGAGACCAGACTAACTTGTGTTTATAAACAGAGCGAGGAACATCAACAACCTCGCGTTCTCTCCCACCTCCCCCTTTCATCCTCTTCCTCTTCTTCCTTCGTTCTCCCCTTCACTTTCTGAACTCAAGCATTTTCTTTTCCTCCTCCCTTCCTCATCTTTCGGTTCTGTGTTTTAATTTTTCTTTCCTTTTCTTTTTTTTCCTTCTTTCCTACGTTTTTTGGCTGCGTGACACTGAGGACGAAGCGAAGGGGACGAAAAAGCAGCCCAGGATTAGAGAATTATCTCCAGGAAATGATGGCGAAAAGTGATTTGAGAACCTAAAGTTGACGAACGAGAGAGAGAGAGAGAGAGAGAGAGAGAGAGAGAGAGAGAGAGAGAGAGAGAGAGAGAGAGAGAGAGAGAGAGAGAGAGAGAGAGAGAGAGAGAGAGAGAGAGAGAGAGAGAGAGAGAGAGAGAGAGAGAGAGAGAGAGAGAGAATTACACTCCAAATATGGACAGGAAAGTAACAAGCTAAATCTCTCACACATCACCCATTCCTTACATCACCCATCCCATTACCTCACCATTCCCATCAACATCGGTGTCACTCTGTCCCACAACCCCCCTTCCTCCCCCTCTCCCCTCTGTTCACCTGGGAGTGGGGAAAGTACATAATATTTCCATGTCAGGGATACAAAATGATGGAGGAGGAGGAGGAGGAGGAGGAGGAGGAGGAGGAGGAGGAGGAGGAGGAGGAGGAGGAGGACGTATTAATCATATGCGTCACGTTTAACCATCGACCCCACCCATTTCACCTTGTCACACTCTACCTGTCTCAGTTAATTACAGCAACGCACCTGGACCAAGCTGACTCCTTGAGCAGCCTCACCTGTAATAACACCACCATCACCACCACCACAACCGCCGCCGCCACCACCACCAGTGCCGCCAGTTACGACACAAAGCGCAACAAACAGTGTCTTTTCATAACCACCCTCTGTATCCATTTAAATTAAAAGTTATGAAAAGACTTCGACCTTTTCTCGTGTATTTCCTTTATTTCTTAATCGATGAAAATTGACAATAGTGTGGATTTTTGTATTCCTTTCATTTTCTTTCATTTCCTTCTTTTTTCTTTTAGGGAAATGCATACACGTGTTGCTGTTTTTTTTTTCCTTTTTCTTTATTCTTCCCAAGTTTCGTAGTTATTCTGTTTCTTTCCCTATTTTTTTTCTCTTTCTCCTCTTTGATCTCCCAACTTCTCCTCTTCATAATCCTGCTCTTCTTCTTGCTTCGATTCGTAATTTTTCTTCCCTTCTCGTGTCATCTTTCACTCTCATCCTCCTGTTTATCTTTTCCTCTCTCTCTCTCTCTCTCTCTCTCTCTCTCTCTCTCTCTCTCTCTCTCTCTCTCTCTCTCTCTCTCTCTCTCTCGATCAACACAAGAAAGACTGGGAAGAGTACGAGGAGGAGGAGGAGGAGGAGGAGGAGGAGGAGGAGGAGGAGGAGGAGGAGGAGGAGGAGGAGGAGGAGGAGGAGGAGGAGGAGGAAGGAGGAGGAGGAAGTGAGGGGGACGAACAGAGAAATGACGAGGAATGATCAATGGAAGAGAGAGAGAGAGAGAGAGAGAGAGAGAGAGAGAGAGAGAGAGAGAGAGAGAGAGAGAGAGAGAGAGAGAGAGAGAGAGAGAGAGAGAGAGAGAGAGAGAGAGAGAGGTTATCCAAGCAAGAGGCAGGAAGGAAGCGCCTCGATCACCTTTAAGTCGAAGGTTTGTGTAATGAAGGCACTAAAAGTCGACGTTATGTAGAAAATACGTAATAGTAATAGTGGTGGTGGTGGTGGTGGTGGTAATAGCACTAGTAGTAATGTTTGTAGTTGTTGTTGTTGCTGTAATGTTTATTTTTTTTTCCCCTAATAATCCCACAGGAAATAGTTTTACACCCACCACCACCACCATCACGACTACCACCACCACCACCACCACCACCACCCCTACCTTCACCACCACCACCACCACCACAAACACAGCCTCCACACAACATCCTCTCCCTTGACTTAAATTCCTCTTGCCTCACAATTCAAATATACATCCTGTCTATTCCTTCCTTGCCCTTCACTGCCACCCCTTCCTTCTCCACCCCTCCCCACACACACACACACACACACACACACACACACACACACACACACACACACACACACACACACACACACACACACACACAGGCACGTAGCTAATGTTTTTTTTTTTTAACATCGAAGAGACAGAGGAAGAATTGTGAAATATTTAAACGAGATATGAAGTTTTTTTTTTCATATATATATTTAATTTCGAAATATTTAATGAAGTGTCTTTTCCAGGTGTATTGGAAGTACACCTGGGGAGAGGACGTTAATTAAAGGTAATGAGCAACAGGTAAGTTACACGGAAAATTCAACAGCTCCCAGGCACAGGTAATGCATTTAATTAATTACACGCCAGGTAAGACGCTTAATATAGATGCAAAAACACATACATGCAAGTTTCCATGTATGTTTAAACGCACACACATACATAATACATAATAATACAAACATACATTCACACAGACGCGTAGGCCGCCAGATAAATACACACACAATATACAAGCCGAAAAAAAAATACACGATACAAAATGAAATGTAACTGAAAGATTGACAGGATGAAAAAAAAAAATAATAATATAAATGGAAATGAATTCAATATCGACAGAATGAAATAAAGAAAAAAGAATGAAAGTAAAAGATAAACAAAATACAAAACAAGAATAATAATGGACACACACACACACACACACACACACACACACATGAAACAAAAGCACGGTATAAAAGATGGAAACAACGCAAAAAGGGAAGCTGAAATATTAAAATAGTGAAAACAGAAACAAAAACGAAAAAAAAAAAAGAAAGAAAACGATATTATGATGGAAGAAACTGGAGCAAAGTTCAAAAGAGAAACTATTACGTATTACAAAATTAGGCCACACATAACAAATGGATGTTTGCAGGAGACAAAAAAAGAAAACGGAAAAAAATAAAGAAGAAAACGGTGTCAAGTTTAACGGTAACTATCTTATATCCCCAAAAAAACGTAACTTAGAGAATAATAAGTGCTTACCTGCAATTAACAAGCCACTGCATCACGTCACACAGGTAACACTCCTATAACTACACCCCACACCTGTATAATATTCCACACACCTGTTTAATCTTCGAAAATATACCTACAAACACACAGGTACTCGTTATAATTATATATTCTCTCTCTCTCTCTCTCTCTCTCTCTCTCTCTCTCTCTCTCTCTCTCTCTCTCTCTCTCTCTCTCTCTCTCTCTCTCTCTCGTATGTCAACTTTACAGCGCGCGCAAGTCTAAAACGAAGGGAACAGAAAGGAGAGGAAGAGGAGGAAAGGACGAGGAGAGAAAGTGGAGGAAAGGAAGAGAACAGGAGGGAAGGAGATAAGGAGAGGCAGGAAGTGATGGGGATCTTCATCTTGTTTTTTTCCCCCCTTTTTTTCCCCCTTTGGTGTAAAAATGTGTGATAAATATGCATACCTTTTTTCCTCCTCAATTTACTGACCTCGTTTCTATTTTAATTATTATTATTATTTTTTTTTTCGCACTAACATATTTTCATACGAAAATTGTTTTGATGTATATATTTTTCTCTTCTGGATTATTTATTTATTTTTTTTATATATATTGTGAACATTTCCTGGTTGTCGTTGTTCTTGTTATTGCTGTTGCTGATTTTGCTGATGTTGTTGACATTAGCAAGATATGCAGTACAAGAGAGAGAGAGAGAGAGAGAGAGAGAGAGAGAGAGAGAGAGAGAGAGAGAGAGAGAGAGAGAGAGAGAGAGAGAGAGAGAGAGAGAGAGAGAGAGAGAGAGAATACACTCTACTATTTTCCCTCTACAAATCCCCTTTGGAATATTCTAACAAGAGGGGAGAGCGAGGCGAAGAGAAGGAGGAGGAGGAGGAGGAGGAGGAGGAGGAGGAGGAGGAGGAGGAGGAGGAGGAGGAGGAGGAGGAGGGACAGGTGGAGAAGGGGATGGATTGCAGTAGGAAAGGAGAGGAGAAGAGAGAGAGAGATACAGATAGATAGATAGATGAGATGAGAGAGAGAGAGAGAGAGAGAGAGAGAGAGAGAGAGAGAGAGAGAGAGAGAGAGAGAGAGAGAGAGAGAGAGAGAGAGAGAGAAAAAAATTTAACTGGTTCCTGCGCTTCATTATCTTTCGTTTATTTATTTATTCTTTTTTTGGCAGGCTTTTTATTTAACTTTATTTTATTTATGTCTCTGGTCGACGTCCTTCTGACAACAACAACAACAACAACAACAACAACAACTACTACTACTACTACTACTACTACTACTACTACTACTACTACTACTACTACTACCAGAGACGAAAAAAAATAAATTAATTAATAAATTAATAAATAAATAAATTCTCCACATATTAAACAAGCAAAAAAAAAAAAAATCTTATCTCAACGACGCAGTTTAACAAAAGAATATAAAAAGAAGCTGAGAAAACAAGAATCATTAACCTGAAAATATAAAGGAAAAACATAAACAAAACAGATAAAAAAAGATTATAAAAAGAAAGAGGTTATACTGTACTTATTATTATTATTCTTATTTCTTATTACACTCTTATCCTACGTTATCATCCTCTCTTACAATAATTTAACACCGTACTTAGGAGCGTTACCAGTCTTGCACTCATACTTACAAATACTTAACACTACTTACTCTCCTACTTAAAAATCCTTAACACTGTATTTATTTTCCTACTTACAATCCTTAGCACAGTACTTACTTTGGGATATTGCCAATCTTCGGGGCCCTGAGTCGGATGCGCGTGTCCTCCCAATCATTCTCTCCTGCAACAGAAAACGAGACTTTATTAGTGACAGAAAACGTGCGCTTCCAGATTATAAGAGGGTGTCTATTGTATATCTCACTAGACTACATTTATTCTTTTGTATTTTTTTTTTTTTTTATATCACTCGTACTTATCTTCCCGTTCATGTCTCCTATATCTCTTTTTTTTTCTTTTACATATTTCATCACACGTCTCATATCTTACTGTTCCCATTTCTCGGTTCTTCTCGTTCATATTCCCAAGTCTTCCCCTTCACGACCCCATATATTTTCCCGTTAATTTCATATTCGAACAGAAACCCTTACAATATTACTCTCCCTGATATATTGTATAAGTCTGCTTTAAAAGAACCAGGCAGGCAATTTATAGAAAACTGACTTGTAAGAGTAACACGTATATTTTGGACAGCTATGTTCATGTCTATTGAAATCTATGGTAATAAATATAATTCTTAGAGATGAATGTAAATAAATGACAATGTGTTTATAGAGTGGAAGATAAGAAAAAGATTATACAGGTATCCCTTAAAAGAAACACAGAAAACTAAAAGAAAACTGGCTTCCAGGTGTAACGCGTGTATTTTGAAAAGCCGTTTTGGATCTTTTTAAACATTATGGCAATCAATATTATACTTAGGGATGGATCTCAATATGGAATGTGGTCATATAGTGAGATACAGAAAACAACAGTATATGATAGACAAGTAAGAGAAAGATATTGATGCGTGCTGTCATTCCAGACACTGATGATGCAATATTACATGTCATGTCCACACGGTATCTACCTCCTGCCTGCTCGTATCTAATATTTTCTGTTTTTAATTTTAAGTAGGAAATATGAAAAAAATAAATGATCCTCCAACACACACACACACACACACACACACACACACACACATCGTATAGCATAACTCACATTTTGTTTTTCTTTCTTGAACACCCTTACTTACTACACTCTATTTTTATATATATATTGTCTTAGTCACACTAATGAAACTTATGATCAATGTCCTTCTCCGCTGAACTCCGAAGCAATTCATCTTTTCTTATTATCATTATCATTATTGTTGTTGTTACATCACATTCGATCAACAGTAAAAAAAAAAAATAATAATAATAATAGTAAAAAAAGATCTTGCTCTTTTCATAACTTCTCTTTCTCCTCCTCCTACACCTCCTCATATCTACTCGTCCCCGCCCTACTTCCAGCCCTTAGGAGGTGACCCAAAACCCTCCAGTGTGACCCAGGAGGGAGCCACGGGAGGACTGAGGGGCGCGGCGGGGCATACAGTCATTGGAAGCCTTTGTAATCAGCGCCACCTCAACCAAAACAACAATGGCAGGCCGGGAACGCGTCCCTCAGCCAGCCCTCTCTACCTCCGAGGCAGGGTCGATGCAGACACCTCCCTATTGATCCCCTATTGATGCAGGGGATCGCGTGGCCCAGAGGAGGAAGGATGCGGGGTCCTGAATGCTCCACAAGGCACCACAGGAAGGCATGAAGGGAATGGAAGGGGAGTAAACGGAGTTAGCGGAACCTTCATCTCCCTTTCTGTCTTAGATCGTTTATGTGTGATGTGGACGAGGTGTGGTGGACTGGTGAAGCGTGTGGAGCGTGTGATGGGGCTGCCTTATCGTCTCCTCCTCCTCCTCGTCTTCCTCTTTCTCATCCTCATACCCTTCCCCTCCTCCCTCCTCATTCTCCTGTTGTCTTAGATATAGTTTAATGCATTATTATATCACACTCCTCGACCTCCTTCTCCTCTTTCTCCACCCGTTCCTTTGCTTTGAATACAGCCTCACCCTCTTCCTCCTTGTAATCCTCGCCCTCCTCTTCCGTCCATCATCATCATCATCATCATCATCAGCTGTCTATGTATCAGCCACGCAGTGAATGAAATCTATTAATATTCTAAGAAAGGTAAATCTATCGACAAGTTAATTATAGCGGCGACATTCAACTGTAAAACTCTTAAAATAGCGCCTCCCCCCCCCACACACACACAGGCACACATACACACACAACGTACCCGTCGAACTGCAGCAGGAAGTAAACGATAAGGACCTAATTTACATGCATTTGATAATCTGTTGACGAATACAAACAAGCAAATAGAAAGATAAAGTCAGAATTGTTTGTCCTAA